>NC_088206.1:23069800-23374139 GCF_037126465.1 Ornithodoros turicata | reverse complement strand
TACGAATAATAGAACCTACGGTAAATGTATCTGTCATAATAGATTGTAGCCAATTTCTTTTGTACCTTTCCTAACACATGACTGAGTGATTCTGTAACAGTTCTGAACAACTGATGCAAACTCAATTCTAGGGCAAACCAATGCAAAATAAAGTCTTATAAAAGAGGAAGGGTTGTGGACACCACGAGTGATTCGAGAGATAAGATCAAGCATCCTCATACTGTGGCTGACCAAATCAGAGACATTTGCTTTGAAGTTTAGTTCCACATCAAAGGTAACTTCCTAATCCTGAACGGTGGTGCAGCCCTCAACCGTGAGTCTAGCTAAGCGGTAAGAGAAGGCGATGGGTGTTTTAGTGTTTTCACTTGACAAAAATCAGGAGGCAACCACAAAAGCCCCCAATTTCTGGGAAATTTTGAGTTTTTCGGAGGTTCTCCGAAAGGCATCCCCAAAACAGTTAAAAATTTTTCAAAAAACAGCATGGATTCCAACAGTATGAACAAAAGCTAAGAGGAAGAGTACAAAGAGCAATTGGATATCTGAATAGGACGGCACAATGGAGCTTTAACTACACACTAGTGGTACGGGAAGTTTGGAAAACCGTCGTGGTGCCCACAATAACGTATGCTAATGCAGTACTGTGCATGTCTGCTAGTACCAGAGAATTTCTTGAACAGAAACAACGAGAAATTGGAAGAATGGCACTGAAAGGACACAGATCAACACCCAATGAAGCTGTAATAGGAGACCTTGGCCTCTCCACATTTGAAGCAAGGGAAACAAGTAGCAAAGCGACATTCGAAAACAGGCTGATGAACATGGAAGAGCACAGATGGCCAAGAATAATATACAAAATGACGTTGTTTGCGGGAATTTCTACTCGGTGGAATCTTAGAACGCGAAAATTAGAAGCCAAGTACAATATACCTGTTACGCTCCTAGAAAGGACATCACCAGGACTGTCGGACAAAGAAATTCGAGAACAAGTTGCGGCAACAGAAACAGATACATGGAGAACAAGCATGGAGAAAAAAAACGCATTGGAAATCTATAGGACGGAGAAGACACGTATAGCAAATGTCATTGGGCTCTACGATAACTCCCAGGAAAGCGGTAGACTGTTTGAGGCAAGGTGTGGAGTGCTGCGCACAAGGGTGGAGGAGCAAGTTTGAGCCCATCGATGCTCACTGCCAGTTATGCAAGGAAGGACTTGTGGAGAACATATTGCATGTTGTACTGGACTGCGTCGCCCTGGGAGGTAAACGGACATGCCCTATAGAAGAAGCACTCGGCTTCTATGCGACCAGCGGAGAAAACCCAGAGGTGACAGCAACGAAACGCGGTTTGAGACGGTGGATGACACTGAACAGAGAGGAACGACAGAAACAGGATCGCAGCAAGGAGTACCCCAGTACAAACAGGACCCAGCTCAACGACAACAAACTACGAAATAGTACCGGGCAACAAAGGCAGTTGTAACCTACACATACGCGAAGTACCAAGCAAAGTCAACGGAGAAGAGGCCAGCGCCACCACATGAACCGGAAGCCAAATATGAACCACAGAAAGACAGGGACGCAAATGAAAAGAAACATTGAAAATTGAAAGGGCACTGAAATTGAAATGCAGGAAACTTATTGGCATGTCCGCACAGTTCGCTGTTTGCTGGACCCTCGTTACAAAGAGGCCCGCCAGAAGTGCCCCTACTATCCATCCATCCATCCAAATGGGAAAAAACTGGCAAACGCCCCTGACCATTGCCAAATGAATACACCAAAAATTCTGAACCCTAGGTACAGGCAGATGCAATTATATCTATCTGCTTGTTAGAAGAGATAATTTTTTATGCGAGCATGAAATGCTCCATCAAGGCCAATCCAGCTTAGCAACATTGCTGTAAACATTGGCATGCCTGCTACCACCTTCCATGCTTTTGGTGACAATGGCATCAGATGGATTTACAAAGAGATGCATACAAAAGTCTCTACCGGTCACCCGTACTCTCGCAGAACAAGAATCCTGCTGAGGCGCAGTCAACTCCATAGCAGAGTGCAAATACGAGCAAAACAGCAAATGTTGGTTGAATCGTTGAACATGAGTAAAAAAGGCCTTTTGTGTAAATAAACTTTCCTGAAAGACAGCAGTTGACGAAAAGTCAGCGCGTGCCGGTGCTACCAGTGAACACTATGCCGACATCACGAACTCGTCAGTACAACAAGACTTTATTCATGAAGACGTCGACACACTCACTCTCACCATTTTGTCTCCCATTTTCTTCCATGCACGCTCACATTCTCACACAGACAGACAAACTCAGGCACCTTTAGTAGTGATGTAAATTGCAGGCTGAACGAACGACTAAGACAATCACACACGCAATCAGAGAGGTGTGGGTTCGAGTCCCGAGCTTTCACCAACTGTCTTCTTGCAGATCATTACTTGGGCATTTTTCTTGAGGCTTAAATCTCAGCCTCTCTCTCTCAGCCTTTGCAATTTACTGTTTTCTAGTTTTCTGTGTTCTGTTTTTTCTAGTAACCTTCAGGCAACTGTATTGAGAACTCCTAACTGCCACGATATGCCACGTTTGCACTCACCTCACTCAACTCTTGAGCAAGTCCCTCCAAAGTTTCTGTCCTGAAAACAAACAGACGAGTATACATAACCTGCATGTTCATATGGTGCCAGTCCCTCACCTCAGATGCTGTGACCAAGAAGCATAGTCATCCATGTACAGCTGATTGAGAACATAGCATGAATCGTGTTGTTCAAAAATGGCATGCACATCCAGTAGGCACTGCACCACGGAACATGTTCCTGAAAGCAGCCAGGTACAAGAGGGCAGGTGAGCAGGTGCATTTAAACGAATCTGGGCTTGCCTAGTGTAACTAAAACTTATTTTTACATGCCAATACGATGACAATACTCTGCCCACATGATATCGTCCCACAAGCAATGCATAAGAGGGTAGGTCAGAAAGTTCTTGCCCTCCCTATGTTGTAAGAGCATTATAGCAAGAGATCTATAATTTCACACAATTATAGGTGGGTTCATTTGTAATACGATTGTTTGTTATTGTCATCACAACTTCTGTTAAGTTAGAGACGTGGAAGGAGGAGTAAGTACCATGCTGGACAAAACCAAGTATGGTAAGCAATGTCCATAGTACAAGTGGGGGAAATGATAAAAACGGGAATTCAAATTTGGTCGCACCAGTTCAGAGGATGACCCGAGAGAAGGACACTCAACAGAACCAAATGTGGTAGTAAATGTTGAGCGACTAATGCTTGAAGACAGACACGTGACTGTCAATTTCTTATCTTATCTAGACAGGTGAACATTAGCAGAGGGTTGGTCTACAGCATAATGCGCGACATCTTACACATGAGCAAGTTGGTCGCACAGTGGGATTCCCAGACTGAAGACGCCTTTCCAATAACAGCAACAAATGGAGATGTGCACAAAGCATTTTGGAAGAGCCTTTAGATAGTAGGCCGATAGTGACCATTGATGCATGAAGCGGTAAGTAATAATGGATTTTATAATGTTTCCGCTGTGCTCGTAACATACAATTCTAAAACACTGCATGTCCCTGCTTCAAAATAATGCGTGTATCACTGGTGCCAAAGTGATAATTGATCATATAATGCTTCACTGTGCTTGGAGCAGATGCAACGTAACATTCTTAGAAATCTGGCCAATTCCCCCACTTTTAAATTGCACAAATAGCAAAACATGTATTAGTGGGTATCTGAAGTGGTAGATCAGGGTGTCTCCAAATTGTAGCCTTCAAATTCCTTGACTTTTCAGTCTTCACTGACTATTTCAAGCGAATTCCTGACCAAAACAAAAGGGAACTTGTGGCCTCCTCTGACGTTTGATACAGATCACTCATAAAACAGATAATTTATTGATAATGTCAATAATACAGATCATTAGTGAGACTCAGACAAACAGAGTTGGAATACTACCACGTTTCGTCCGTACATGTTTAAAAGAACCAATTTTTTTTTCCTACAGTGGGGGACTAGGTACTGTGCCTCATTATGACCCTCTGGTAGCTTGTCAGATTGTCGAACTGGTTACTTACGGCAACGTTGCTGCAGCGTGGCCGCATCAGGCCGCATTGATCGGCACGCGCTATTTGGCCGCGTATCGTCATGGCACTTGTCTGCGATTGTCCCTGATGGCAGCTGCTTTTTGGAAACTTTCCTGACAATCCCCTGACTTCTCCAGTTGCACCAAAATTCCCTGACAATTCTCTATTTCCCAGGTGTTCCATGTTGGTATACATCCTGAGATAATAACAAGTGTTGTACCGTATTTACTCGCATAATTTGCGCACCCCCACTTTTTCACTAAACAAGTTGTGAAAATAAAAATTCGCGTAATTTATGCACTCCTACTTTCGTGCGTGACATCATCGCGTTATCCCGTGACTGGTATTTATTTAAGGCTGGTATTTCTAACGACCTCGATGGTGCAGATGCATAGTACAATGCAATGCAAGCAATGACTCTCCCTTTGGTAGAGGAGATAAGATCAAAGGGATTACACTGCACGGAACCTTATCTCTGTTTTGACATTTTTACCCCCCTCGCAACAATAAAGCGCGAAGCTGTGCGACACCGTCGCACTGGCTTAGGAGAACAACGACCAGAACACGTAGAGGGAACATGTGAGGAAAACTTCTGGCAACATTACGCGTCCGCATTCCGCAAGGCGGCTGCACCTAACGCATGCTGTATTATTCACCTGAATGCCCATCTTTTAACAGAAACCTAACATCTTTTAACAGATTTTGCACATATTTTTCAAGTCGTCTTGTTAATGTCTCGCGTGATTTGTGCACTCCCAACATTTGCATCATTTTTTGGTGAAAAAGGTGCGCAAATTATGCGAGTAAATACGGTAATGCTGTCTACCTCTTACCGCTGTCTAAATCACAGAAAAAAACATGTTGCACCAGTGATGCAAGACTTTGGTCCACCATCGTAGTTTTCACATTATAGCGCAGGTACAGACTCTTAAAGGAGCGCTGAGGTGACTCCCAAAAATTTTTTCATCTTTTGGTGCAGAGGCGTTTCTCCAACGAATAAAATAAGTTCCTGCGAAAGAAGGATGAGCGCAGGTGGAGCAAGCGTGAGGGCTCCGTTCTGCAAACCTTTGAAAAATCCTTTTCCCCATGAGAAGTGTGCATCGCGGAACGAGAGGACGTCGTGACGTATGCTACTCCCCTCACGTGACCGTGACGTACAGAGGCACAGCTCAAGCATGTCTAAGCAGCACGTGAACTGCCAAGAAAAAACAAAGAAACAAGGCACGGACCCTTCAGAGCATCATGAGCACATCGTGTTGGCCATCCGCGACTGCTTTCATCGACTGTTTTTTGTAAATTCGACTGCGCAGCTATAACGCACCGCAGAGCGAAAATATTTTGCATGGTGACTCCTGGTGGACAGCTTGACAGACGAGGCAAGATTTCGAGCCACGTTAAATGTCAGCTCATTGCAGCTTTATATGGGCACACAAACTGCTGCAAGCTTGTAGTTGTCTCTAGTGTGTAACCTGTTGGCAGGCTCTAAAAGGGGTTCCGCACAGTTGATGTGACTGTGACATAATGCCATGTAGACGTACCTCTGCGCAGGAAAACTATGACATCACTCAGGACTTTCTGTGCCAGCTTCCAACTGCGGTAGAGCGGGTAACAGAGGCTCCTGCGGATAGAGCTCTGAACGACACTCTCTGCACTTTCAAATCCTGCATGCAAGGAACCCTGGAGATGTTGTGAAGCCTGCAACTAATGTGCTTACCTCGAACCATGACAATGTAGCACTCAGCTTGCTTATTGTCCAGGCAGATTCCACCTGCATGAAGGCAATGTCATAACTCAGCAGCAATAAGGACAGTACAAGGGACACACTTGAACAGGCATGAATTCTTCTGCTGGCCATAGAGTGTGCACTCGTTAGAGAATACGTGGGAAATCTGCACCAAAACTGACCCTCATGTATTACTGCACTGACTGCACTCCGTTCTGCATGTTCCAGCCTCACCAACAAAAATGAGCAACCCAGTGCTTGAAATAGCATTCATGAAAAACAGATGCAATATGGTGTTCTGTATCATTTTTAAAGCTCTGTTACCCCCGCCTCCCCTTACTAAAAAATAAATAAAAATAGACTCAAAAGTTAATGTAAACAAAGCAAACAAAATACATAAAAATGAAATAATTATAGTATGTGCAGCTCTTAGGCTCGTTGTAGAGGCAAAACTCAAGTTCCAGGAAATGTAAAAAGCGGTTTCGATGGTGTGCTACCCATCACCCATATTTCGATGGTCTGATTGTAGAGTGCCTTGGCGTTGAGCTCGTAATTTTCTCATAACCTTTTCTCTCATTATCAGATTTCAAATAAGAGAGTTTACAACTATTGTTGAATAGCAAGTTTTAGTGAGTTCATTGGTACTAACACCTTCCATAAAGCATGCCAACATGTTCCTGAAACAGTCACTGCCATCATAAGTGCAGATCGTAGGAAGAGACATCGGGCCCTAGCCTCCCGTGGCAGATAGAAAATTCTCCACCTATGGTTGCTATTTCTCATTAGCTGTAACATATATTCTGTGACATTTATATAATTCCTTTCTAATGTAACAAGTGACATTTAAATTACCAGTAATTTTGAAGCATACTTGTACCTGACTCATTACTGGGTAACAAATTACTTTGTTGAAGAAAGAAGTAACAAGTTAGTTACTTTCCTAAAATTTGTAGCTAGTAAGAGATTCTGTTGCAAAAGTGGGCACCTCGTTACTGCAATCTACCTGTTACTTGTCTTTTTCGTTTTCACTCCATTCTCTTTTCGCTTCAGTATGCTTTCACTCAGTCTCCGCTACATAGAGATGCCTTTCTCGTTTCACCTGCATGTACACAAGTGCCGCTGTAGCTGCAAGAATATGAGCGATTTTCGTCGTCGCCACCAAATTTGCGTATTTTTAGCTGCAAAATAACAAAATCGTTGTCGGAACCGAACCCGTGCACTAGAAGCCAACCTAGCTGACAGTGCGTGGAAAAAAAGTTCAAAGCTGTGAACGTGTTCCTTAGACAGATATTGAATGCCAAAATCACTATGCCTGAAAGCGCGCCAGACCTGCCATATTCTTCCGGATTTTTTCTCTCGGGAACTACGGAGACTAGAGAAAAAACACTTGCTGTCCCATTCTCAGTCTGAGTCAGGCTACAACATATATTTTCTCAATAAAAATCACTCATGGTGTCCGGACCACCTTGCCTGATTTGAGATTGAATCACTTAAGTAGCAACAAACACAGTTTGATTTTTAACAGCAAACACTGGAAGGTATACATTGTTCCAATGTAGGCACAAACGGAGCTCATAAAAACAACAATCTGGGAAATTATATATTTTTTAATCACACCATTGGGATATCATATTAGCCGTTTCATGCTGCTGTGTAGGTCATATAAATGTGGTACAATGTGTTTCTTTAAAGTTAATAGAAGTCTGTTTGAAGTTTCGTCTGATTTTATGGTTACATGAGAGTTGTGCACTGGTAATATAGATATACAGTCATGTCTCGATTATCCGGACACCTCGGGAGTCATCGCTTTCCGTCTGGATAACAACTTTCCAGATAGCTGAACAAAGAAAACCTTCGAGGAAACATTGAAAAATTGGGAAATTGGGGGAAAAGCTCCAGAAAAGGAAACAAGGAAAATATTGTTAGTTCAAAAATTCATGAGAAGTAGTAGGCCTGAAATTAGTAGGCAGAATTACTAGTACTCTGACAGAATTTTGGTCACAGCCACAGCACCCCCTGCGTCACCCTGCTGTTCAAAGAAGGGTAATGTCTCAGAAAGTTGGCCTGTGGCACATGTTTTTTGTCTTTTGACAAATGTCTTTGGCGTAGGCCAAAAGACAGGCGATGCTTTCGGACGGCCTGGACATTGACGTTTACATGTGGCTTTCTTGCGCCCGGTGCATACGGGGCACCTGTCCCGCTTATCGTCTACAGTCTCTACCGTGTGCCCGCACACACCAAAGAGGAGTGACCTCTGAAGAAAGGGGAGTCAAACAGTACAGAATGCCCTGGTGAGATGTGACCCTTTTCCGGAACAATGCGAACACAGCACATGCCAGCAACAGAAGATAAGCGACCGGATAAGCGAGTCCGAATGACCTAGGTTCTGGAAGATTGGTGCCCGTACTTGCTGTCCGGATACGGATATCGAAATCCGTATAACAGAGACGAAATTCAATGGTAGCAGGTTCGTTCCCGGGAATGTGGTCCGGATAACGAGTTTTCCAGATATCTGAACTCTGGATAAGTCAGGCATGACTGTACCAAGATATTTGCATGTGCCTATGTCTTTATGTACCTAAGTGTGCTGCAGTAAAGACCTTTTAATCAGGGTTGGTTACCGAAAATAATAACGTTTCCGATTCTGTTTCTGGTACCTAAAAAATTGGATTTTTTTTTTTTGTTCCCAGACAATTTTTGGTAGAGGTTTCCGTAACAGAATTTTGCTTATGTTTCCATTTCCAGGCTATTTTCCACACCAGTTTCGGTTTCCGTACCCTCGATATCGTTCTGTCTGTTCTCAACATTACGGTGACATTACAAGGATGTGTGTGCAGCTGTGTATATACTACGTTGCCATTTCTGCACACGCTCTACGCTTGTTATTGTAAATATACTATCCTTACATGCTTTCTGAACTGTCAACAAACACTTTAACCCTTACAAAAAATTGCCTTGAGTTGCACATACTGTGTCATAACTAAAGCAGGAAACGAAAAAAAAGTAGTCTTTCCTGACCATCCATGCTCGAACTTGGGCACAAACACGAGCACGGTCAAGCACAGTGATCATGTTACATGTGGGTTAGTACAGTTTCACGCAGGTTGGACTTAGAAGACTGTTTTGCCAAGAAGTGCCGCTCGCGAGGACTTGTTGTCAGCCCCCTACTGAGACGTCTCTGCCCGTGTCACTCACACAGTCGATATGCATTTTGTCATAAAGTTAAAGTGATGAGCAATGAATGGGAGAATAGGAATACATGTATTAAACTAGATTACATTAAAATGAAAAACTTAAAATGATTTCAGTTTCCGCTACAGTTACAACCTCAGAATGTTGCTTCTGTTTCTGGAAATGGAAACGAAAATAATTTTGTTTCTGTTTCTACTTTCATTCCCTGCAGAATTCGGGTAGTTAACGTTTCCACTACCGTTTCCGGTACCAACCCTGCTTTTAATGTAATACTAGGGACACGACGAATGTTAACAAGAGGACCACACCTACTTGCATCTGTCAGTGTCGATACATATTGTTTACATGGCGCACCATGTGCTAATGCTATTCTGTAAGTAACGTTAAGGAGTTGGCAGGAGAGGCAGCCTAGTAAGAGTTGCAGCTGTTGGCAGACAAAGAAACAGAAGAAGAAACTGATTGAGGAAGGTCATTTATGAATATGAGAAAGAGGAGCGGGCGTAGGACAGTGGCATGGGGTACACCACATTTGATGTAATGGTACTTGAACTGTTCTTTAATTGTGCAATAAGGCAAAGTCCACCAAAGAAATGATTATTGTTGGCCACGGTTGCCACATCACTGCCTGCCATGCAACACTTACACAGTGCTCTCCCTGGGTTATTCGTAAGTCATAAGCATAGGCAAAGAGGATATCCGCTAGGCCTAGGAGTAGGGTCTGCTGCATCTTCTCCTTCAGGAGATGTGTAATACCGTCAAGGAAACCTAAATGAAAAAGTATCCATAGGATCTTGAAAACAAAAAGGATATATTCCCGACGTGGCAACCGGCACATCCGAGTTTTCTCTTCCTCTGAGAACTGTGCTGCAAAAGCATATGCCTAATAACACAATACAACACCCACACATTACCCACGGCTCACCAGACTTCGTGGTAGTAGGTTCGCAGAGAAGGCTTTCAATGGTGTCACCATCATACAGATCAGCCCTGTAAAGTACAAGAGTTCAAGAGCTTATTTCACGCCCAATTAACAGTACCATAGACTTATAGAGTTGATCAGCCTCCGACTTCTGGTACCTTTCTTACAATACCTTCCCCACAAACACTGGCATATGCATCAGATGCAGAACACAACCACATACAACCAGAATATTTATTTAACCTTATCCCTTACAACAAATTTTTGCCTTTCTGGTCAATCTTAGCCTCAACATGCAAATATGCAGCATGATTCAAGCCAAATCTAGTGTGCTCTGGCTTGCAAAAGGAGTACAGGCTGAGCTGAGCTATAATTTTGATGGATGTACCAAGGTATGTTCAGCAACAGTTTCGATAGGTTCAAGCTTGTCACATGCAGTAGTACTAAAGTGCACAGAATTTCCATATGTGCTATGCAAGTAGGTCAAGGGACTGCATATTCCTTCAGCTAACTCCTTTGTCCATTTGTGAAGGCTGTGACATCACTGTTGGCCTTCAAATAAGGGAAGAAAGAAGCTTGAGGTGGATCATGCACGTTCCCGCACATGCGACAAAAACAGTGGAAGCTACCAAAGCGATACCTCCAAACAATGCCCATGTGTTTGACGAGTGGGTTCTTTATTTGGACAGTCACGTGACCTCTCTTCTGTTGACCTCCTCTCATGCGCAAAGACACACTGTCGTAGAGCATTGCTCAGCTGTGCAGTTGACTGGTACCATATAAACCAAAATATAGTTCAAGGATAAAAAGAAAAAGGGGCTTGAAAAATTGCCCCCTTCTTACAAGCCGATCAATGGCCGAGGATCGGGGTTGCCATCTGGCAACATAAGTTCCTGGGTGGTTCCATAAGTTTCCGGCCCGAGGTAGAAAATGCGCACGAATTTGAAAATGCGATTAAGGACGCGTGGCGCCATCTGTTAGACGGCCGGAGCACCACCCTCAACCCTATCCATGCTTTTGTTGGCTGGAGAGCGGGATTTCAAACAGCCAGGGTGCATTCTTCAGTTGAAATACAAAAAATCGAGTACCGCGCTGTGATAAAATTCTTGACAAAAGAGGGACTTTCGCCTAGAGAAATTAAAGCGCGACTGGACAACGTGTACAGGGAAGCCTCTCCATCGTACACAACGGTAAAAGACTGGGCTAAGCAGTTTCGACCGGGGCGAGAGTCCACTGAAGATGATCCACGCGATGGTCGTCCAGTGGAAGTGGTGACACAAGAATATTTGTCTCTTGTCGAGGAGGAAGTGCTGAGTGACAGGCGTCTGAAGGTGAAGGAAATCTCAGAAAGGCTGGGGCTTTCCAAAACAACCGTTTTTCGCATCATCGGCGAGGCCTTCACATGAAAAAGGTCAGTGCGAGATGGGTGCCACGACTTCTCTCGTCAGTTCAAAAGCAACAGCGCGTCGTCTGTGCCAAAGAGTTTTTGGAGCTCTGTCAAGAGAACGAAGAAGAAATATGGATGTCAAATGTCACAGGGGATGAGACTATGGTGCTCTACTATGATCCCCTTTCGAAAAAGGAGTCGATGGAATGGCGCAAACCAGGAGAAGCACCCCAAGAAAAGCCAAGGTCACACAATCCACAAAGAAGATCATGGCAACAATATTTTGGGATTGTCACGGGATCCTCCTCATCGACTTCAAAGAGAGGAACACCACAGTGAATGCAACTTATTATGCTTCACTCCTGCACCGACTGCGAGACGCCATCAAGAAAAAGAGGCGCGGCAGGTTGAGTTGAGGTGTCCGGTTGCTCCAGGACAATGCCCCTGTCCACACGGCTTCTGTTGCCAAGGTTGCACTGAAGGAGTGCGGCTTCGAAGAAATCCACCACCCATCCTACAGTCCAGACTTGGCACTGAGTGACTACTTCCTGTTCTCAAACTTGAAGAGGGATCTCAGAGGACGGAGATTTCAAAACGATAGTGAGGTGCAAGAGGAAGTTTTCCAGCATTTTGCGGACAAAACTTCGGACTATTTTTTCAAGGGTATAAGAATGCTGGTTGAAAGGTGTCAAAAGTGCATCGAAGTTAAGGGTGACTATGTCGAAAAGTGATACACTTGTTTCGTCTCTATAACTATTAAAAGTTGGTCGGGCCGGAAACTTATGGAACCACCCTCGTATATAGGTATATATTGTCATGAAGCGAAATGGGCCGGCGAGTCGTCGAATAAACAGCAAACGGTTTATTAAACTACTTGGTAGCAAAAGCACAAGAGTGGTAGCTCTCTGAACACAACTGAGTCCAAAGAATGAATGAATGCTCCAGCCTGGAGCGCACAAGCATTTAAGCGTCGTGCCGAAAGGCAAAAACGAGATACTAGCAGAATGAGAAACTAGCCTCATTGAAGGCCATTCCACGTTTAAAAAATCCTGAAACATGCACGTGTGTTCATATATCCATCCCCGGATTTTGATATGCAAATGGGAGCAAAAGCTTTGTCAATACTTGACATAGCTGGTCACAGTGACCACCGGAGTGTAGTCCGCACTGCATTGCTGTGCACTGCAGTGCTCAAACATTCTGACAAAACAGAGTGCATAAACAAGGCCAAAATATCAAGAAAACATATGCCTGTCTGAGTTAGACCAAATAAAAGCTACTCCACCTTTTATTTGTATGGTGAACAACTCACTGAACAAGGGAAAGTTAGTTAAACTTTTTTTTTTCATTCTTCCTGGAAAGAAAATTTGGGAAAGCCGTTCATTTTGTCAACTTTTTATCATTCACATTTTTTGTTCGTTTATTTACATATAATGCAGGTCAATCCTCTCAAGCAGGAGAGGCTGTGCATTAATGAGTCAGGACATCACAAGCGAATACAACTGCAACCACGTGATACAATGAAAACTAGACACAAGAAGACAGGTAAGGCGATATACCCCGGAAACAAAAAGAAAAGACGTTGGAGCCACCATTCACGGCATATTATTATAGTAAGATTTGCTCTCTAATGCTCTCTGACAAATCTAAGTCGTACAAAAGTAAAAATTTCGGATATTTTATCTTCCCATGTGCAAGTCGCTCAATTGTGAACGTAACGTTAGAAGCCGAAACACCGCAAGAGCAACGGACAAATCCTCTAGAGAACCCCCTCTCGGTCACGCCCCTAGTGTGGAAATGTAGAGATTCCCTCATCACGCTTTTTCTATTGTTCTCTCCCCAAATTGGCAGGCTGTACCAACGGAGCAGAGAGGAGTGATCGAGGGGAAGGAAAACCACAGTGAGCTCTTCTTCTGGCCTCCACCTGCCTCGTGATGCCCCCACCCGGCTCTTCTCTGACAACATCCCTTGGGGCTCACCGCTCATGTACACCGTTCATGGTACTGTCACCTTCTTGTCCACGCCGTTTTAGTCCTTTGCTGGATCTCACCTGGATTACATCGTGCTTGCCCCATCCATCATGCAGCTGTTTTACCCACTGCCATAATCACAAGCCATGTGCCCAGTCAACGCCACCTAGATACAGAACGTCTGCTTATTGCCTCCTCTCCCTCCTTTGCTAGGTGGACATAAAATAGTCAGAATTGGTCTGCTACTGCGAATCGCCGAAGTCTGCGAATTCAAGAACTCGCAAATGATTGCAGCTAACTAGGAACCTGTAGAACTGAATCTGTAGACAAAAAGTGAAACACACTTTCCAGAAAATCGGTTTTGAGAAAGATATGGGACCGTTTTGCGCTTTATTGCGAAGTTTTTCCGTTTAGTACGTGGGGACGTTCAATCACTACTCGCAGACGACAGCTGAAAACACGATCCTGATTGGCTGACTCTTAATTGTTACTTCACGTCGACGAGTAAGCAGGCTTTCTCTATCTAGGTGGTGTTGGCCCAGCTGTCCCTCGTCCATGTGTTGTCTTCATTCTCCTCTTTGTGGTATCAATGCGGACCTCTACTGCAAGCACTGCTCCACGTCTTAAAACGGGAATGATGCAGTGGCCCGTTGAGGACAACGATGCACCTCTACTACAGCCCGCCATGGCACACGCCAGTCAGTTCTATTGGCAATGTCCTAGAATGAAGCCACAAGTTGAGAAGTTCCCCCAGCACATTCAGCCCTCTGGGATATTCCATCATCGGCGATCTGGCCTCATGTAGAGGAACACCATCTCCTCTACAAACCCTTCAAAAACTGTATCCGTGGGATGCATAACAAGCCAGTCTCAGCTGTGTGGGTTTCATCTGCGTGGAAGGTACTTCCTAAAGAAATGGTGGAGGACTTGGACTGATGGACAAGCACTTTCCTTTTGTTTTGCGATATCTCTGTACAATGAATCATCCCACTCTTCCTTACCATTGCATGCACTTTGCCTTAGTTTTGTCTTGAGACCTACAATCCAGATTATACGGTTCCCTCATTTGCCCAAAGATTGTCAGATGAGTGGGACTCACAGGTAGTGCTCCTCATTGAAATGCTTATTTTCCACACGTTCTCTCTCTTCTCTTGCCTCTTTCAAGCTCTTGTGCTCGGGGTCACATATATCAACCAGCTCAGGAATGCTCTCCTGCAAGACAAACACGTGAGAGACGCATCTGTGCAACATTGTACATATTACGAACCTTGAGACGAGCTATCACGCCAGTGCTTTGCCTCGCAAACCCATAGTGTCGGCCTCCAAGTTTCAGATCTTCCTCATCCTGTGCTGTCCAGGGCACCTGTTCAATCTGACAGTCTAGTGGCTCGTCATCTACATGACAGAACAAACGTAACAGAGATAGTGTTCATGTCTTCTGTCTTTCTGTAGGCTTGAGCACAAACTAGTAAATTGGGGTAAAAACTTTCAAGAAGCTCTGATCATGTGCTGGCATTAAATCCTCCAGTGCAAAGATCTGTAACATCAACTTTACTTTTGTGACATGTGAATGTTGCTTATGGACACAAATTCTTCAAACACATCGCCTGTACGACACAACATGTACACTGCAGATGTGTTTATAGCTTTTTCTTTTCTGTTGGTTTCAACATACATTGACAATCTAGATCACCATGTTCAGGGAGCAGTAACGAACGCCACTACATTCACAACATTCAATGCATCGTTCATACTGGACAAACGAAA
The DNA here is from genome assembly GCF_037126465.1 of Ornithodoros turicata. Classification (NCBI taxonomy): domain Eukaryota; kingdom Metazoa; phylum Arthropoda; class Arachnida; order Ixodida; family Argasidae; genus Ornithodoros; species Ornithodoros turicata. The sequence continues at coordinate 23,359,085 of NC_088206.1, read as the reverse complement.
TGCTTCAAGACTCCAACCATCATTTTGCATTGAGACACGAGGATAACAAAGAAAATACAAGGTGTGAAAGCAAGTTGTTTGGGGAAATAAAATCTTGGATGTCAGTTCAGAGCTGTGTGTGTGTGTGTGTTTTGTTCTTGTACCCAGGACTGGGAGTTTTATGGTTTTTCCGATTTTAGTTGAGCCATGTGATTGTAATCAAGTTGCATGAAATCCACAAGCCAAGTCAGCACGTCTCATATTGGTTGCAATGAGAAGATTATAACAATATCATAAATACTGGTACCCATGCTAATCACTCATGTTTGAGGACAGAACCTTCATGCTCTACTGTGCCATGGGCTTACATGTATTGCCACTCATTGAAGCAAGAGCTCCCCCATCATCTGGGCTCTGCCATCATCCTTGGCCGGGTTTGAACCTGCGATCTTGGGATCAGCAGGCGGACACGCTACTGACTGAGCCACCGAGGACGGCCCATAAGAAAGTTCTTCTGTCCACCAGTTCCTAACCAATCCCAAACTTTTTATCGCTTCCGCAGTTGGATGTGACTGACCCATCGTAGTAGTGCTTTCTCCTCGCAGCTGTGCTCGTGGCAGAGCACGTACGGCTACACATTGTATGGTTAGGTTAGGTTAGTTAAGGTCGGCATTTCATGAAGGTACTGACCGGCTTGTAACCATGGCATCACCCCTCGGAGGCATCACATAACACAGTTTGAGAACACAGTCTGAGAACACTGAGCTCGGCAATTTGTCTGACGATAACTCACGATCACAATCATCTGATATACAGGGTGTGTGCAGAAAAACATGACCCGCATTTAGGCACATAGCTTGTTGCCTACCTAACTAACGAACTTCCGGTGGCGCACGATGGCGCATTTATGCGTGCGAAATCTGCAGAAAAATTGTGGAAGCCATACTCAGCTTAAAAAATAAACGGAACAACGAAAACGTCGGCTTCCGTGCATCAGAATAGGGCAACATGGTGGACAACAGGGTGTATGTGAAAGGGCAACACGGTGGACGTAGGAGAGTTGTGTTCAAGTATCGCTAGGGAGCTATTGGTGCATAAATCGAAACTATGTCTCACATGGATGCTCATCGGCAGTACCCCTGGCGGTGCCTGCACATAACTCTCCTGAGACCGAAAATGCACTACCATGCACTGTCATGACCGCCCTATTCTAATGCATGGAAGCCCATGTTTTCGCGCTCGGTTTATTTTTTTACACTGAGTATGCTTTCCAGGATTTTTTTGTAGCTTTCGCACGCATAAATATGCCGTCGTGCGCCACCGGAAGTTCCTCGGCTAAGTAGACAACGAGTTACATGTAAAAATGCGGGTCATGTTTTTCTGCACACACCCTGTAGTGTGCGACCATTTCACTCATACGCGTAGTCAGCAGTGGCTGCTACGGCGTCCGTCATCTCGTACTTACAGCAAGATTCTTTGGAGCGCCGTGCAATACTGTACTCACTTAGGCGGGGATCGCTGGTTATGGCAGACTACCACGCTCCAGAAAAACCACTTTTTCAAGTGATACTGGTGATTGCCGTCACACGTTCGCGATATTATCAAGCATGATCATGGGGCATTACTAGTGCGCTCATACAATAGCGATAACAACACACCTGCCAACTCATATTATGAGCAACGCGAGAGTGGTCGGCCTGTGGATTGCTTTTGCACACCTGATTCTCTGACGTGCGATGAAAGCTCACCACACGACACCCCGTATTTAAAGAACAACAGAAGCGAAAATAAGCTGCAAAGCTGTTTACCTCATATTGCGGTGTGTACCAAAACAATGCGGAATTCGACTTAGATTTACGTATATTAGTTGAAATGCCGCCACAATCTCGACATAAAATTCGGCCGCAGATCACTCTGCACCCCTGGTGAGTGTCGACGCGCCGTCGTAGCAGACCACGGAAGTGACGCACGTTGTCTCTCCCGTTGGAGTTCCTGACTTTCATTTCGCGGTTCTTTTGCGATCGGAGGTTGATTTTCACGACAAGAAAAATTGTGCATGCTTGTGAAGTGTTTCCTGGCTGTGCTACAGCATGTTGCCGACTTCCTTTCGGCAACGCGAGGACAGAGTGTTCCTTGGACGAACGATACACGGCCACATACATATTTGTGCACACGGATAGACAGCACAAACACAGCATCAAACATCAGCTGACGTTTATTACAAAGACAACACAACCGAGGCTGGCCCCCAAAATCCTTCCGAAGGAAGGTGACCTCATTCCCTATAGGGGTGAGAGTCTTGCTGCTTACATTGCTGGCTGTCTTACCTTGCGTTCGGCCAGGATATGTTTCAGAACAAACACGCTCTACTAGTCCGTGGTTGTTTCCGGGGCCATATTGGCCATTGGCGCTAGACTGGCAATCGAGAGATGCCTAGTTCAAATTCCGCCGATGTCTGACTTTTTTTCTGACTCATATTTCAATTGTTTCCGAAAGACAGGAAACTTATTCTTGCCGCGAATCCGTCTATGCCTACATGGAGACAGGTGAAACAGGACAAGTAGTGCGCAGACGTATTGTTGCGGATGGTTCAAAACAAATCCGGAGGTGCTCATTAGCTATGGCTTGTCAACGAAGTACATCAGGCTGAAAGAAGGAGCGGCCCCTAATGTATTTTCACGGAAACGGAAAGCACAAATCTTTACCTCCACTTGGCATTTCGGCGTACGTCTGATTCCCGCTGCGGGGGAAAAAAGAAGAAGCATAGGTACGAACCCATCTCTCACCGGATATATCGCCTTCAGACTTCCACAACATCTCGGAATCGAACATCTTGAGGCATTGTTCGGAATTTGCCGTGTTTATCCCGTTCACCTGGCAGCCGCACATGGAGCTCGAGGGATATTTGACGTCACGCGCTCCTCAGATTTTCCCGCAATGCTTTGCGGCAGCGTGCACACTCCATGGGCGATCGTGTCGGGCGGGTGGCCCAGCGGGGTCGTAATCGTCAAAAATATGCCCATCCGTACACCGTACTCACAAAATACTAGTGGCATCATAATTCTACATAAGATTTACACCTTGTTCGGATCCTTTCTTGCAATTGACAAATTTCGCTTCCGTTGTCCTTTAACGCCGCTCGCGGAAGACTGTGTGTCTAAGCCACTTGTACCCTGCCACCAAGTTGCAGGCGTCCTCGGCCAGATTCGAACCCGCGATCAGAAGGCGAACACGTTACTGACTGAGCCATTGAGACCGGTAACGACCAAAACAAGTGCAATGTAGAACAACATTTCATGTAGCAGACTGCAGAGACAATTGTGCCATGTCTTTGTCGCCAACTCCGGAAATATTGTGCTTCAAACATCTGAAGGTTCAATAGTGATTTGCATTCCCCAACTGACATACAGGGGAGTTTGTGTACACGCGATCTAGTGTTCTGGGGAAAGGACAAATTGTGATTTTCTTGAAAGCCTGGTGGAAGCCGTTATAAAAATGTGAAGCTACATACCAATGTGGATCTAACGAATCAGGAAATCAGAAATCAATAGGAAGAACCAACGGTCTCCGCAGTACAACAGATGCGCATCGGCATCGATACACGATACGATACAAAAGAATCGATCCTACCACAAAAGAGTAAACATAGCTGCACGAAACCTTTTCTGAATGTGAATGCGTGCGAGCTGTTTCAACTTCAAGCAAAGAGCACCGGCCTTCAAAGCGCCGCAGCTTGTGATGGCGCACTCACGAAATTATTACACGAAGCGCGCGATTTCTTAGTTCGGTTGTATTGCGGTTACTTTTTCGTACCAACGTGGGGCGTCACAGTGTGATCGCACTGCTCAGACCAGCGAGATAAGATGACAGCTGAGCGCAACCGTAATAACTGCCCCCCTCCTCCATGTTGCATCAGCCTCGTATAAGATAATCGCAAGTGCCTTGTCGAAATGATTGCAATCATGTCAGACTCTTCGCTTTGGTGATTCTGACTGTGCATATTGTGATTTATCGCAGTTGTGAGTTTTTTTTGCCAAGGTCTGCCCAGAAGTGCCCCCTCCCCATGCAAGTAAGTTGACTAGGATCACGTAAACTCATAGCGTGCACCAGGGCACAACAAAATAGAAAAACAGTAGTCCAGTTTTTACCTAATTAAAGGGGCACTAAACCCATATAAGAGCAATGATGTATCAGTAGGAATATGTTCATTTATCTCTAAAACATGTTTTCTTAAATTATAGAGGTCGACAACGACATAGTAGCGCAGTAATTACAAAACGCGTTGCACACTATTTCTTGAACATGCTCTGCCCTAAAAGTTCTCACAACAACAGGAGTTCTCACAACAATAGGAGCGACGTCATTTTGACGTTTCGTGCGGGCCACCACCTATGTTGCTGAATTTTTGAATAGTTTTTTTTTTTTTTTCAGAGCCACTAGACTACATTCACGAGGGATGTCCTTCCACAACGTATCATTTGTACATCTTTTCCGGTTGCCTTCACGAACAGAAATGAGATTACTTTATAAGCCGCACTTATTCTTCGAAGTGAAACCCCTCCACAGCCGCGGAGTCGCAACAATGCGACAGCAAACAGGTTCTAAAGGTTCTCCCCCACGACTGACCTTGTGGGAGTCCAGGATTGGTTGACGACGCAAAACGTCGTTCGGGGATGAGTTTGCCTTGTTTGCTGTAGCCGAGTGACGTTTGCTGACGGATTAGACGAAGGGGAGAGTTGAGCTGATTCCGCTTTTTAAATAGTGAAAGCGCTTGAGCTACACAAAGCCTTCCACATATTTAGGTAGAGGGAAACCTCTGCTTTCACTCTATGCAGTTTTTTAGACAAAGTACGACCATCAGTTTAGTGCCCCTTTAAGTTTTGGCAGACCCGTAGATGTAATACGCAGCCTGCTCCCAATATTCTGTTCCCTAGCACCTTTGATAATGGTATTCTTTGCACATGTTGCTCCCTCAGGAAAAGAGTTTGCTTGAAAGTTGAATTTTGGAACTACTATGTGGATACGGATGACCTGAGGACTACCAGTCATACTGAAAGCTGGCACAAACCCCCTCAGGGCGAAACTGCAGTGTCAATCAAGGATGGCACTGGGGAAGTTCATTGCTGAATACCAAAGGGTTATACACTCCTGCACCCAGGTGAGCGACACTTGATGTAAAAACTTTTTGCACTCATCTCTGCGGGACCTAGGGACTGTTGGTCAGACACAGGTTTTACAGTTGTCCCCTGCATCTTTGCTGTGTCGATGTTTATGAACGATAAAAGCTGTACATCTACTTATTCACTGTTTCATTGCCCTTACAACTCCGCTTAAGCTGAAGATACGGTTCATCGCCAATGAAAGTATTTGAGAACAACTTCAAAATCATTGTATGACCAACAATAGGAAAATACTAGCATCCAGGCAGTGGCGTATCCAGACCTCCAAGGTAGGGGGACTCGATACGAAAACTCCCCCCTCTGCCCGCTGATCCTGTGTTCGACAACACACACATACTTGTGCACACTGCCCCCCCAAACTGCGGATGAAAAAAAAAAAAAAGTAACATTCTCATTCATTAGTGCAGCAAAACAGCGATCCTCGACAATGTTGTATGGCTGTGCTTATCACGAGTGCTTGTTTCCGCGACGTTCGTGTTCGGCGCTTCTTTCATTTCACAGCAAAAATCTGCGCGCAAGCTTCAAAACTTTGTCGCAATTGCGAGCAAAATCGCTCCATGTGGATCGGTCTGAACGCCATATGCATCTTGGTATCACCGGTAACAACAATTAGTACAGTTTTAAATGACTTTGCAGCGTTATTGTCGTCTTAGTTGGCACTTTTAAGATGTGGTCGCACAGCGCTGGAGTTAGAAAAAAACGATGTCGAAATATTGTCACATTTTACTCCTCGATTATCACCGTCATCGCACGCGACCATGATTCTATTGTACATTGCGGACTACGAAAAATTGAATCAGAAAAAAAACATCGTTCCGAGACACGGGCTTTGGCTGTGCATGCAGTGCGGCACAGTGAACAGCAGTGTTCAACTTAACGCCCACAAAATTTCTATCAGGGTGTCGATCTGAACCCGAACTCAAACCGAAAACCGTACCCGAACCTTTATTTTTGCCGGAACTGAACCTGAACTCGAACAGAAATTTTCATGACATTGTTGAACCCGAACTGGAGCAGAACCGGAAAAAATAATAGCGGTAACCGGTTCGCAACAAAACGGTTCGGACAAAAAAGAAGTGCGAAGCCCCAAGTGCCTCCCAATACCAGAATTGGTCTCCATATCATGGATTTCGCAAATTTTCACTTAGCAGTCAAACAAGGACTCTGTGGCGGACTTCAATGGTGGCTGTACACAACTGTGTACTAGTTTCAGTTTCCGAACGTGTAGCGACGCATTCGCAGATGAGTGTACCTCAAAAGCTCCGCGCGTCGCTTTGCAGCTGTTCTATTCATGTTCGTCACTGTTACCGCAACGTACAAATCCCTGCGCGCAGCCCTCAACAGCTCCTAATTGTGTTGATATGGCATGCTCCTGGGTTTTGTTCAATTTCTGCTAAACCATACACACAGAAACAATGCTAGCGGGACATGCCTACCCTGGAAGTCGCTGAGAAGGCGTGTTAGCTTAGCTCAATTGGAAGAGCCCTGGACCGGGAATCCAGAAGATGTGGGTTCGACTCCTACAGCTGGCTAACCTTTTCAGTGGCTTTTCATCTTTCATCTTAGTTTGTAGTGAGCTGCCATGATATTCAAAAAAATTCGAATATTCGAATGCCAAATTTCCAAATACGAATCCAATATCGCAAATATTCGATTCATATTCAAAATTTTGGATATTCGCACACCTCTACTATTTCGCCAGGAAAATAAGTGCCCAAATCCAGGTGCTTATTTCACAGCACAGAAATATTATGTAACGTGCTAGTACGTATATTACAGTGTTCAGTGCTTTTGTGCTTACAACCCACCTTGAGAACCCATTCAGATGGTGGATTTCTGATTTTTTCAGAAAACTGGAGGAAGAGCTCTGAATGTTCTTGTTCTTCAAAAAGTTGTCAAAAGTCTTCAAACTTTTTCAACCTAGTGGCGTCACTGGGGTATGCGGCACCTGCTGCAGGAGCTCCTTGCGTTCCCCCACCCCCTCCCCGGGCAATGGATCCCTGTCCGTAGCAGTCGATAAACGATAGATAGCTATGTCATACCACATGCAGAAAAAAAATCATGTGCTTGCAGCGGGCTTCTCGTGTTGTTTTTGCATCATCGCGCTGCAAAAAGACGATGCCCGTGTGGCGCGTCACCCCCTTCTGGCGCACCACCCGGTGCAGACTGCACCCCCGTAGTGACACGACTGAAGCAACCACTATCCAAATTGTTAATAACACTGATCTTCTTTGGAAGTGTGAGCACAACGTGTGCACGCTTCTGTGCTACCACTGGAAATAAGCTTAGCCTAGCTGCCTCGCCAAGCAGCATTCACCACTGGAAAGCTCCAAGGAGGAATGCATGTAGTGAAGGGGCCCAGAAAAGAAATTGGAGAGCACCTTGAACCCAAACCTGTCCTGTGAGTTTCACTTCCTGTTTTGTTTACATAGATGGGCCAAACTTTTGATTCCGATTAATGGGACGATTTCTGCATTGCATAAATACGGAACCAAACAACTCTGGCGCTATTGTCCCGTTTTAGGCAACTTCCATTCAGCAAGATTTCACTGAAGTTAGAACTATTGATGTAGCTATGCCATTCTAACAGTTTTTCCAACTAATGTCTGACCACATTTCCTCGAAGAGGGTTGAGGTAGCTGGCACTTACCACAACCAACGACATAATGTACTGCAACACTTAGCAATAGAAAAAAATGTCAGGAAAGAAAGTACCACGTACCAAGCACCTGTATAGTCGGTGGCTTTGTGGATCGTCTGGGGGCGAGCAGCTTAGTCAGCAAGTCCAAACCTTCAAACATTTCTCCAGGCTGCTGTTTGGCCATAGACACCACAAACGTTCCTGTCAAAAGAAGTTGTATCAGCTGCTCACCAAAGTGTTTCATCCATCACTTACCTGTGTCTGCTTCATATTTGGCTGCCTCAGTGCCATTCTCTACCACCTTTCCAGGCAAGAGGAGCCTAAAAACAGCCATCTCAAACGTTAGACATTCGGGGAGGGGGATGGGTGTGGGGGTGATAAACAATATTCAATTTCCATGTTGAATGTTAACTTCACTGCAACGGAAACCAAAGACAGAGGCAGAACCCCATGAGCACTTTGTTTATCATCTGTTTTTTCTTTGCAAAGAATTTCCACAGTAGACTATCACTGGATTACCATTGTCTACAAGTTGAGGCAATGTTTCTTGAAACTTCAGCATATGGCACACATAAGTGTTTCTCGCAGAAGTTGCTAGCCTATCTAAGGAACTTGTACCTGCCACAAAATTGCAAAGTTACCTAGCCGAGCCTGCTCCGCCATTACCTTTATCTTATGTAACAATAAGTGAGCAAACGAATTCACAACACGTCTAAGCAACTTGCACCTTACCAACGAATTTGCAACAGCATGTTTGGCAAGATTCAAACCCAGGAGGTTGGGATTAGTAAGTGGCGTTTGTCAATCACATGGGATACTGTGTTTGTACAAGCATCTTTAATTTTCCTACTCTCTCTTTTTCAATTGTGTTTTCTTTACAAGCAACCCATGTTGAGAAGCTTACCTCAGATAGTACGGTGAGGAAAAGAAACGGAAGTCATCTTCTTCAAAGAAAATTTCTGCATCTGAAATCTAAATCGTTTATGCATCACCAGAATGAACAGGAACAGACCATTGTGCAATTGACATTTAGGTAAGATTCGAGAGTATGTTTTAGCAACGAGATTGACATTGAAGGGCTGAGAGTTCTCTGTTGATTGAATAATTTTTGAAGGAGCAGGGTTCAAAAAAGTATGTTAGCAGTAGAAGATTACAGGCATGTGACACATATTTGCACAACAACAACAACAACTTTATTGCGAGATGATGAATGGGGAGTGCAATGTGCAAGAGAGCCTGCAATCTCGCGGGTCAGAAAAGCTCTTTCCCTCAGCTGCCAGTCTTTTGCTCGCCAGTGAGGCAGGTACAGGTATAGCATGACAGAATGCATTGAAACTGCGCACTAGTGTTCACAAATGTCACTCAAGATTCCTCAATGCTAAAGTTCATAGGATAGAAAGGAAGGCTGGTGAATACAACGGAGGGCGCCTTTCATTTCTTGCACTTCTGGTTTACGCTACTGATTGCTATTGTAATGAGTGGTGCTGACTCCTGTGACGGTTTCGGAACTACAGTTCTGACTCCAGATAAGCGGCATTTGCACTGCAGCTCTACGAGAATAAGAATAGGACACAAAATCGTGACTTTTCGACGACTGTTGAAAATTCCAGGAAACAGCATTTATGAATTCCAAGGGTTTCAAGGGTCAGCGGGAGAGCATACCCCGCAGTGCCCCGCTCCCCCCCGTGATGGCAACCTGATAATGTATAATATCCTTCAAAGTAATGAGTGAACTGCCTGAACTGAAGTTACAAGATATTACAATTTTCTGCCATAAAAATGTGAAGTTGGAGGAAGATTCGAAGGCAAAGTCTGACATGCTGTAAAAATGCAACATGTATTGAAATAAGCAAAGATTCATGACACTTGCTAGACATGGTGGCGATATTCACACAACTGATAAGAACACGCTGAAATGGCAATGCACTTTTCCACTGTCAAGAAAATTTTCACACAATAAAAGAGTAGGGTGATTCCACGTGACATCAGGCAGGTTGGTCCCGACGACCTCCCGGATTTTTTTATACGCAATATATGTAGGGAGTGACTTTTCGGGTTAAACCCAATTCTGCTCGGTTATTCCCCCCGAACTGACCTTCGACCAACCCAATTTCTCCCCGAATTCTAGTCACTATGAAATCCTCAAATGACGAACAAAGGTCGCCACGTGTAACACATGTAAGAATGGTTCAGAAGAATGGTTCCCAGCAACACACCCATGTGTGTCAACACTGTCTATGCCTTCGGGGATTACCGCTGGAAGGTCGTGATCCCGCAAAAAAACAAAAAAAGAATGAAAGAAGCAAAAAAGAGAGATTCGGAAAGGGCTTGACAAGAGGAGAAACGAAAACACCCGAATGCACAATTATTGCCCGATTTCTCCCCGAATTACAGATTTAAAAATAGCGCCCGATTTTTACCCCCCGAATCTGAGAAAGGCATTTAACCGGAAAAAGTCACTCCCTAAATATATGTTAAAGCCTAGCTTATGGAAAGCATTCCAGGACAAAAATAAATTGAAAATTATTTGCGGAGTCTGGGTAAAAAATAATTACGTGAAACGGCAATTTTGCACAGTGGTATTTTCATCTACTTTTGGACGTTGTATCTCTGGGGCCATGAGGCACACGGGGAAACTATTTTTGTCGCAGAATATATAGGTTGTCGTTAGTTGGCCACGTACTTTCTATGGTCGCAGCTGCGACAGATAATTTCCTAAAAATTCTCAAAGTCACTCCATCTGCAGATTTTCCTGCTTTTTAGACGCCTCAGTGCTCGTCTCTGTTACCAATACATAGTGAATGTGGTATCATAATGTTCGCCATTACAACCTCTTTCTACTCGTATCAAGAATGTAACAGATTCTTCGACGACAAAGCTCTCAGGGGCCGATTGCTTAACCATGGTTCAGCAAAACTGAACTTTGGATGTCCGTTTCAGGTATCCGCCCACTCAGTAAACTATTCATATGCTTACAGACATTGTTCCACGTGTCCCGAAAAAAACATGAATTTTTTTTGTGGATCAGAGAAGGGCAAAGCACTGCCAGCGACCTTAGAACTACCCCACCTGTCCAGCTGTGCAGCCATGAGAGCAGCGAGGGCAGATGTGGTTTGCCTCGCTGAGCTGATAATGAAATTTGCTGGATCATTGGTTAGAAAAAGGTGGTATGGGGCTTTGAAACACGATCCTTTCCTGGCATCTCGAAGGCAGAACAACGTAATTCCAGCACCCGTCGCATTATCACAGCCCTCTGCAGCTTGTGCTGGAACTCCACGCCTTCTCGTAATGCTTCGCAAATTAGCTGCACGCAGCAGTCATGAAGAGAGCCAATAGCTTACACTGGGTGTTCTGCACGGACTACCACGGAAGGCACAAAAGACGAGTTGCAGCGTACGACAAGTACGGCAGAACTGTGCATAGTTTGGACGTGTACGCGCTGAGGAAAGTTCTCAGTTCGAGCGCTCGTGTGAATGATGGAGACTATTTGTGCACACACTGCTTCCGGCACTTTGCTGAACTCATTTCGGCGAGGGCAAATGATGCGGGCAGTGATTCGTCAGATCGTCCGTTAATTTTTAAAGACGACGTCCTAGAGCAGGCGAACGAAAGCATTGGAGTCGGGACTATTGACGTTTCACCTTTGAGGCCCAGAGCAGCCGTGAGACCTCGACTGAGGAAGTCCTATGCTGAAAGGAAACAACGTGAAATCTCAGAGGCTGCTGGTGACAAGCTCGGTGCTATCTATGGCAGTGCAGGGCCATCGACGAATGTGAGCGACACTCAAGGAAAGAGGGAGTGGGCAGACAACCTCAGGAAAGCCCTCGCAGCCAGCGCATCACACCTTGAGCAGCTGGATACTTTAATCCATGATACACCTTCAAGGCGGGACATCATCAGGATCATACCGGAAGCCACGAAGTACATGATTGATAAATCGCGAAGGCTAAAAAGGAAGGGCGGTGTTTGGACAGTTCCTGATCCGTATGAGGGGAAGAAGCTCAAGCCTGAGCATGTCTCTAAGGCTCTAAAGTACTACACTGAGGATGACCTGCAGTGCTCTGTGCGGAGCCCCAACCCCAAATACGTGATCACTGTGCTTTTCAATGACAAGAAACAGCTACTGGAAAAACGGTACATGACAAGGTCGGTCAGAGAGGCCTTCCGGATGTTTAAGGTAAGTCACCCTGATGCCACAATTGGTATCTCAAACTTCTACGCGCTGCAGCCAAAGTGGGTACGTATTGATCCTCACCACGAAGTGTGCGTGTGCATCTACTGCACGAACTTCCGGCTCTGTGTGGCAGCTGCGGAAAGCAACAGATTGGGAGAAAAAGTGAGCAGTGACAGCCTTGAAGCACTGTGTCTGTGCCGCAACCCACAACAATCCTGCTTCCTTCAATCATGCCAAGAATGTCCAGGTGTTGACGCTATTACACTTGATGAGCTCAACATTCCAGAAGACGATGACATCACGGCTGCGATTTGGGAAGGAGGATGTCTCATACGAAAAGTGCTAGAGCCTTCACTCTTCTTAATATAAATAAGAAAGTGGACAGCCATGCATATAACTCACAACTTCATCAGAACTGTGCAAAGTAGAGCCATCCACAATATCAAGAGCCACCTGCCCGAGAAGACTGTTGTGCTCCACTTCGATTTCGCGGAGAACTGGACGGTTGTTCTTCCCGATGAAGTACAATCGTACGACTGGTCAAAAAAACAAGTTTCAATTTTCACACGTGTGGTGACCTCAGCAGGACACGCACCACAGTGTATAGCTGTGGTCAGCGATGACTTAAGCCACGACTCTGCACACGTACTGTATGCAGCGAAAGCTGTGGAAGAGTGGCTCGACGAAAACCGTCCAATCTCAGCCAATATAATTTATGTGTCCGACGGGGCAGCTGCCCATTTCAAGAACTGCTACCGCCTGGATGAGCTTTCCCCTTCCAATTACCTGGCCACCACATGGGTGTTCACTGCAACGGGGAATGGTAAGAGCGGTTGTGATGGCGTGGGGGGAGTTGTGAAGCACCACGCCACACTACAGCCTTACACACTACACTACGCCCTTAAGTACCTGCTTTTCCACGCACGTCAGTGTTGGGCATCGTCTGCATTTTCGTTTACCTAGGTGTGTTTCAAGCTCAATAAATTGTTCTGGAAACTGTTTACCTTCCCCTGTGCAACAACTATATAAGCGTGTGCAAGCCACATCATGTTGTACTCGGCCACATAAAGAGACCCTGCAGTGTTCGAAAGATCGCCCCTGCTACAAAGTGATAAGCCGCATCTGCATGCGCTGTCCCTATGGGCATACAACTGGTGAGGTAGGGGTGATTCTAAGGTTGCTGGCTGTGCTTTGCCCTTCTCTGATCCACAAAAAAATTTGATGTTTTTTTCGGGACACGTTGAACAATGTCTGTAAGCAGTACGAACAACGTACTGAGTGGGTGGATACGTTAAACGGATATCCAAAGTTGACAGTTTCGCTGAACCATGGTTAAGCAATTCGACTCTGAGAGCTTTGCCGTCGAACAACCTGTTACATTCTTGATACGAGTAGAAAAAGGTTGTAATGACAAACATTATGATACCACATTCACTGTGTATCGATAACATATAGACGAGCACTAAGGCGTCTAAAAGCAGGAACATCTGTAGATGGAGTGACTTTGAGAATTTTTAGGAAATTATCTGTCACAGCTGTGACCGTAGAAAGTATGCGGCCAACTAACGACAACCTATACCGGGTGTTTCAGTTAAATCCCCGGGCTAAATAATTCGCGAACCGGTGCACTAATCGAATAACTTCCATTTTACAAGTATCTGTCCAATACCGCCTACAAGATGTGCACCGCGTGAATGAGCGGGAGGCGCTCATTATTTAAATAAAAATCCAAATGAGTTTCGTGAAAAAAAGCTAACTTCTAAAGCAGGGCGCCGTCAGCATTAAAATGGGTACTACCCCTTTTGGGACCTTCAGTGGACACCTTTTAGAGAAAAATCTGCCACCGAAGCGGGTCATTTGTTGCAGTAATTAATTGGTTTCGGTTTACGTATTTTTGTCGCGGCGAAGCGCAAAAGGACGTAATTCATTGGTAGACATGGGAGTGAAAGAGCGTCCTTTTGCGCTTCACCGCGACCAGCCGCGACAAAATATGTAAACCGAAACCAATTAATTACTGCAACAAATGACCAGCTTTGGTTGCAGATTTTTCTCTAAAAGGTATCTACTGAAGGTCCCAGAAGGGGTAGTACCCATTTTAATGCCGACGGCGCCCTGCTTTAGAAGTTAGCTTTTTTCATGAAACTCACTTGAATTTTTATTTAAATAATGAGCGCCTCCCGCTCATTGACGTGGTGCGCATCTTGTAGGCGGTACTGGACATATACTTGTAAAAGAGAAAGCTATTCGATTGGTGCACCAGTTCGCGAATTATTTAGCTCGAGAATTTAACTGAAACACCCGGTATATTCTGTGACAAAAATAGTTTCCCCCTGCGCCTCATGGCCACAGAGATACAACGTCCAAAAGTTGATGAAAATACCACTGCGCAAAATTGCCGTTTCACGTAATTATTTTTTACCTAAACTCCCCAAATAATTTTCAATTTATTGTTGTCCTGGAATGCTTTCCATAAGCTACGCTTCAAGATATATTGTGTATAAAAAAATCCGGGAGGTCGTCGGGACCAACCTTCCTGATCTCACGTGGAATCACCCAGTAGCTTACTGCAAATGAAACCTCAACACTGCTGTGCCAAACATGTTTTATATGTAGATGTTGATGGAGTAGAGCAGAGTGAGTGTGATAATGAACTGCAAAAGACTGATGCACAGTAACTGTAGGAACATCCACCATGGCAAGTTCTAATAGAGGGCACAGATGAAGCTAGTCCAGTGCTTAAAGGAGTACAGAGGGCCATCCCCAAAAAATTTCAGATTAAGATGTCTAATGAGAGTGTGTGTGTCAATTTACCAAATAGCACGAAAGGTTTTCATGAGTGTAATTTGTCTCCCAGAAAAAAAAAACTCGCATAAACATAGCTCCACGTGTTCACCCTTAACTCGTCACTCCGAGCATAACGAGGAGGAGAAGCATGATGCCACGTCACCGATGACGTTACTAGTTCGCTGGTCAGTGTGGGTCAGTGCCCTGTCCCTTTGGCGCCGTAAACCAGTTTTGCCAGTTCCCCCGGAGAATTGGGGATAGAAGGAGCGGCCGAATCATGACCAAGCTAGGAGCAATGCTTTTTCAGAGCCCCGAACAGCTAAGTAGCAGACAACATTTCTCTGAATCAATCAGCGTGCGCGGGCTCTGTAGCGTCAGCAGGAGGTTACAGGCTGGTACTGCTATTTACCACCGTTGCGCAGTGTCGCTTTTTGCGGCGTACTTTCCGTGATAATTATGACTCGGTGGTGTGAATTACTTATCATGGTGCATCTTACTGGCATACTTAACAGTTTTACAGGAAGAAAACAGGGTGTTAAAAATGACTTCTGTGGTACTTTAAGTTCGTGTTTGTATGCGAGCCATATATAAAGTACAGCACAGTAATACAGCACCTGCAGTACAGGCAAAGTTTTGCAAGTTTAGACTTGTGTTTGTGAGTTTAGAAATTGTGAGTTTAGAAAGCAGTCACCAACAGCACAGGAAAAACTATTTTGTTGCACCAGTACCTTTGTATACGGAGCTTTTATTTCGATTACCAGGAAGTTCTCATCCTGACGCAGATTGAAAGCTGGAGTGAGCATTTTCCTTTAGACGAGGAGGCACCTGCAACGCAATCGTGATATCATTTTATAAATTGTGAGTTTTGTTAGTACAGGACAGTAGCCACGTCTAGCAGGACTGGGACGCTGAGAGTGTTCCACAGTCCCACGTACTCAACTATCCGTATATATTATTCCCCGAATTTACGTGGCACTAAACATCGCCGAGAACATAACAGGAGGTCCATAGCGAATTAATTAACGACTGTGGATGCAGTTTCCGTTTCCTCCCTCTTTATACGTTTGGTGGTTACATATTTCACTCGCACGCTGCCAGGCTGACGTTCATATATGCACATCGAGATCATGACCTACTACTATACTATATTGTATAGAGTAGGTCGTGATCGAGATACATGAGAAGTGCACTCACCTGAGACTTGTCAGAACTGCATGTGAAGAAATAGCTTTTCAACGCTACCGCGCAATGTCAGGTAATGCATATGCGTATGTCTGGAACCATCAGCTCACAATTTCACTGACAACTCACCAACGTGCGTTCTGTAGCACATTCTGCGATCTCCAGCGCGTTGCAGTGTTTGTGTTTTCACCTTTCAGTGTAGTGTGTGTACGTAGTGTACTTGTACTGTAATGTGGCCAGCACAAGCACATGGATTTCGTTTCCGGCTTAATGCGGCGGCGAGGCAACGAAAACGTCACTTCCTCTTTCAATATGGCGGCTCAACCGGATAATTTTAGCTGAGGCGTTTGGTGCAGGTTAATGAATTGTCGTTTGGAAAGGCAGTGTGTTAGCTATGCTGATAAAAATTATACGACGAGCGCCACTGGTGTCTCTTTTTCGATTTTACTCAGAACTGACGGCAGTGCCAAACGCTCTATCTGACGACTCTGAAGTGGAAAGCTTGTGTTCTCGTCATCCAGAGCTCAGAGGGTGGAACTCAAGTCAACTTCGTGCCGCACTCAAAGGCGCTAAACTTCGTGACATTTCAACCGCTCACATAGTGCAACACCCCTGGCTGCTTGCCGAACAGAGCGTCGAGCGTAAGCTACACCTCATCGGGGAGAGCACGTCGTGGAGACCGACAGAGGAATCTCTAGCCGTACTGGCCCTGCCGGAGACACTTGTGGCGTACGTGGCGCGGCGGTTGGGACCGAAGCCGTGGAAACACGTAGCCGAGCGAGCCCAGTTTCTCTCTGAAGAGCTGGCTGTCTCGTATGGTCAGGTCTTGTCGCTTTTCCGCCGCCACCTTTGTCTCTTAACGCAGGATACGGGACGACTTAAACGTGTGTTGTCACTGTTGCGCGAAGGACAAGTACCTCCAGATGCTATTCTGCGAGACCTGTGGGTATTTCGTCACAATGAAACCTTGATGGAAAGTCGTCTGAAACGGGCTCTGAAAGTAGGCTTGTTGCCAGTGAGACCGTGGATGCTACGCTGTCCCGAGGAAACTTTCGAAGCACATTTAAGACGTTGGGAGGCACGTGCAGACGTCCTTTGGCCACATGCAGACACAATCACATATTTAGCGGAACGGCTCGACTGTAGTCGCAGTCATGTACGCTTTCTCGCACAAAAGAACCCACGTCTCCTCACAATCAATGCCCCTAAGCTACAACAACTCTTAGATTTCTTATTTGCAAATGGTTACGGCCCTGTCCAGGTGAGCCTCTTCCCACGAGTGCTTAGCTGTAGCCTGGAACGTCTGCACAGAAGGATCGCACTTTTGAAGGACTATGGTATCCAGCAGCCCCCCTTGCACATGATGGCTGCCACGGAGAAGGAGTTTGAACGTGCCTGCAGACGTATCATGCGAGTTCCAAAGTGCTAAGAAGATTTTGTCCTGATGTGGTAATGTATGATGATGGTATAGGAGGACAATAAAAGGAGGTAAAGTACGAGAAGCATGGAGCACTGTTTCAAGAAGTGGACTACACTTGACAAGTGAATATCCCACGTACTTAATGTGAATGCCCAAAATTCCTGAGGAAGCACAGTTGACTGTTGTGCAAATTAACTGCATAAAATCCAAAACATTCCCATTGCCATATCATCTCTGGCAGCACATGGTGAGCCAGCAGATGTCTAAAAATCTCCAACCTGGAAGTTTGATACTAACAGCATCAAAGGGTTATAGTATTATCACTATTATTATGTTGAAAATAGACGAGAAGCCAGGGGACATGTTGCTTTATAGGACAAAGAAAACACACCGGATTGCATAACAATCACAAAACAAACAAAGGTGTGAACGTTTCGACACCTATACGGGCATCATCAGCACGGAATGAAGCACAGTCTAAAATGGGAATCCTTTTATAACAAAGTAAGGGCCCCTTGTGACTGTTACAAGCACTATTATTAAGGTATTGTGCAAGAACACACAAGTGCACAGTTCCCTTGTTAGCAACAGAATGAGGCTTGTGCCCCATTGGCTTGCTGTTTTATTGTCTCCCATTGCACTCTACATATCATAGGCGGAGAGTTTTCAATCTGCCGGAGGTCCAGTAGACTGTGGTCCATGTAGATCCTAAGACTGTGCTTTTTCCCTGTGTTTTTCCTCCAATCCTCAATTTCGACTTTGTTTATTTCTTCTGTTGTAATTTTTGTCCATTCTTTCTCGCTTTGTGCTGTCTGTCGTTTTGTTCCCTTGCTGTATTTCCTATCATATTGGTTAATCTTTTTGATCCATCTGGATTTTAGTCCGCAGAATCTGATATGGTGGAAAGTCCTCTTTGAAGTCTATGTTTCAGGCATGTGGATCAAGCATCCTGGATAATGGGTCTTAGCTCTGGCGTCTCTAGTCGAAAATGAGGACCATCCCATTTGCCAAGTTCACGCTGGTGTCGGTCGAGTATTTTTAGTGTTGCAGGGGACAAAACGATCATGTCATTGGCGAAGGTAAGTGCCAGTGCTGCTGTCGTTTTCCAGATCACTCTTCCCACATTGTAAGGGTTGTAACATTGTTTCGCCAGGTTCCAAATGTGACCCTTTAATCGACCCGACTTTTTTTACCAGGTTTTCTTCGTGTTTCTTTAACGGGTCTTCTTCATTAGTGACGGTTATTCCCAGATATTTATATTCTTCTGTTTGAGCTATGTGTTGGTCTTATATCATGAATTTTGCATCCTCTGAGTCTCCCTTGTTTATCGCCATCCAGAGAGTTTTCGTTGTATTAAATTTGAGTCCGTCTTTTCCAGCTTCTTCAGTACATATATTCAGCATATGTTGGAGACATTCTTCTGATGGGGCCATTAGAACGATGTCATTTGCGAATGCAAGCGCTGTCACGTTGGTTTCTACTTGCTGGTCATCAGTTGTTAATGTTTTCAAGCTGATTCCTCTTGCTTCATTGTGTAGTTTTAGTAGCAGGTTGTTTACGTATATGTTAAACAAGGTTGGAGAGAGAGGGCAGCCCTGTCTTAATCCCACCTTCACCGGGACTGGGTTTGATTTGTGTTACCTAGTTGGTAGACTGTCTCCGATTCTTTGTACTAGTATAGCATTTCGAGTAGTAGCACTTCCTCTTCTAGAAGTGCTATCCGTCGTAGTTTTCTGAACATGATTTCGTGGTCCACAGCACCGTATGCTGTCTCCAGGTCGAGGAAAGCCAATAGCAACTTTTCTTCTCTTTTCCGTTGCAGTTCTATGATTTGGGTTAAAATAAACACATTGTCGCTTGCCCTTCCGTGTGTCCGGAAGCCGTTTTGTATTTCACTGAGGATGTGGTGGTGTTCGCAGTGGGATTGCAGACGAGCGTTTAAAGCAGATGCGAAGAGTTTGTACACGTAGCTCTGTATTGCAATAGGATGGTAGGATTCTATTTGCGCTGCTGGTTTTCCAGGCTTGCATATGAGTTTCGTTTTCAATGTCTTCCAGTCATGGGATTAATCTAGTGTGAATAATATCGTTGTAGCATAGCCGGAGTGTTTCAAGCCCTCTACCTTTTAATGCTTTCAGGAATTCATTTGGGATGCTGTGTGGCCCTGGTGCCTTTTTGCAATGCAATTTTCTTAGGTTGGTCTTTAGTTCACCTGTTGTTATTGGGTCGTCTAATCTGAGATCATAGTCAGCGTTTCGAGTTGACCACGTTTCCGTGTCCTAAATTTCTTTCTTCTTCTGTCTGTCATTTAGAATGTCCTGACGTTTATTGAAGTGTTCCGTAAGGAGTTGTTGGAGTTCGTTGTCGTTTGGTTTGCCCGTGCTTAGTACGATGTGTTCGTGATTTTCTGTCTCCTCCTCCCGTTGGATGGATTTGACGTAGTTCCAGAAGTTCTCTCCTGCTTTTCTTCCTCCCTTTAAAATAGTGTCTTCGATGATCTTGTGATGTGCCTCGATTTTTCTGGCGACAAGCATTTTGTTGTTTCCTTTTGCTGTACGTACTTACTCCAGATTTCGTCCTCTTCCTCGTAGCTGACTCCCTGTCGGATCGCTTCCCGGTGCTGTCGATTGAGGAGTATGCGCTGTCGTATGGCTTCTTCCACCTCTGTGTCAAACCATGGGTGTCTTGTCTGTTCAGTATCAACAGGGCCGGCGATAGGGGGGGGGGGGAGAGTAAAGCGACCGCCTTAGGCCCCGCGCACGAGGCCCTCAACCAGGGATTACTTTTTTTTTAAAGTATCAAGTATGCACTTAATCGTGTGAAACAGGCCCCACGATGTGCCTTTGCCTCAGGCCCCGCACACCCCTAGCACTGGCCCTGAGTATCAATGCACGTATGACCTGTCGCATTTTCTGCTGTCTCCATTATAGTGGTAACAAAACGCTCGTATCCAACCTCATGTTCGGTATCAAGTGCTTTTTCCAGTGCTGAGGTGAAGCTTTGTAGGTTAGTGACGGAGTCAAAGTTCCATTTTCTTTTTCGTCGTGGTTTTGGGGGTTTTATATGGCGTATCTTCCTAGTTGCGGCCTGGATTATGAGTTTCAGTCTATTGTGATCGCAGATGCAGCTGTAGTGTTTCGACTCATCTATGTGCAATAGTCCGATCCGCATCTTTCCTTCATTACAGGCTTTGTTTACCAGTATGTAGTCATTTGCGGTCTGTTGTGTCTTCCGGCTCCAAATGTACCTTCCTACGCAAGTATCCATTAAGTTTGCAATCTGCAAATTATTCCTGGAGCTTAATTTCTTTACATAACAAGCCTTTTTCTTCTCTTTTGTCTAGCTCCATTATATGCTGATTAAAATCTCCCACTATTAATACTGGTTGTGTTGTGTCTATGGCTGCAAGATCTTCCTAAACACATTTGTAGATACCTTGATTCCAACTTGGTTCTTCACTTTGTGTTGCCATATATAGCGCACACAGTAGGATCTCTTGGTTCCTTATTTTTGCGGATGCCCACAAATGCTCTTTGCATTGCTGTTCGAGCATTGTTATTTAGACATTCTTTTTGTCAAACATTATCCCAATACCCCTACCCCCAACTTTTTTCTCTCCTGTGGTGCGGTTTCTGCCTACCCATCCCCATTTTTGGTCAATAATTCGATTTTCGTCATTTCGGAGATGTGTCTCAGTTAGCATATATGTATATATCCATTTTTTCCTCTTCGGTGTTTATCTGTAGCTCTTTCTTTCTCCGGTAGCGTCCTGTTTCTTCTTCCTTCTTTTTTTTCTTTTTGCGGTGGTATTGCCGATCTTCGCTTTGTGAGCCTGTTTGTCCTACCACAGCCACGGAGGATGGTATGGACACCATGGCATTGGTGGTAGGTATTGTGTCCACGGTGCGTCCATGTCGCGGGTGGGTGGGCGATGCTTCATTTGCGGTCCTCCGTAATTCATATAGACCTCTGTCTCGGTCGTCTGGGCTGAGCTGGGTTTTGTCTTCTCGCTGTTTGCCCGTTTCGGCGACCCCTCCTTAAAAAAGCCAGTGTCCGCTTCGCCAGCTGCGTGGCCGCTGCCTCGCTCGAGGTCTGTAGTGGACAACATTGAACGGAAAATTTACTTTCTCCACCGCATATCGACTAGCCGCACATTTGTGTTTTGCATTGCCACGGTTTCCGGCATTGCGTTAAGTTGTCGAACGTCCTCAAGTACTGCTTCACCAAGGTAGGGAGTTTCCGGCTGCGTGCACACGTGGAAGTCAGTGTTTGGAAATTTGTACACCAGGCATTCCAGTTTAGTTTTCAGATCGCGCAGCGGTTCTTTGTTGAGGCAGTCGGTTATTGCTGTATGCAAGAGAACCATATCGTGCCTTCATCTGGACTTTCGGCTTCGATTGTCAGTGCTGCCTCTTCAATTCCCTTTCCTGGCTGCGCCACAACCCGGGGATCCTTTCGTATTTGTTGGAGATACACTGATTTCACGCGATTGACATATGGAATCCCGAACCAGGAGGACCTTTCTGTATTCAGTGAGTCTTTGAACGGCGTCTCGTCTGTGTCTGTATTGTGTGCGATTTTCCCCTTGAGTAGTGTCCGTTTTTAGGTCAACAGGAGCTTTGGGTGTCTTGTCTCCCTCTCTCCCGGCTTCCCGACCTATACTGTCGTCCTCTCAGCGTATGCAGTGCCCTGGCTGCCATTTGTTTTGTCTGGAATCCATTCTGGATCTGCATGGTTCAGCTTGTTTCTGGGTCTCGCTCGCGTCTAAACTGTTTACTAGTCCTTCAGCCGTTCTGATGGCCTCGCGTAGGCTTCCATTTTTCGGTTTCTACCTTGGCGACTCGTTGGGTCAGCTGCTCAATCATATCCAGCTGTCTCGAGTTCTGGTCCGTTAGAAACAATACTTTTTTTTTCTAGCCGCTGGACTCTGTCCTCGGTTTCGTTTGCTTTCAGGTGGCTCTTTTCCACGAGAGTAGCAAATTTCTTTAGCTCTTCACAGATCTGACGTGATATGGGTTCCCTAGACTCCTCGGCGCTGTTGGAGGGTACCTCCTCCATGTACATCCAGCTTTGACATTTGTTACATCTTATCAGATTTACGGTGGAGTCTCCCATCTCGTAGCACAGTACAGCCTCCTAATGCTAGGAAAACTTGGAACGTCTGACCTGTTAATTTTCGCGCCGCTCCACGTTTACGGCAGTCAGCGCCACTCGTGGCGATAGTGCTAAGTTTTCCAAAGTAGCGTGTTCTCTCATCACGCGCATGGTATGTGCTGGGTCAGAATGACCAAGCTGTGTTGCGCTTTTTATAAGGCAAAAGAGACAGAGGATTGTTTCCCCATCAAGTCGGAAGAAGGGAAACCGTCAACAGCGGCGCGGAATATTGGCACAATATTCTCGGACAGGCTCAAAATACGAGTAAAATGCGACTCCCAGGTGTCGTAGATCTGTGGCGGCCCGTGTGTGATGACGAAGACGTGCCTCTGCTGCCACGCGCTACGGCGCTGGCACGGCAGTTCTACCGGCACCGTCCTAGCGTGAGGCCACGACCATTTGCCCGCTGGGACATTCCATCATCGCCGGTCAGGACTCATGTAGAGGAAGACCACCTCCTCTATATTTGGTGACCCGAACAACGAACACCATGTTCGGCATAATTCGGCCCACTACCATCCCAAATTTCTGAAAGCCCACCCCCGAAGCCATCTCCGAAGGTACGGTGCATCGTTCTACCGAGGAACCGCTAGGCGACGACGTCAATTCACCGCGGCTCCACTCATCGCAACGCACGGCCGCGCAACACCATGGTTCTACCCAGCTCGCTCATCTACTCAGCTCGCATCGCCATGGTCTCTCACTCTGCGTCACGTCGCCACATGCTTCGCGATGGCACTCCTCGGGCTTTCCCCCAGCGGCACCTTCACGACCATCACACTCCCGTACCGGTCACGGTACGCCGCTGGCGACTGCACTGCCCCATCCACATCGTCATGACAGTCCCAAGAACCCTGCCTGCCTTGCCTTCCCATCAGGCTTCGATACAGGATGCTGGCAGGCCCTCCAATTGCTGTCAAGAGGCACCGAGACCAACATACCACCGGGGACCCGCACGGAGGCCACCGAGTTCTACTCCCGGTCTCCCCGTGCTTCGCGATGGTCCTGCCCGGCACTTTCCTTGGCGACAGTACGAGCTCACCGCTCACGAACCGGTCGCGGTTCTGTCGCCCCATCCTGCATTACGTCCTGCCTACCTGCCTACTCTGCTCTCCACTTCGGCCCGCCCCTGGAACCCTCCCGGCCAGCTCTTGTCCGCACCGTTCATCCCGCCACTTCTGCCCACTCAGCACAAGACGCAAGACCAGCCGTCCCTGTTCCACGTGTCGCCCGTCTTCCTCCTCTTCATGTATCGACGCGGACCCAAACTGCTAGCTCTACACGTCGGGGGGGAGTGATGTGGCGGCCCGTGTGTGATGACGAAGACGTGCCTCTGCTGCCACGCGATACGGCGCTGGCACGGCAGTTATACCGGCACCGTCCTAGCGTGAGGCCACGACCATTTGCCCGCTGGGACATTCCATCATCGCCGGTCAGGACTCATGTAGAGGAAGACCCCCTGCTCTACAGATCTACTAGCTCTGAGCGAAACCTGACTGAAGAATAAAGCCTGAATGCATACTAATATAACTTCCCATTTATTCAGTTAAAGACAAAACTTAGTACAGCTTAGCGAAAGCCCGCCACATGCTTCGGCCAAGCTTCGCTTCGAACAGAACAGTGCGCAAGCGCAAACACTTCGTTGTCGTCCTCCTTGTCCGGTCTATCTCAGCCTCTGACACATACAGTTTGATGTCTCTGGTTTCAAATATTTTACTCAGGTACGAAGTGGGTGTGAGAGCCGTTGGAGTAATGATTTATTAAATGGAGCGAGCGCTATTAATGTTTGTCAGAAGGCATTAGTCGGCTCTCTTTATGAGCGTTTCCCTCTTTGCTTACTCCAAACCAAGCTACCGCTTGTCACGTATCCGTGACTGTTTCAGAAGAGAGGAATATGGGAGTCAGATCAGAACAGTCATCAGAACAAGAATTCAGATGTCTTCGCGGCTCAGATTATTGACTTTGAGACACTTGGCTGTGAATGCGTGAGACACTTGTCTCATACTTCTCCTATGCTTGCCAAGCACTCGCTGTCTAGGAATTTGTTCCACCTATATTTGTAGAATATGTAACTAAGAGTTTAAAAAAAAATAATGCATAATCCCCATTACTCGTGATTTTCACACAGTACTACGCAGACCCAGACATAGGTCTACGTCCATGACAGAATGGCGTAGACACAGGCGAACTGGTCGACGAAATTCATTATCAAAACCTGAGCGTGGGGCACGAAGCAAATACAAAAACCGAACAGCTCAAGTTTATAAGCTTGCAGAATCACACAGCTATCAGCTTGATTTTGAATGTAAAAAAAGAAGAAAACATATGGCACAGGTACGCTCCGGTGTTCTTTGTGCAGTTCGTGCATTTTATAATTGTAATAATATAACGTAATTGTAACATGTAATAATATAACATAATTGTAACATGTAATAATGTAACATACTTGCAACATGTAATACTAGATTTTATAACTTGGTCCAGGCTTTCATTTTTCCCGTTCCCCGGGCTGTACATTCTCAGATATTGCACGGACTCAGGTGGAAGGTCGTGCACAGCGCATTTAATCACATACTTCACCTGACGAGTCTACACTCTTAAACCCGTACCTTTTATTGTAACTTTTAGAAACATGTAACTTCTATATAGACGTAGATTTCGAGATTTCTTATAGGTTACACCACTGTAACGTACATTTAGAGGTTAAAAGCGACCAAGGTCATGTCTTTACAACACGAATAGAAGTTACATCTCGGAAAAAACAAAAACAGCTTGTTGTAACTTATAAATGTACCCTCTACTCCGACACTGTAACTTCTAAGCGAAATCTCCAACGATAATCTCTTTGTTAGTTTCTTATCGTTTGTTTTCCTTTTGTTTTTCAGCATAATGCCGCGTTTCAGCCTCCCATTCGAGACGACAGTTGCGAATCTACGCTGTTATTTTTTATCTGTTTCAGCGTCACCTATACGTCAACTACATGTTATCAATGCTGTATGAACACAGATTATAAGTTCGCAGTCTGAAATACAGATAGTATGTTTCTTTTTAAAGGGTGGAAAACAATTGTCAATGCCGCAACCACCAAGATTTCCGATTTCGCTGCGTAGCCGAGCCTGGTCTGGTCTAGGTCTATCCACACTGAGAGCGGTTTCCTTGAAACGCTTAACGCTGGTCGTCCGTCCGTTAACAAGTGTAATCTGTTTTAATCAGTGGTTTTCCTCGCGTTTATCATAGTATCGTCAGGAACACCGGAAAAGCTAGATGTCGCTAGCAAACAAGTATATTTTCGGTGTTCTGAGGGGAAGGTGTAGTGAGTGCGAAGATTGCAAAGAATAGGGACCGTGCGACACCTAAAGGGGGTGCGCTGCTCCGTCGCGACAGCGCCGCCAGTGGCGGTCTTGGAAGTATCCGACGTGATACCACGCCGCCCGTTCTATGCATTCTCAAATGGAACCGCAGCTTGCGTGGCGACCGCCGTAATTAGAAGGGCTAATTTTCGAAGTGCAAATAATGTGGAACCTTTCTGGGGCGCGAACGAAGAGAATGGAGACAAACTGCACAGAAGCAACCACCGTATTTATAATGTATCTAACAGTGCGTAAGGAGAACAGCCACTCGCGTCTCTCTGGAACACCTGCAAGTGATACGTCGAGAGGATGGTTATTTGACGACTAACAAAATCCTGGCTTGCTAGCGAAGGCTATATACGTTTATTTCTGATTCCAGCCACTTGTAATACGTTTTTGACTGAGTCTTGTATTCCTTTCGTCCTCTTTGCACACACATATAGCTTCGTCACTGAAATCTACATCGTGCGTCCGTTTTATCCATACAAATAAACACGTGAGGTCACAACTTATTGTCTAAACTTGTACTGCAGTCTTTCCAGTATCTTCAGATACAATAACGCTAAAGAGATCCTTAAAAAAGAAATTATGAGTTTTGGCTCGGCTACCGCCGTGGGCTTGCGGCACGACAGCTGTGTAATGGTTGGTGCGTAAATACTAAAACTAAACCTTTTGGACAACGTAGAACTTCCGTTCTCACTGTGAGACTCGTCAACCGGATTACCGGGAGCAATATCGGCACTGGGCACTGGCGATGAAACACCTTAATCAGTATCACGATCCTGCGGCGTTTCACCGTCACGAAAGTGGCAACTGTAAATCATTTATCATTTTGCAGGTCCTCATTCAGTTTCATTGAAACTAGAACAAAAGAAATAGAATATGTTGTGCACACCTCATGCAATGGCCGAACGCGCGTCACAAACGCTATTCGCTGCCAGTCTAGTGCCCTCGGTGGTATTGGAAGCATAGAAATCACGGGAAATGAAACATCAGGTCCCTAATATGAAGAGTTCTTTTAGGTGCTGGCACAGTTAGCGATGCAACAGTTCCAGTGTGGCAAAAAGACACGCGCAGTTCACATGTAAACAAAGCTGGCTACCCGGCGGCTATCACGCAAGGTACTTTCTCCGGAGGCCGCTTCGCGGCGCCACCAGTTTGTCGCACACTCCCTATATATAACCGAAAACAAACGTCACCACCGCAGCCCTAATTCACACACTTCATACACTGGGTAAGTGTACATTTTGTGCTAGGTACGTGCATTATTTTGATAGCAAGAGCTCTTAGCGCATGTTTGTTGTGATTATGGCAAGCGTTTTGCGGCCCTGCATATGAACGCCACTTACGCTTGCTACTTTTCTGCTCTTACTTGGTCGCCAAGTCAATACACCGGCGTGCATTTTGCGAGCTGCGGATATATGCATCGAGATATATAATTCGCAGCTTCCTACTTGTTGTATTCTTACGATATTCTAAGACTCAATCGCGGAGTGAACGCCTTCCCGCATTTATGCTGCTTTGTACCTTGTGCTTTGTACGGATTTGAATGGTTCCGTAAATGTTACTCTCATTGCCCAAACTTTTGTTCCCAGGATCCCACATGCAGGTTCACATACCGTCACCAGCGCAATGCAGTACCTCACAAACTCGTCCCAGAGCGCCTCCAACGCTGATAACGCAGTAATGTAGTGTCTCCTGCATTACTGTACACTCATATTCCTCAAGGTTGTGTGCGTTTTATGTAATACTGTATTGCCATTTGCGCTCGCCTCTGCAACACGAATGTGGAATAAATTTTTTTCTGCTGCAATTCTCCATTTCGTTGGGTGTGTTCAGCTTAGCAAACATAGGTCAGTTGTTTTGACTCGCTAGCTTCCTCGCACTCTTATGCATTGCTTCTCACTTAGAAGATAGTTCTTTTTTCCACATACATGGTAAAGCGACCATGGTTTCTCCTCACAACAGAATCGCACTTGTGCACAATGTGTCACCTCTCGACAGACTTCTGTTTTTGTAATATACATATGTTCAAGATCTCCTTTTCTGCTGGTTCATTTTGGTACCTTGGTGTGTTCTGTAAATGTCTGTCGATATCCCACGCACAGGGTGTTTGTTTTTATTCGCATCACACCAGCGCTCATTTGACAGATGGGTTATGTTGATTTTCGCAAATTAACCCATCCGTAGTTACAAACATTTCCGACATTTCCTGACGCATGTGTTTGTAACTACGGATCGACTAATTAGCAAAAATTCACATACCCCACCTGCCAAATGAGCGCTACTCTGTTGCGAATAAAAATGAACATCCTGTATAAAAAGCCGCACGTTGGCGTAACCTTTACGGGCAGGTGCCGGATTGAAGGCCGTAACCTCTAATTAGTGGGTTTCCTTGTAACTTTTATAAAAGGGGTCGCTCAGAGGGTACCTGGTAGCTTCTGAAATAGAGGGTAAAATATTGCGATTTTTTACCCTTTACTAAAGGGTACGGAGTTAAGAGTATACTCTGAAACTTTTCCTCCTGGTTAGTTCCTGGTTTTGGTCCTGGTACCACAAGGGCAGAAAGGCGGCGCTAGTGTCGCGCTGCCAAACTCCAGGCGTTGTAACTGCATTATTTTATGTCCTATTGCTGACATGGGCCTCAAGCCGAAGTAACAATAAGAGAAAAAAGAGGGGGTGTCGCACAACCATTGAGTCACGTATGGCGGGCCTTCTAGCCCGCCATAAGTCACGGTCTCTTAATGGGCCTGTAGCTCTCGGCCAGGCGGCGTTGCGATCAGCGGACGACAGCGCCGCATGTGGAAGCAGATCGAAACAATGGTCCGCACAAGAGTGTTTCGGTTTCGCGGGTTTCGCTCCGGCGCAAGCAAGCAATGTATCGCATCTTGCGTGGGTTTGAAAAGCTGGAGGTCATTGACGATTGGGCAAGTTACTAGTCAATGTTTTCGGCGTCGACCAAGCATCGGACGGTAACGAAATCGTCGTTAATGCATTTCGGAAGAAGTGAAGGACAGCGTGGTTTATAGCGTCCGGTTCGAGGTGAGTCGGCGTGATCGTACGTAATATTTGTTAACTGTACATCAAAATGATATACCTGATCAGAAAAACATTGAATGCACATTTTACCCGCACTGAAAGCTGATTTAACTCAATTTCGGTACCTCTCCATCACAGGTGTCCAAGTGCTCGTGACAGTTTATGTTGCGTCGTGTACCTGTAAAGCGGGAATTGCGGGAAAATGTAAGCACGCGGCAGCAGTCTGCTGCTACCTGAACAAGGAAGAAGACGCCACATGTACGGGCAACAACAAAAGAGGGGCAAGCCAAGCTCAAAGCCGCAGGCGTGACATGACAAAGGGTATCGCCGATTTATTTCCGAGTACGTATGTATAATGTGGACAATGTGCTTTCCTTTAGGCAGGAGCTCGGGTGCAGATCTTTCATATTGTATTTTTAGAGCTGATGAGGCTACAGTCATCTCTGCTGCATCGTTGATCATTTGCCAATGATCTTTCTCTACTGAACGCTGCTGCTGTACCCTGCTGCATCGTTGATCGTTGGCTATTCTGTTATTCTTCAGCATTTTATATGTTTCATCAACCAGTATTGTACCGTGTACCTAGTACGTTGCCTCAAAACAATGCTTTATTGCTCTTGGTAATAAACAGCTTGCATCTGATATATTTCTCCTTGTTTGTGTAATGTAGGTATATCAACCAAATGTCTCCCGCTGCAAAAAGAAAACCGCCTGGTGATATCATTCACGCGTACCCAGACATAGTTTGTCCACTCGCTGAGGTCCTTGAGTCTGAACAGAGGGGAGCCTTACAGTGAGACTGTAAAGAGGTTCTGAACGGCATTTTCGACAATGTGGTAACGGGAGAGCAAACGGAGAATCCATTTGATCTCCGAAAGGTCATGAGAGGGACACGCACGGTGTTCCATTATAGTATTCCAACAAAAATGCCACGGGGTAGCTCCATAGCGGGTCTATTGAAGAACGTAAGTAAGTAAGGTCATTGCTTTTATTTAAGTAAACATCACACTGCACAAAGACCCTCGAACATAGCAGTAAGAAGAAGAACCGGCGGGAGTCGATGCCCACAGTAAGCCTTTCATATTTCCCTCTAATTTGCATATAAAGTACTAACTGTTTGGCAAACTTTGTGATATAATAATAATAAGAATCCAATAATATAATAATAATAATATATCCAAGTAAATTTCTACCGCAAGTTGTTTGGGTATAACTCTACATTATCTCCAGGTGGAATGCAGAGCGGAAACTTCGCGGCGTTTTTACGGTACACGCAATTCACGCTTTCCGCCTTTCTGTCTCCCAAGGGTTTCCGAGGAAGCGATAAAACCTTATTTTTTGACGTTTTGGAATCTGTTATGGTAGCCAACGACACAACAATACTGTGTGCCCGACTTGTGTTCTGGTTTGCCGTGCGCTGGCGATCTGAAAGGCGGCATATTTAACCACGATACATGCTTGGCTGCCTGGCTGTGCGGGCCAGTCACTGCTCCCGCTCCCGCTTGGGTCCCGATTGGCGCTCGCGTCGCCGGGCAAACTTGAGCGCAACAGGCCTATACTCTCTCTGGTCAGGAAACTCCGGCGAAAAACTATTTAGGGTGCGCCGCGGCCGCGCGATGGCGCTCTTGCAGATTGGGGGGCAGTGCCGCGTATGGCAAAGGGAGTCTGGCCATTAGGAGGAGCCTAAAAAAGAGGCTCAACCTGTCAATCAAACTTAGGCGCATTTCATTGGTTACCGTTTTCCGTGGGGGCTGCCATGACACCAAATTTTCTTCAAGATGGAGGATGGTGTTTGGAACGGCGAAGCGGAGATTTCGTGACAAAAAATTTTCATAGACGACTTTAATTTCATACTGTGAGTATATATCCTCATGTACGCATGTGCAAAATCAGCTTCAACTTTCGCTTCGCCAACATTATTTACGTGAAAATGGTATGTTTCGTCGCTAACGTTAGGCCTAGTTAAGATTGTGATACCAGGAAAATAGCAAGAAGGGCGACCCTTATACGTAGGATTTTGCATTATATAGTTGCATTTTACATATACATACATCTTTGCTCCTTTTTGATTCAATGTACTTACATTACGTGATATAAAACTTCATACCGGCTGTCGTCTGCTACGAAGAAGCGGTTGTACCGCCATCCACTTCTCCACCATTCGCCATCCACACAGTCTGGCCAATGACTTCTGCCAGCAACCATTTCTGCAATTCTGAGCCTTCCCAACATGCCTCTCTCCGTGCAGATGGCGTTGATAAAAGTGGGCGCAAAATCCGTCGTTTCGGTCTGTCACCAGTGATATCCGTTTCAATCCAAATCCATCAATTTTCTCCAAAATGGTAGCGCCCAGTAAATAAGGGTGAGGTATAAGTACTGGATGGATGTAACAATAGACAACTGTATTTCGACCTGTGATTGGCTAGATACCTCAAAAAGTGGGTGGAGCCTCAGGTATAGGCAGGTCCCATTAATGGCCAGACTCTCTTTGGCATACACGGCACTGCCCCCCAACAGAGCCGTATATTATACGGCCGTAATATACGGCTCTGCCCCCCAACAGTGCCGTGTATGCCAAAGGGAGTCTGGCCATTAATGGGACCTGCCTATACCTGAGGCTCCACCCACTTTTAGAGGTATATAGCCAATCACAGGTCGAAATACAGTTGTCTATTACTACATCCATCCAGTACTTCTACCTCACCCTTATCAGAGCCGTATATTAAAAGGGAGTCTGGCCATTGGGAGGAGTCACAAAAAGAGGCTCGACCTGTCAATCACAGTTTCGCTCCTCTGATTGGTTTGCTTTTTACCAAGGGGGTCGCCATGACACCATACTGCCACCCAAAATGGCGACGAAAACAAACCCTGTGAAGCGGGGATTTCGTTACAAAAAATTTTCACAGATTAACCTGATTTTACGCTGCAAATGTACATCCTAATATAAGTTTCTCGGAAATCAGTTTCATCTTATGCTCATCCACTGATATCTAACTGAAAATAATACGTTTTGTCGACGTGTTAGGCCTAGTGAACACGGCGATCACAACGAAATCATAACAAAAACGGCGCTGTGCTCTATAATCTTATATTTAATTGCTGGATTTCATGGATATAAACACTCTTGCCTTTTATATTCAAACTATTCATGTAGATTTGTTTAAAAAACATACCGACGACAGAATCTGTCCCAGCAGGTGGTTCTGCCGGCAGTGGTACAACGACGGAAGCAGACGACAGTTCCCGATGTGCCTTACGCTCCCTTGGTGGCGCACATCAAATCTGCACCAAAAATCCACTAGTTTTGCAGATTGCGTGAGGTATCCATTTCAATCCCCTCCAATCCACTTGCCACCCAAAATGGCGCTGCCCATGTTGGATACGGGGACAAATAGTGAGGATACGTTGATTGATAGCGCCCCATATTTCAGAATTCTATTGGTCGCAAAGCTGAAAAAGTGGGTGGAGCTTCAGGTATAGGCATGACCCATTAATGGCCAGACTCCCTTTTAATATACGGCTCTGGTCGCCATGACACGATACTGCCACCCAAAATGGCGACGAAAACAAACCCTGTGAAGCGGGGATTTCGTGACAAAAAATTTCACAGACTAACCTGATTTTACGCTGCAAATGTACATCCTAATATAAATTTCTCGGAAATCAGTTTCAACTTATGCTCATCCATCAATATCTAACTGAAAATAATACATTTTGTCGCCGGTGTTAGGCCTAGTGAACACGGCGATCACAACGAAATCGTAACAAAAACGGCGCTGTGCTGTACAATCTTATTTTTAACAGCTGGATTTCATGGATATAAACATTCTTGCCTCTTATATTCCAACTATTCATGTAGATTTGTTTAAAAATCATACCGACAACAGAATGTGTCCCAGCAGGTGGTTCTGCCGGCAGCGGTACAACGCACTGATCTCTAGGGGCGTTTATGTTTATTCGCTCGGAGCAGAACCCGAGCTGAGCGGAAGTGCGTCACCGAACCGGATATCGATCGGTCGGATGTAAAGCGAGGAGAAAATTAAATTCCATACGCGACTGAGCGACAACGGCTTTGCGCTTGCGCAGTATGTATTGCTGTGTCGTCTGCTTCCGTTGGTGTTCGTCGTAGGGCACCGTTTGTGTTAGTGGCTGAAGGTTTCGCTTCTGTTTTTCTGATTTTGTGTTCCTTCTTTTTTCTTTTTGTACATCATTTCACGTTTCATTCCACGTTGCACGTAGTGTGTGGAAGACGACGACGACCGATTTCTTGCCGTTCACGCGGGGCCACTCGCGCGTTCGTCCATCACGACGCTGGCTGCAAACTCTGCATCAAAGCCTGTGTTACATAAAGTTTCTCGACATCTGTCAGAGAGTTTTGCATTTTCAAGCACTAATTCCACAACTGGTTCGTGTGGTACGGCGGTCTAGATTGTCTTGATGAAAACCACCTCAAAATTTCAAAAAAGCCGCCGTCTTCTAGCTCAGGAATTGTGGGAAGGATCTGCGAGCTCGCCCTCCAAGCTCCGAGCGAAGCGAGCTGCCTCGGAGGTGACTCTGAGCGAATAACCAAACACAAAGCGGGCGGATCTGAGCCAATTCTCATACGCCCTCGAGCCCGATCTGTGACGACATATCCGCTCCGAGCGCCTCCGGGCGATTAAACATAAACGCCCATATGTATAAAGGCTGGATCGCGCATGGGAGAGGGGCTCGCGGGGTAGAGGCGTGCCTTCGTGCCGCCATGTTGGTGGGCCCTAAAGTGCTGTGTGCGCCCATAGAAAACAATGGGAGGCAACAGAGATTGTGAGTATTTATTGCGCTGCAAGCATTGATCGTTGTTTGTCATCACACAATTTTGTAAGGTGCCAGTATACTGATGTATCCTAACAGTGTTTCACAGGTGTCCTGCCGTTCGATTCTTAATTACGTTATGTTTTGCATTCCGAAACTAGACCGTCACTGCAGTGCAGCGCTGGGGATTGTACTACAGCACGTTTCCCAGCCAATATTTCAATAAGAAACGACTTGAGGTTAACAACAACCATGTATATAATATCCCGTACTGCGTTCTGGACAAAAATTGTTCCATAAAGAGCGGTCCGGGAAAATATATACTCGCATGCCAGAAAGAGATCGTTCTGTAGAATCACAGCCGTTGTTTTAGCCGTGTATGCGTTTAGTATGATTTATATCAAGCATCGCCTTAGAAAGAGTCTTTTAGTAAACGACAGCAGTGCTTTGCCTCGCAAATATGGACACACCGAAACAGCCCAAATAATTACTTCACGCAATTAGATCACACTCGTTAGGACAGTTAATCAGGTAGTGATGTTAATCAATTAAGTTACTTAGAAAGTGGTAACACCTCCTTGAGAGACAGGACTTATCCCTTTTTGAAGTACAGCCCTTCTATGTTTGTTTGCTTCTTCCTTTGTTCTGATTATTTGCAGGCGCGGTTGTGCCAAACTCAATGTCCTTCTCCAGCACTCACATGCTAGCTTTTGTTGAATACAACTGCAGTGTGAGAAAAGCTGCTTGGGGACGGGGTCCTGCTATCCAGTGCTGACTTTGTCATGCTTGTTATGTGGAGCATGTTCCAAAAAATGCAGCTCCACGTATGGTCTTCAAATTGCAACAGGACTATTTGGGGCTTGAAACAGTTGTGATTTTGTCATTTTGGCTCTCGTGTACCCTGTCTGTGAAACGCAAACAAAAAAGTCTAACACGATATGCTTTTGTAATGAAGATCACTGATGATGAGTAAAGAGAATATACGACAATGAAAAAAAATGGCTAGGAAGCAAGCGAGCTGGTGAAGATGATGCATAATGTAAAAACCCCGAGACTAGGGAACACGAAGGGACAGACACAGCACGAAGTCTCAAACACAGCTGAAAATTTTACTTCACAAAACAAGAAATATATACAAACAGAAGGGAAGGGAACACTATTTGAGAACAATATAGGAGGTCATTTCGGGGGAACCAGCAGATTGTTCAAGGCCGGTCCGAGGATTACAGAAGGTTTGCTGACACAGTTTCCACAAGAAGTTATGAAAAGGGTCTCTCTCAAAAGTCTTGTTTTGTTAAAAGATGTTTTGTTAAACGCCTTGCTTCCTGGTTCACCTGAAGCTAAGCCCTCTGTCCCCAAACGGGTGGTTTTACCCTTCTTTCACAAAGTGTCTCACGACTTGATAGCCGTTGCGAAGAAGTTTCAAATCAACATCGTTTTCAGGAACAACTTCCGTCTTGACCGCCTCACGCCTTTCGCCAAACCTGAAGTTTTTTGCAAGAATCACTGGAATAAATTTGTCCCCTGTTCTTCAAACGTTGTTTACCAGGTCCCCTTAGCTTGTGGTTTCTGTTATATTGGCCAGACAAAACGTTGCTTAAATGATCGTTTGAGAGAGCATTCTTTAAAAGCAAAAAATAAAGCTTCAAACTCTGAAATTGCAAAACATTTGGAAGAATGCTCAGATTGCTTCCCTCTATGGGATGAAACAATTGTAAAGGCATCCGAAGTTGACCCCCACAGAAGACTTTTGAGAGAGACCCTTTTCATAATTTCTTGTGGAAACTGTGTCAGCAAACCTTCTGTAATCCTCGGTCCGGCCTTGAACAAACTGCTGGTTCCCCCGAAATGACCTCCTATTTTGTTCTCAAATAGTGTTCCCTTCCCTTCTGTTTGTATATATTTCTAGTTTTGTGAAGTAAAATTTTCAGCTGTGTTTGAGACTTCGTGCTGTGTCTGTCCCTTCGTGTTCCCTAGTCTTGGGTTTTTTACATTATGCAGAATATATGAGTTCAAGTTTATTCAATATTTTATATCATTCATTATATTATTCAACATTTTATGTCAAGTTTATACAACATCAAGTTTATTCAAGTTCAAGATTTATTTCTTGCACTTATGCGTTTCAGGATACAATGAACGTGCAGGGAGGTCGCAAAAGACAACATTTATTGTTTTGTGACCTTGCTACAATGGCAATATATATTTTAGGAATGACAATGGTCAGGTACGCTCTCTCAATTTTAGGTTGGAATGAGCAATGAATAGCAACTTCCCTCCTGATATTTTCTCATATATGCTAAATTTTAAATTTAATGTGATCGAATATGTGATAATATAATAATAATATATAAGAATATAATATGTGATAAATGAATGTGATCAACAGTAGATGTAAACAACATGAGTAGCCAGAGAAGTGCATTCTCAATAAATAATTGTCTTCTTATAGCGTATATGTGCATGCCTATTAACTGAAACAATTGTCACAGTTATCTGACAAGTTTTAATTTCTGAGAGTGTACCGTAGAGGCTGCTTAGATCTACAACAGTTCATACAAGGTATTATATACTGTGAATGCCTTTAAAAATCCCATGTGACACATATGCCTTTACTTTCTGGAGATGCTGTGGTAGTCAAAGTTTGTGGGCATTACGCAGGTTCTGCATCCATTTCTTGAGTATGTCGAGGCAGCTGTGAAGTAACCTGCATTGATGATTATTATTCCAATTTTTATGGTGCATCGACAACAAAGGAAATAATACATCAGAACATTGGTTCGGGTGCAACCAGTTAAAAATGAATATATGGTGTTTAATAAATGCATTGGACAAATGTTAAAACATCAGTTTAAAACATGGTTTACAATCCCTGTATCTTCTAAAAATTAAAAAGATTAAAAACTATTCTAAAAAGAATGTGGGGAACTCTTCTAAAAAGAATTATAATCTCTAATTGTTATATTGCTGGGTGAAGGAGCCTAAAGTGTAAGGTGTGTTTCTGATGTGAACATGTAAGAAAATATGCAAAACTGAGAGAGGTTAACCACAGTGCGTGCACTGAGGTTGTTTCTTCCTGTAAAGTAGAAACCAGTGGATGAGGAACGTGATACTTACCTGTACACCCAGCCGTATCACACTGCACAGATTGTTCACTGGGCAGCCCTCATGACGAAACCTGTATTGAGAGACCACTTTTGCCTTAAAACTGCTACAAATAGCACGACACGCTACAAATTATTACTATCGTAACAAGCTGACGATACAGCTCAGACACAAAGGCGTTATTCAAGTCGCGCCACACCACCGTTACGTAGGATTCTTTGTCACAAATCAAACCAAGGCACAAAACAATACCAATACATGAAAAAATGTGACAATCGTGGTCTTATTATGACGTAATACCGAACTTGTGCGCGAAGGTAATTCAAAGAAATGAATGTGGCACTTGCTTCCGCAGAGAACACCGTGTACCATGCTAGCAATGCATGCAAAAAAGCGCTAGAGTGCTTGCACATATATTGATGACAGCACTACCTGTGTAGTGTAACGTGTTCTTTCAAGCATATTATGAACTCAAACTGTATTTGCCGCCGTGTAAAATGCAAGTGTGCTCGATTGAACGTCGGAAGAGCGATCAAGCAACCTGCATCCAGTGCACGTTTTGTCCAAAAAAACACTTCATAATGGTCAACTAAATATACAGAATGGACGCCTGTTTATTCCTCGATGAAGAGTGACTCACCTGTATAAATTTAGGCCCTGTAACCTTGCCAGTACGGTTGGTACGACCGTAATTGCAAGAAGTTGCCATGATCGCTGCGGCGGCTGTTGTGGGTACAGTAAGATGGCGGCCGGTTTCTTCACGCTCGCGCTCCCTATCCGCGATCCAGCCTTTTACAATCGAGATCAGTGGTACAACGACGGAAGCAGACGACAATTCCCGACGTGCCTTACGCTCCCTAGGTGGCGCTTATCAAATTTGCACCAACAATCCACTACTTTTGCAGACTGCGAGAGGTATCCATTTCAATCCCATCCAATCCACTTGCCACCCAAAATGGCGCTGCCCATGTTGGATAGGGGGGCAAATAGTGAGGATAGGCTGATTGATAGCGCCCCATATTTCAAGACTTCATTGGTCGGAAAGCTGAAAAAGTGGGTGGAGCTTCAGGTATAGGCATGACCCATTAATGGCCAGACTCCCTTTTAATATACGGCTCTGACCCTTATTTAGTGGGTGCCACAATTTTGGAGAAACTCGATTAATTCGGATTGAAACGGGTATCACTAGTGACAGACCAAAACGACGGATTTTGCGCCCACTTTCATCAACGCCATCTGCACAGAGACAGGCATGTTGGGAAGGCTCAGAATTGCAGAAATGGTTGCTGGCAGAAGTGATTGGCCAGGAAGGCGGTACAACCGCTTCTTCGTAGCAGACGATAGCCGGTATAAAGTTTTATATCACGTAATGTAAGTACATTGAATAAAAAATGAGCAAATATGTATGTATAAATAAAATGCAATTATATAATGCAAAATCCTACGTATACGGGTCGTCCTTCTTGCTATTTTCCTGGTATCACGATCTTAACTAAGCCTAACGTTAGCGACGAAACATCCCATTTTCACGTAAATAATGATGGCGGAGCGAAAGTTTAAGCTGATTTTGCAGGTGCGTACATGAGGGTATATACTCACAGTATGAAATTAAAGTAGTCTGTGAAAATATTTTGTCACGAAATCTCCGCTTCGCCGTTCCAAGCACCATCCTCCATCTTGGAGAAAATTTGGTGTCATGGCAGTCCCCATGGAAAACGGTAACCAATAGGGGGCTTTCACGTACGTCACGCAATGACGTCATGCACATGTGGTCCTGCCCACTGGTGGTCACGCTTTTGCAGCCAGCTGAACTGCGTCCTCGTGGTATTTGTTTTTGTACGCGTCGCTATGGTAAACGGCGCTATTTACGGTTGTAACGAGAGAAGTTTCCGCAAGAAAAAGAGGAAGAGAGAAGAGGAAGATGAGGATTCACGTGAGACGTGGCTGTATGGCTAGCCCGCCGTAGTGGCTGGCAAACGAATATTTGCAAAATGACGACGAAAATGGAAGTGAGAAAGTCTGATTCTTCCGGCTGCCGGCAATCAACAAAAGGGACTGCGTAGAAAGGCAAATTTTGCAGAAGAGGAGGAGGGACAAGTGGCTCTCACGCATTAACCGAAAAGACATGCAACCAAATGCCACCCATTACAGAGTTTGCAGCAAACACTTCATATCTGGTGAGCTGATGTTTTGATCTGGTATATGCTTCACATTACGTGAAAAAATATTCAGTCTTGAGCGGCAGCGACAGCTAGAGTTTAGAAGAACATAACTAAAAAGGCCAGTATTATTTCAGGTGAACCATCACTTATGTACGATGTCAACCACCCGGACTGGGCACCAAGCGTCCAGCTTGGTCACAACAAGCGACTGCACTGCAATTTAGACAGGTACCTGGTACTTGTTCATTGTGTCTGCCTTCAAGCATATCTCATACTGTGTCACTGCGATTTCATGGAGATACAGTAGGCGCTTACGATACGATACGATACAGCGCTTGTTTGTGACGCAAACGTCATAGTAGAGTGTCAGTTTCCCTTTGATGATGCTATGTGCCAGCGATCATTTCTGGTGCTAGGGTGGATACCCTGTGTATAGCTGAGCCTGATTAGTATAATATACAGGGTGTCCCAGAAAACGTGTCATTGAATTATAATAAAAAAAACTATACCACCTAGAGTCATGCGGTCAACGGCATTTGTTCTTACTAGGTTTTTGCCACCTCCTGACGTGAATGTCGTGTAACGTAAATTTAATTATGTAAATTTTTGCGAGCTTAAGTCGGAAATTTCCCAAGTAAAGGTCACTTTTTAACCCAACCAATGTGAAGAACGTGACTAATTTAGTAAAATTTATGATAATTGACAGGGATATTCAGGAGCTATCCCATCGGAAAAAATAGCCGAACATCATGCTCTACGCAGGTCGCGCAGAATAGCGTACAATGAATTTTTCAGCGCAATCTTTGTCCGTCCGACGGAAGGAGGTTGGAAACACAGCCCTCCCCGACATCGCAGAAAGAGATAAAACAGGAACGGCTTATCACGTCCGACTTTTGCTGGGATAATGCTTTCCCTCTCCCAATTTTAGGAACTGTTACTTTTTCTACTATATCACTCTGTGGGCTGGCTTCGGAACCTCCTTTCGTCGCACTGAGAGCGATTGCGCTCAAAACGTCATCGCGCGCTATGGTCCTGTGCTCCGAAAAGCATGATATTCGGCTATTTTTTCAGATGGGGTAGCTCGTGAATACCACTGTGAATTATCATGAATTTGAGTGAATTCCGCACGCTCTTCATATTGGTGGGGTAAAAAAGTGACCTTTGCTTGGCAAATTTCCGAGTTCAGTTCGCAAATATTTACATAATTAAATTTGGAGTACATGACATTCACATTAGGTGGTGGCAAAAACCTAATAAGAACAAATGCTGTTGACCACATGATTTTAGGTGACGTAGTTTTTTTATTATCATTCAATGACACGTTTTCTGGGACACCCTGTATGTCACTTATTGACTGCTACCCAAAACTGGCCTTGATCCCTAACTCTTATATACAGGGTGTCTCAGTTAAGTCCCCGGGCTAAATAATTCATGAACGGGTGCACCAATCGAAGAACTTTCTTTTTTACAAGTATCTGTCCGATACCACCTACAAGCTGCGAACCGCATGAATGAGTGGGAGGCGCTCATTATTTAAATAAAAATTCAAATGAGTTGCTTGAAAAACATAACTTCTAAATCAGGGCGCAGTCGGCATTAAAATGGGTACTGCGCCTTTTGGGACCTTCAGTGGACACCATTTACAGAAAAATCTGCTACCAAAGCGGGTCATTTGTTGCAGTAATTAATTGGTTTCGGTTTACATATTTTTGTCGCGGCTGGTAGCAGTGAAGCGGAAAAGGACGTTCTTCCACTCCCTTATCCACCAATGAATTACGTGTTCGTGAGCTTACTTCGCAACGGGGAGTGCTGGAGAAAAAATAGCAGCGTCAAACAGGCTACGTTAGTCCCCGCCCCGCTTATCTGACTGATATGCCCCTTTCTCTGTTATGATCGCACGGACGAAACACAGTTAACCACATAGTATCTTGGTATCACATGCTTTGCATTTTTTCTTCAGCACTCCCCATTGCGAAGTAAGCTCTAGAACACGTAATTCATTGATGGATAAGGGAGTGGAAGAGCGTCCTTTTGCGCTTCACCGCGACCAGCCGCGACAAGAAAAAAAAAAAAATGTAAACCTAAACCAATTAATTACCGCAACCAATGACCCGCTTCGGTGGCACATTTTTCTCTAAAAGGTGTCTACTGAAGGTCCCAAAAGGGGTAGTACGCATTTTAATGCCGACGACGCCCTGCTTTAGAAGTTATGTTTTTCACGAAACTCATTTGAATTTTTATTTAAAGAATGAGCGCCTCCCACTCATTCACACAGTGCGCAGCCTGTAGGTGGTATGCGACAGATACTTGTAAAGAAAAAGAACGTTCTTCGATTGGTGCACCCGTTCGCGAATTATTTAGCCCAGGGATTTAACTGAGACACCCTGTATATTCATGTTTATGTCTTAGACAGTATAGTAGTCCTAAAAGTTTTCAGGTACAATCTGTTGCTATTTCGTGACTCGAGAAAATCCAGATCATTGTTGCAAGGCACGGCTTTTTCGGCAAGCAAGAGCAAGTCTCCGAAGGTAGTAAATGAAGCAAGAAGACCAAAAATAGTTCTTGTGTTCATGCACAACATGCAACGTTTCGCACTTAATTCCGTGTGAACCGTTATTTGAACCGGTAACCGTTATTGTTTTACCGGTTTAGTTCCGGTTCAGCTCCAAGATGGCGTCGACTCTTTCGGTTCGGTTCAGTTCCGGTTCGGCCAAAAATAACGGTTAATAACGGTTTTCGGTTCGGGTTCGGGTTCGGTTCGACTCTCTGGTGCCACCATCGCTGCAAGAGGTCCGCAGGCTGCCAAATATAAAATGCGCTAAACACAGGAACACTCTTCAGTCAGTTCGAACTCGAAGCAAAACGATATGACACACTGTATTTCCCATGCTGGCTAGTGCATAACCATCAACCTCGTCAGCTGCTGCGTGCTTTCGATACAGCTTCAGAAACGATTCCGGACTGGTTTCTTCTTCTTGTTTGTATGTGTATGACGCGGACAAACGTGCATTGCAGGACTTTTCTATCAGAAATTAGAAGCTAGCCGTTGAAGCACGCTTGTAGCAATTTTGGAAGTTCTGGGTGTTTGGAAATCTGGCAGCATGTACGAGCGCGTGTTTGTGGGGACGAAAATCCTCACTGAAATGTGAGAGACGGTCGCGGACCCCCACGGACACTCTCGCGGACACCCGGGGGTCCGCGGACCACACTTTGGGAAACACTGCTCTAGAGCAATGCCCACAATGCCTTTATCTCTGCTACTGAACGGGCATTTAATTTCGATCACTCCCCTTCCACAGCAGCTGCAAAACACCATGCCATCTGGCGTTGCCTAAAGGTATGGGTCATCAGTGGAGATGTGCAAACCCGACTCCTTGTAGAGGAATGAGACGTGCTGGGCCAAAGTCACCTTCAAGAATTCCTTACGGGCCTCCTTTTCTTTTTCCTTCCCCCACCTTGTGGCTTCCGTCTCAAACTTACATTCCCCTGGGTAGCAGATCCTCTTAACAAGCGAGATTGCAGGGGTCCTACAAGCTGCTTTTGCATTTGATGCCGTGATACGTCCTGCCATGAACGGAAACCATCGATCACTGGCA
Source organism: Ornithodoros turicata (assembly GCF_037126465.1). Classification (NCBI taxonomy): domain Eukaryota; kingdom Metazoa; phylum Arthropoda; class Arachnida; order Ixodida; family Argasidae; genus Ornithodoros; species Ornithodoros turicata. Next base: position 23,316,528 of record NC_088206.1, on the reverse strand, counting down.
GCCTGTTGGCGGGTTTCCCTTTCAATGTGTGCGGCAACCTGGAATTATGTACAAATTATTCTCAGTCCAATATCATTGACAGTACTCCTCACTCACCTCAGAACCCACTTTAAGGGTGCTGGCGATTCTCGTGCATTCCGCCAACAATTCTTCGTCACAAGTGGAGACAGCTTGGCCATGCAGTCCCGTCAGCAGAGCAAATTCGCATCTTGACATTGTTGGCACATATCTCTCACAGTATGGTTCCATTAAAGAAAACATTGCTGGCTTCGTGGCAGCTGCATCAACGGCTTCCAGAAATTTCCTCCATTCCTGTAAGTTGGGCCCTGCTACTTTGCGCTGGCTTCCAGTCCTCAGTGATATGGTGCTATCAGCAAGATCAAGTCGCTTCTTCTTGTGCACAGCAGATGAAAAATCGATCCTAGAAATAGGCTTGCACTCCAACTTTTTTATGTGAGTTGGGAGCCACACATTTGGTTTGTCCGTACACGTTTGTCCATCCATGTACTTCACTGCCGCCTCTAGGTAGAACAATACAGCACCAATGTGGGAGCAGGCCTCTCCAAGGCCTGCCATACAAGTACAGTGCGCTGTCAAAACTTCCCCGTCTGGTTTGAGCAACAACCATGGCAGAAGTGGCGTGTTGTTAAGGGCCTGAGAGTGATTGACCTGAAAGGAGGGAATGAAAGAAACTGCAAAGACATAACCGAATCCAACGCTGATCTTGTGAAAATGCGTGTTCGCGCCTTACCTTGCTGACAACAACAACATGTCCGTTTTCGAGCGTCTTCACCCTTGGGCTTTCTACCCAGCCGCTGGTAAGGGTTGTGCGCGTCTAGAGCTCTGTACGCCTTAATCTGATCTCTCGTCACAAAGCTCGTAGCGTGTACTAAGTAGTAGTCCTTAATGTCTGTCATTTCCACGTTTGGATACAGCGCATGATGTCGACTTCCGTTTCATCAGGAGATAAAGACAGGGGATCAATTCCTCCACAGCTCAGGACCTTGTTCCGGTAGCGAGACCTGGCGCCCTCGCAAAGTTCATCACCGTACTTGCTCAAGCGTAGCATTCAAAGACGTAGTTCAAAAATTCACAACAAAAACTGTGTTCCTGCGTTCAAAAAGAACAGCGATACTAACGAGAAACAGACGTAAAATAGAGGAACGAGCAAGCGACCTAACAGTTACAAAAAAGAACAAACTAGATAAGCAACGTCAATCCCAACACACAGTTGCACCGGCCGAGCAAAAAACAAGGCTAGGAAGTGACCACCAACGTGGCGCGGAGCGGCGGCGCTGCATTCGCGTGACGTAACATGAAAGCTACCTTTTACATGCGCCTAAGTTTGATTGACAGGTCGAGCCTCTTTTTTAGGCTCCTCCTAATGGCCAGACTCCTTTTGGCATACATGGCACTGTTGGGGGGGGGGGGGAGGCTCCTCCAAAATACAGTTCGCTGTTAATCCCAAGCTATCCAAGCTATATAATACCTAGCTGTATTTACTGAGTGCCGCCATTTTCAGGAAACTGGATTGGATTAGATTGAATAGGATATTCCCTGACGACCCACCAACATAATGGATTTTGCGTCCACTTTTAAGGCTATGGTCTCACTCCCCTCCTAAAAAGAGGCAACTTTGTACCAGACCTGTAGCTCTAATTTTCGTCTGTTGGTGGTGAAACTGGTGCCATTCGGAAGCTATGATTCTTGACTTGGGGGGGGGGGGGGGGGGGGGGCGTCTTCCGATTTTCGGCCAGGCATGCGGTTGCGGCGCCATAAGGCCTGGAACATGCCAATATCTCCGATTATGGGTGGTCTTTGTACGAATTTGGCACAAAAGGGAGAGCAGATAGCGGCGCACAATTTGTTGCGTTGTGTTGTTCTGTGACACGTGGAGGGTGGACCGTCTCGCTCTTATTGATATATGACGCCGATAATCCGGAAGCGCCTTCAGAAAAAATGCCTTCCTTTGGCTTCCTGTTTCGACGTGTTCTAATGTCCCCACACAAACCTAGAAGTGGCAGAAGATGGACAATTATGCGCAAAACAATTGCTCAAAATTTCAGCATGATTGCAAGAGCACAGCGCAGGTCATTACTTTCCCAAGCCATTCCAAAACATTCCGACCAAACCGAAACTATACAGGATTTCCGGTGGCCACATCGTGGCGGAGCATGTAACTACCGTGTGATCAACTCCAGTATTCTGCGAAAGGTGGCGCTATGGTAGCTATAAAGGGTTGTACCCCGATCGGCGAGAAAAGCGCACGCTCCCACTGGAAGAAAAGCGCAGAGGGCGCTCCGAGCCGGAGGTATGCGTTCTTTCCCCAGTCGGCGGTTCGCATTTCGATGAGTTTCGCCAATAATCGCGTTCGGAAGCATTTTCTTGCGAGTTTATTTTTAGCCGAGACACTACGAACAGGGGCTACGTGTATTCCTGAACAAGTGCGGGGCTTTCACATGCAAAACAATAACAACAAAACGCAATTCCGGTACGATAACGACAGACAGATTCTAGCGAGCGCGAAAAGCTGCCGCGGCTGCTCCAATTACATGTTATACCATTTAGTTATCCGCCCTTTCCTCAGCAATAACGGCACTTTACTGCACAAACAGGATACATTTGTGACTATTTATGACTAGAACAACCATACAGCCCTGCCCAGAAGTCTTGGCCACTAGCATAGCAGCTACCGCAACGGAAATAAAATAAATATTAAATAAATAATACATAAAGCTTGTTTAAATAAATAATAAATAAATAAAGCGCTTGGCCTGGTCTACCTCTGTGCAATATTTGTTTAATGGTGACTGTTTGGACATATTCCTGCGTACTCTTCTCTGCTGTCTGTCGATGTTTACGCCCTTTACGTAAAAATAAAGCCTTGTGATAAAATAAAACTTGCACACGGCACCTGTTAGTTCATTTCTGTGCAGATCACAACCAATTTGGTGTGTTGAGGCTCGAGCACTGGTGGTCAACTCATGGAGGCTGTCAGGATGTAATTTGTACATGCTGAAAAATCTAGTGAAAGCTGCTTCAAAGGAAGCAGGGAAGAAGGGAAGGGTCCTTCTGTGCCGACGTATTCCTGCATCTACAGCTTCATCACCCATGTCAGAATCAGATGTATTCCTTCTTTTGCAACCCAAGGGGAAAAACAATGTCGACAAAATGCCGGGCCGACGTGTGCTTCCGACCTAAAAGTCGTTGGGCCGTCCTTGCAGAAAAAAGTTGAGCCATGCTTGGGGATTAACATTGGCCTTACTCGTCCCGACTTAATATTGCCAACCTTGGGACAATGTAGCAGACCGACCTATAAGACGTGGGGCCAACACAGGGCCAGTGTAGAACGAAGTCTGGACAATAGCCGGCCCTTTGTCGGCTAGATGGCGGCCCACCGATTAACAGCAACGACCGGTTAACTATGCCCAAGCAACAAAGGTTGGGCCAAGCTTGGCAATAGCTAGGCTGGCCTACCCGGTCTTGGTTGGTGTATTATCGGCCAACAAGCTTGTTTCTTGATACAGATCTGTACCCTGGCCAGTGACTTGCAAGCATAGGCCAGACTCCATTGTGCCAAGTTAGGCCAAAGCAGTCCTGTGGCATCGCTCGTATTCATACTCAATTGTCTCGCGGCGTAGGGGAGAGTCATAAAAGCTCGCAATATGCCCGAGACAACTAGAATCAAACAACTCTTTCTTTCCTGAAGAAGAACAGATACTATATACATAGGTTGTCTCACGAGCTTCCACAAATTCAAGAGTTCTGTTCGCGTATGTGTCAAAATGAAGGGTGAGGTGTCTAAGTTTAATTCTACGCGTACACAAACAACACTGAAATGAGAAATTGCTTGTCGTATTAGCTCACCATGAAGATAACGTCTCTGTTTCTTACTGCTTTTGGTTTGAGACAATCACTTGAGCAATTGAAAGTCGAACTTACCCAATTGAAATTGGCCGACGGCCGACTCTCGGCAGAAAGTCGGGGACCAGTTGGCAGCCAACTAAGTCGGCCAGCCAGTCATGTTCTAACGTCTAGCCAACGTTAACTGCCAACTACGTCGGCGAGGACCTGGTCAATGACGTTGGGCCAACAGCCCGTGCCGACGGGACGCCACCGTAGCTTGCCGTCAGTCGGTTACCGAACTGATCTTCACCTAGTACCAAGGTAAGTGGCCAATGATGTCTCTTTATGACGATTTCAATCAGTTCTCGGGGGTGCACATATTACCTAAGATTGAGACAGTCACGTAGAGTCTGTTGTAGTCGTTGAAACTGTCACAGAAGAGCCATATACGCCATATGAAAAAAGAGAAAGTGTCCTCTAACGTCCTCTGCCCAATTGAAATTGGCCGACGGCCGACTCTCGGCAGAAAGTCGGGGACCAGTTGGCAGCCAACTAAGTCGGCCAGCCAGTCATGTTCTAACGTCTGGCCAACGTTAACTGCCAACTACGTCGGCGAGGACCTGGTCAATGACGTTGGGCCAGCAGCCCGTGCCGACGGGACGCCACCGTAGCTTGCCGTCAGTCGGTTACCGAACTGATCTTCACGTAGTACCAAGGTAAGTGGCCAATGATGTCTCTTTATGACGACTTCAATCAGTTCTCGGGGGTGCACATATTACCTAAGTCACGTAGACTCTGTTGTAGTCGTTGAAACTGTCACAGAAGAGCCATATACGCCATATGAAAAAAGAGAAAGTGTCCTCTAACGTCCTCTATATGTTGCATTGTGATAGGCAGAGCGAGGTTTGGCAAGCCGTCGGCCAGGGCAGATCTGTGGCAAGAAACGAGCTCGTTGGCCAAGCATGGCTCGGTTGGCCAGCCAAGCTCTTGCCAAGCTTGGTTCAATCTCGGTATGTTGCCTCGGGGAGAGTGAACGCGGAATGGTGTAGCACTGCATAAGTTCCAACTTTCGATTGGCCAAGTGATTGTCTCAAACCAAAACCAGTAAGAAACAGGGACATTATCTTCATGGAGAGATAATACTACAAGCAATTCCTCATTTCAGTGTTGTTTGTGTAAGCATCAAATTAAACTTAGATATCTCACCCTTCATTTTGACTCACACGCGAGGAGGACTCTCGAATATGTGGAAGCTCGCAAGACAAACCTATGTATAGTATCTGCTGTTCTTCCTCAGGAAAGAAATGAAACTTGTTTTCTTTATACTGACCTGCTTGATTCTAGTGATCTCGGGCATATTGCGAGTTTTTACGATTCTCCCCCTACGTCGTTACCCTACCCCGCGAGAGAATTGAGTGAGTTCCCAAGCAAGCAATGGCCGATGGCCGACGGTTGGCAAAAAGTTGGATGATAGCTGGCCAACGACTCCTTTGGCCAGCCAACGTTGGCGTAATGTTGCATACTGGTAGGCGGAGCGACATACTTGTCAAGCCGTCGGCCAAGGAACAGATCCGTACCAAGAAACGAGCTCGTTGGCCAAGCACTTTCCAAGCACGGCTAGGTTGGCAGGCCAAGCTCTTGCTAACCTTGGTCCAATCTCGGTATGTCGCCTCGTGGAAAGGGTAACGCAGAATGGTGTAGCAGTGCATAAGCTCGACTTTCGATGGGCCAAGTGAATATCTCAAATCAAACGCAGTAAGAAACAGAGGCGTCATCTTCATGGGGTGCTAATACGACAAGCAGTTCATCATTCCAGTGTTCTTTGAGCATGCATTTAATTAAACTTGGACACCTCACCCTTTATTTTTGCTATCAGGTGAACAGGGCTCCCGAATTTGTGAAAGTTCGCGAGGCAACCCATATACAGTATCAGTTCTTCACCAGGAAAGAAATGCAATTGCTTTTCTTTGTGAGCTCTTTTGGTCCTGGTGATCAAGGCATTTTGCGCTTTTTTTACTTTGAAAAGCCGTGCACATTGTCCATTGTGGGTAATTTATGCGCTTTAAAATGCCGTGCTCACTGTCCGTGGTGAGAAATACAAGCAACAAACAAAGAATGGTAAGTCGTTGCCTTACGTCGCGAGACAATTGAGTATGGAAATGAGCAACGTAGCAGGAATGTTTTGGTCTCTATCTTGGCACAATGTAGGCTAGCTAGTGCTTGGCAAGTCATTGGCCAAGGAAGAGATCCGTATCAAGAAACAAGCTTGTTGGCCGATGCTGTACCAACCAAGGCCAGGTATGCCAGCCTGACCACTGCCAAGCTTGGCCCAACCTTTGTTTGTTACTTGGGTAGTTGGTTGAAGATTGGGAACACACTGGCTTGCCAAATGTTGGCAAATTGTTGGCCAAGGAACAGATCCGTACCAAGAAACGACGTCGTTGGCCAACCACAAGCCAAGCGTGGCCAGGTTGGCTGGCCAAGCCAGTGCCAAGGTTGGCCCAAGGCTTTCCTGATGCTTGGGTTGGGTCATGCATTTTCTTGTAACGGGCCGTGGTTGGCCCATGCACAGGTGTTGTTCCATGGGCCATCCTAGGGCCCACGTTTACCCAATCAGTACCCAAACTTCGTTCCTTATTGGCCAGACATCGGTCCTACATCTGTCAGGTCGGCGCTGTACATTGGCCCGAGCTTGTCCCGGCTAAGTCGGCCCGAGTGAGGCCATTGTCAATCACCAACCTTGGCCCAAGCTTTTTTGCAAGCTGGGCCCGACAACTTTTAGGTTGGAAGCAGACGTCGGCCCAGTGTTTCGCCAATATTGCTTTTCCCGCTGGGAAGTAGCGTTGTCATGCAAAATTTCTCACTGGGCCGTGATAGGGCCATATATGGGTCAGCGTTGGCCAAGCTGGCCAGAAAGGTTGGCCCTATGTTGGTGGCCAATGGATGGCCAGTCTCAGGCCATTGTCAATCCCCAAGCTCGGCCCAACCATGTTATCTTAGCTTGGGCCAAGGTTGGCTTAGTTGGCCAACTTCTCTCAGCCGACCTTGGGCCAAGCACGTTTTTTCACTTGGGTATGCAGTGCTATACAATTCCGAATTTCCCTCTCCCCAAGGCAACATACCGAGATTGGACCAAGCTTGGCAAGAGCTTGGCTGACCAACCTAGCTTTGCTTGGCAAGTGCTTGGCCAACAAGCTCGTTTCTTGGTACAGATCTGCCGCCTGGCCGATGGCTTGCCAAACCTCGCTCTACCTATCACTGTGCAACATTGCGCCAACGTTGGCTGGCCAAAAGAGTCGTTGGCCAACTGTCATACGACTTTTTGCCAACCGTCCAAGCGTCTTTTCTTCAGCTGCATTCTTTTCGAGATTGTTTGCAGTGCAGGCCGGCATTGGTCCGTCTTTATTACTTCAATCTCTCAATAGCACGCCCGCAGCACGTTGCACAACGTTCTCGGTCCAACCTCGTTCGCCAAACCACCGCTGTGAGCGACATCAGACCAACGTTGGTCCAGGGTGCAGTGGCCGACTATGTCGCTTGCCGACCAAAAGCCAACCACTGGCCGATGGTTGGTAGTCTGCAATTTCCCCTTGGGAAGGCACTGGCGACTCCACGTTGCGGTTCCTCCTGTTGCGCTGAGCGGGCAGTTTCTTGGAATTTGTCCGGGAATTTTCGGGTCCGGGAGTATTGTGCGTACCGCATCATCTTTCAGGGTAGGCCGGTCACGCTTCATCGGCTCGATCTTGACGTTCACGACAGGAGCGTTAGCGTGAAAGTGCAATCGTCGAAGTGTATTTCGCAAACGGCCGAATGCGTTTGGGGAGGCATATCTGCACTTGGTGTAGGCTGCTTCCATTCTTGAAACCTTTCTGGGTCCTGCGGGACGGCGAAGAGCGCGAACTTTCCAGTTGCGGAACGGTATCCAGTGTTGCAGCCGGGCACAAAACAGTGTTTGACACGCTGCTTACGTTGTCCAGGCATTCAGGTGTCATCCCTGTGCGTTGAGAGAACCAAGTGGTCACATGCCAAGACACGAAACGCTAAAAAGGCAAAAAAATAGACGCGCGGACCGGGGACGCAAGCACAACGTATGCGCGAACGCGGCGAACATAGCATATAGCATATCTCAGACTCCCAGCGCCCCTGGCGCCGTCTTCCAGCGGCGGCGTGCTCCGATGTACGATGTACGGGAGAAGCGGCGCGGTCGAAGTACCACCCTTTCTAGCTACCATAGTGGCGCTTGCGTCACTCCTGTTCGTTACGTCACGTTGGTTGCGTACTGATGTGGCTGTCCCTATTGAAAAATACTTCAGAAAATCTCATAGAAACATAGCATTCTCTCAGAATTCCTTACAGAAGCGCCTTCTTACCTCCGAATTTCCTACAGAGGATGCAGATTCGTATACATATCCTCACAGGCACATCAATGAGAAAATATCCTGTGGTCTAATTCAGGGTCTGGCCTTGTGATTTCTATGAGAAAACAGCGTGATTCATGCAGGACTGACTTTCTCACGGACTTCTCTTCAGTATTAAGAGAAATTTTGAAGGATATTTCCCTGTCGGATGAACATGAAGCAAGAACTGACGGGCAGCAGAGAGTGATATGTCGTCCGTGTTGGAAAGTAGTTCGTGCGATTTCGTATGTTTATGAATAATCCCTCTTAGGCAGATGTGTCATGGTTGCTCCGCTTTGTCGTTCCTATTGAAACTATTAATTATATAACCTGTTATGACATTCCATCGTACATTACTGGAGGCGTTTATTCCAACTGCCAGCAAGTTAGTTAGTCTGCTTTGAAACGAGGAAGCGCATGGACGCAGCTACGCATCTCAAGCAAATATCGCCTGGCATTCAAGATTTTCGTCGCGTTTGAGGTATATAGCACGTGTGCGTGTGGTACATAATCGTCCGTGCTATGCATTCCCATTCTATATGCGTCTTTACCCCTGTTTGCAGGTATTCTGTGGATCGGAAGGTAGAATGCAGGAAGATGGTTAAAGCAAACTGTGCTTTGGGCAAAAGGTATGTTACATATTTCTATGTATATATCTCTCACGCACACACATGTTGTTGTAACCGTGCCTTTTGAAATGCTATTTCTTCTAGGTGAAACTCGTAAGAAGCGGCAGGCAGCGGGAATTAACGCATTGGATCCGAGTTCGTGGTCGTAACCCATTCTCGTCTCGAGAAAGTTGGATGTTGCTTTTACGCAAGAAAGCCTACGCGTTCCCAAGGTGCAAAACAAAAACATGGCATAATCACATGAATAAAGTTTTTGGTGGTCGCATTGGACATTTCAAGTACGTGTACAATGCTTTGGGTCATGCCTTTCTGAATTTATTGGCTGGGCCACAAATGTTCTGCAATATTCCTTACAGTGACGGCATGCGACTTACTCTCAATACTTCTCAGCAAGTAAGTCTGGGATCTTTCAATTTTTATGTGGCAGTGCAGCTTTCTTAGGGTGTTTCTTGCAGGGTGGCCCATTACCCTTTCTCACAGGCTTTCTTGCTTGCCTCGAGATATCCTGTGAGAAAGCCTCACAGGCCACCCTGTAAGAAAGCTGCATTGCCACTGCCTGTAAGAAATCCTGTAAGAAAGCCTTCCTGGAATCCTACAGGACCCTGTAAGAAACCCTGAGAGGAATTTTGTTAGATTTAGTCTCATAACCTCATAGAAATTCCTTCAGCGGTCTGAGAGATTTCTTTTGAAAGATTTTCTGAAGTATTTTTCAATAGGGATGTTCCATTATAAAGCCATGTTTTGCAACATCAAGGTCCTTCTAATCTCCTAACGTTGCCATTGTAATGTCTGACTTATTGCACCGTTCATGAAACAAAATCGCCAACGTACAACGCGAAAGACTAGTCACGGCGAAGACGCGTTGCGAAGCGGCCGTGTTGGCAAAGCAGAGGCAGGAAATAGGAAACACTAAGCGACAAGTGACACGTCACATAGAGTTCCGGTTGAATCTGCCTTCTGAATCTGAACTGAATCTGCGGTTGAAAACTTGCTCCGGAGGCGCTCCGAATCTGCCATTGGAATTCAACATTAATTCCCGCTGGCTGCCGCTTCTTCCGAGTTTAACCTAGAAGAAACAGCATTTTAAAAAGCACGGTTAAAACAACATGTGTGTGCGTCCCAAGGGGAAAAACAACATCGGCAAAATGCCGGGCCGACGTGTGCTTCCGACCTAAAAGTCGTTGGGCCGTCCTTGCAGAAAAAGGTTGGGCCAAGCTTGGGGATTGACATTGGCCTTACTCGGCCCGACTTAAAGGAGCAGTCTAGAGGCCCACAACTTTGTTCCTGTTTTTGGTCAGTATGGAATGTTAGGCGGCCGAAAACAGTTTTCGCACAATTAGTGCAACCGTAGCTAAATTGGGACGCCTGCAATAGCTCCCCGAACCTCCCGCGCGCGAAACACCCTCCTTCGCCTTCACGATAGGCACGTGATGAGCGCCACCACACACGTCACTATGTGACGCAAGTGGTGAGGACACTCCTCATTGGACTTGGGATCACATGACCGAGGTGAGCAACATCGCCCAGGCCGGAGCGTCTGCTACCGCTTCGGAGACGCCATGCGTTCTCCGGCTTCGTGATGTCCGAAACGGAGGGTTTGAAGGCTGTCCACGACACAACCACGATTTTTTGGGACCGCAGGCACCACGGGAAGAACGAGTGGTGCAGCCCGAAATTAACTGCGTTTGTACAGCAAAAACCCCGTGCTTCTCGACAGTGTGCAGCCTGTCCGACAGTTTTCACCACGCAGTTGGTTCAGTGGCTAACAGGTGGCGCCACAATACCGCCGCCATCGCTAGCTTTCTGCTGCTGTGAATTCTGAGATTGCACAGAAGCCACGGATATATTACTCTTGTGATCATAATCTTATTTTCTCAGGCTGCGTATATGCTTCTTTATTTTTTTAAGAAAACGTTATATAAATCATATAAATAATAGAAGTCAACAAGAAGCAGCTCGCAATGTTCGTAGCAGCAGTGATGGCCACTAACTACTTCTACAGTAGTTTAACTATAACTACTAACTACTTTGTGATTGAGTAGTTTAACTAGTAGTTCAACTACTCTTCAGGGGAGTAGTTAAAACTACTTTTTTAACTACTGCAATGTAGTTTAACTACATCTATAGCTACTTAACGTTGTCCACCAACACCAATCCCTTGTAGTGTTCTTGGACACCTAAATGTGAATGACAAGCAATAATAAACTTTGGCTCAACCCATTGCGACGATCGTCAAATACAAACCTTGCGGCGGGATTCTTTCTGTGCCTACGCGATATACTAAGTTGCAGAATTATTTCACAGCATATGAGGCTAGACGAGCATTAAAAGAAGAGGTGTGCGAATATTCGAATACGAATCGAATATTTGCGATATTCGATTCGTATCGTATTCGAAAATTTGATATTCGAAGGTTTCGAATATTCGTAAAAGTTCGAATATTCGATTTTTTTTTTCGCATATCACAGCAGCTTATTCCGAAGCTGTTTCGGGCTGCGCACTGGAATTTATACGTTGCGGCGACGAACATGCATAGTAGAACAGCTGCAAAGCGACGCGCGGAGCTTCCGAGGTACGCTCGTTTGCGAATGCGTCGCTGTACGTTCGGTAACCGAAACCGAAACTAGTATGCAGTTGTGTGCAGTCGCCATTTTAAAGTCCGCCCCAGCGAAACCCGAGACCGCGGTACGTTTCATACATCGTCAGCACTGTCGCGGCTTTAGTGGATTGCTAGTGAACGCTGAACATTCGTATGGGGCCTACAGTTCGGTGAAATTACGGTTAAATATCGAAATTTTGTTGACGTTGAGCTGGACACCGCTGTTCAGCGTCCAATTGCAGGCACAGCCAAAGCCTGCGTTTCGAATGCGTCTTCTTCGGTTTCGATTTGTGGTTGTCAGCGATATATGACAGAATCATGGTCGCGTGCGATGACAGCGATAATCGAGGAGTGGGACGTGTTATATTTCGACATAGTTTCTCCAACTCCGGCGCTCTACGACCGTATGAAAGCGCCAGCTAGGACGACAGTAACGCTGCAGTCATTTGAAACTGCGCTAACTGTTGTTACAGATGATAGCAAAACGCATATATAGCCTTAAGCCCGACCTTCATGGAGCGATTTTGCTCGCGACTCAAGCGTGTCGCCGTCGGCGCGACAAAGTTTGAGGCCCGCGCGCAGGTTTCCGCCGTGAAATGAAAGGAGCGCTGAACACGAACGTCGCGGAAACAATCACGCGTGATACAGCCATACAACATCGTCGAGGATCGCAGTTTTACTGCGCTATAATGCATGAGGCCGTTCCAAACTATGCATTACCATCAGTAACGATGGTCTCACGCGTGACGTCACGCGTGAGGGCAGTGAAACCGTGCATTTTCTCGCCTTCACGACAAATGCGGAAGGCATTGTCAATGCAAGAAGAGACCACTTGCCGCCATCATTTTCCTTCTGAGGTGCTCATCACTAAATCATCCCACACTCTGAACATGTCATTGCTCTTTACTTCCATTCTGTCTGTTTCACCAGCACTTTACAATGCCAACACAGGTGCTCACAGTTCATGAAAGATTTTTGAAATGAACATTTTTTCTTGCGGTTTTCAGCTTGCCTCATGAGAACAGCACACTGTTTCATTGTAAACAATAATGTTAATAATAATAATAATAATAATTTTTATTAGTGCCCAAGAACGGCCGCTAAGACCATGGTGTTGGCGCACACAATACAATTTTACTGTACATGCGCATATAAGCATGTATGCCCTATGCTAAGCCAATATATTAATACATATTCCTCATTAGCACTTGGGACATTTTTCTAAGGATCAGCAGAACACAACTGTGACGATGCTTCTTTTCGGGGCTTAATTAACTCAATTAACTCTTAGAAGCCGTTATCCTATGACGTGATATTCGGAGGACAATTTTGTAGATATTCGTATTCGAAAATTTCAATATTCGCACACCTCTAATTAAAAGTGAAGATTTAGTACACATGCACGACACAATTGCCCTGCACCTCCGTTCTCATCAAACAAGTAGCTCAAGACAAAAGTGGGAAGCACAATCGTGCCGTCAAGCTTGCGGCAAAATCGGTAGTAGTTGGCGCCTTCAGTAACCTAACTACTGTAGTTAACTACTTAAAATAGTAGTTTAACTAGTAGTTGCCACTACATTTCTGCAAGTAGATGATAACTACTTTTTAACTACAATCAGGTAGTTTAACTAGTAGTTTAACTACATGTAGTTAACTACTGGCCATCACTGCGTAGCAAACGGTTTTTCCTACGAACGAATGAGGGGCTCTCTACCACGAACGTCACACTAGAGTGGGTGTGGTCTGCAGTTGGAGCGCTCCGGCTTGTCACCGCGGCAGCGATTTTCCAAATTAATTGCACCGTGGTGATACAACTTTGGACAGAAATATTTTGTGGGAATGCTTTTCACATACTGCTTTACAAGATGACAGCAGTTTTGGGCCATGTTAGATACCACTTTAATGCTCCTTTAATACTGTCAACGTTGGGCCAATATAGCAGACCGACCTATAAGACATGAGGCCAACACAGGGCCAGTGTAGAACCAAGTCTGGACAATAGCCGGCCCTTTGTCGGCTAGATGGCGGCCCACCGATTAACAGCAACGATGGGCCAACTATGCACAAGCAACAAAGGTTGGGCCAAGCTTGGCAGTAGCTAGGCTGGCCTACCCGGCCTTGGTTGGTGTATTATCGGCCAAGAAGCTTGTTTCTTGATACAGATCTGTACCCTGGCCAATGACTTGCCAAGCATTGGCCAGCCTGCATTTTGACAAGCTAGGCCAAAGCAGTCCTTTGGCATCGTTCGTATTCATACTCAATTGTCTCGCGCCGTAGGGTAACGCCATAGGGGTGAGTCATAAAAGTTCGCAATATGCCCGAGACCACTAGAATCAAACAGCTCTGTCTTTCCTGAGGAAGAACAGATACTATACATAGGTTGTCTCGCGAGCTTCCACAAATTCGAGAGTCCTGTTTGCGTATGAGTCAAAATGAAGGGTGATGTGTCTAAGTTTAATACTACGCATACACAAACAACACTGAAATGAGGAATTGCTTGTCATATTAGCTCACCATGAAGATAATGTCTGTTTCTTACTGATTTTGGTTTGAGACAATCACTTGGCCAATCGAAAGTCGAACTTATGCAGTGCTACACAATTCTGCATTTCCCTCTCCCCAAGGCAACATACCGAGATTGGACCAAGCTTGGCAAGAGCTTGGCTGGCCAACCTAGCCCTGCTTGGCAAGTGCTTGGCCGACGAGCTTGTTCCTTGGTACAGATCTGCCGCCTGGCCGACGGCTTGCCAAACCTCGCTCTGCTTATCACTATGCAACATTGCGCCAACGTTGGCTGGCCGAAAGAGTCGTTGGCGAACTATCATCCGACTTTTTGCCAACCGTCCAAGCGTCTTTTCTTCAGCTGCATTCTTTTCGAGCTTGTTTGCAGTGCAGGCCGACATTGGTCCGTCTTTATTACGCCAATCTCTCAATAGCAGGCCCGCAACACGTTGCACTATGTTCTCAGCCCAACGTCGTTCGCCGACCATCGCTGTGAGCGACATCCGACCAACGTTGGTCCAAGGTGCAGTGGCCAACTAAGTCGCTTGTCGGCCCAAAACCGACCACTGCCCGATGGTTGGTAGTCGGCAATTTCCACTTAGGGTGAGAGATAGGCATAGAAATATGTAACATACCGTTTGCCCAAAGCACAGTTGCTATAACCATCTCACTGCATTCTACCTTCCGATCCACAGAATACGTGCGAACAGGGGTAAAGACGCATAAAGAATGAGAATGCATAGTACGGACGATTATATACCACACACACACGTGCTATATACCTCAAAAGCGACGAAAATCCTGAATTCCAGGCGATATTTGCTTGAGATGCGTAGCTGCGTCCATGCGCTTCATCGTTTCAAAGCAGACTAACTAACTTGCTGGCAGTTGGAATAAACGCTGTTTCTGAATCACGCTGTTTTCTCATAGAAATCGCATGGCCAGACCCTGAATTATCCCACAGGATATTTTCACATTGGTGTGCCTGTGACGATATGTATACGAATCTGCATCCTTTGTAGGAAATTCTGAGAGACGAAGACGCTTCCGTAAGAAATTCTGAAGGAATGCTATGTTTGTATGAGATTTTCTGAAGTATTTTTCAATAGGGGCAGGTCTGCTTCGCTTGCTTGGTGCGACAACGATTCAAGAAGGATCAATACTGTGTCTTTCCACTCGATGGCAGGTAAGTCAGTTCCTGTTCCATTCTGCCGATTAGCGTAGCATAGCATAGCACCACACCTGTGGCATATACGCAACATTTCGGCCGGTAGAATTTTTAGTTTTCACGTTTTCTGATCCCTGTTATGGTCTTTCTTGTTCAGGTATCAACTAGGTACTGCTCAACTCATATCTGCTTCAGAGAAGCATCTGCGTGGATGCAGTAGAATGGATAAGACACTCTGAGTGGTTGGAACATCACCTTTCGGCTTAGCAGCTGCACAAGTTCCTTTGTGACGTGTCAGCCTTGACATGTGACGCTACACAAGCAGCAAAGGGATATGTACATGTTTCCTGCTGGATTGTGATGTCATGCTGGATTTGTGAATGTGTGTGCCTGTGCAGTGAATTTACTGATCTACTGTGAAATCTTCCACGTGAGACATCAGCTAACAGTGAATGCGAAGTTGCTTCGGCATATTACTTGAACTTCAGAAACAATGTTAATGTTAAGTACGTGTTTGGCGCAGATACAGAAGACTACATATGTGTGATTTGGAAATACCAATCCCGAAAAATAAAGCACCTTGTGCAGCAGAAAGAGCCAACGCTTCCGCGTTTTATTTATTTCACTTGATGCGAACGAAAATCCAGACTGCCAAAGCGGGGAGAGAACAGAGGGGAAAGGGAAAAAGAACGCCTCGGCAGCGTCGCTTCACGTCATCCACGGAGACAAAATAAAAAACTACTCTACCGAGGCCCAACGATTGGCCCGGCGTCAGAGGTCACGTGAGTTTTTCCGAACAATAGAAATATACTACACGTTCATTCCCCTGGCTGTGCTGCGGACTAGTGATGGGCGAAACGACTCTTTTTAGTGAATCGATTCACTTGATTCAGTTCATTTTAGTGATTCGTTCAGTGATTCAGTGACGTCACGACACACGTGACGCAATGACGTCATCAGGTCATGTGATCGCTGACCTCACATTTATTATAAAGAAAGAGGTGAAGAGGAGAACGGCGCTTTTCTGGCAACCGCATGTTGCTGCGATTATCTCTGCTTATTATTACATACTCAAAAACGACAGATAAATTAATGGGGGGATATGTTTACAAAAGATAAATTAATGTTGATGAACAATACAATACATACTCACAATCAGCAGGACACTCATAGGAAATGAACAAACACGAAATAAAAACGTGGTAACCAGAGCTCGAACATTCGAACTCAAAACGCAAGCCGCGTCATGTTTACACTTTTGTTCACTACAATTACCTGTTCATTCGTGTTCCATCCGTTTTCTAACGTAAATCATACCGAACGTATGCTGTCGCTAATGTATATGCTACGGACATCGCCTTTCATTAAAGTCGGGTCTCGGGCAGTTTCATGCATATCTCATTACTTCACGTTGCCAGTTTTATCGCCTTCATACGGCGAGAAATAAACAAATCCTAATGAAAAGACCAAGGGTTACAGCGCTAGCACGGCAACAGTTGCACCCCTTTTCGAACGGACGCGTTGGGGTTGCTACCGTTATTAAGACCGCTTAATGATGTAATTGACTCGTTATCTACCGAACGGATCCATCCCCGTAAAGGATCAGCCGCGGAACACCAAACAGTCCAGAGCAAACCAGTCCAAGCCCCGTTCCCACTCACTCGATCAGGAGCGGTCAGACCATTCCGTGGATAATGCCATAAAGCGCGAACAAACAGTATCAGAATAGCCCGAAGAGAACGAATCACACCATGACTCAGCGAGCCAACGGCGCGAAGCGAACGGATCAGAAAACGAGTTAGTGAGCCACATGAGCACAGCGCACAACCGAACCACCTAACCGACCTCCATCGCAAATGGAGCACTCAATGAATCGGTGAGCCGCACAACCACACAAAGGTTCTACCTCGAACTGTCCGAAGCCAACGGACTGCTACATGAATCAGTGATCTAAAACGCACAGCAAACGAGTCACCTCGACTAAAGGGGAGCAGCGGCGCACCAGCCAACCGTGATCCATACGTCTCTGAACTGAATCAAAAGCATCAAAAGGTTCAGACCGATTCATTTGATTCGTTTGATTCAGTCTCGCTCGCGCTGCTGTGCGCCCCCCATCATACGTCAACACGACCACCACCATGTGCGCGCATGCGCACGTCACTGCGGATGTGTGCTGTGATTGCGGTTCGCAATCAGAGGGGGGGGGGGGGGGCGCCGCGCCGACCTCGTCAAATGTTTTGAAATCAGTGTTTCCTGTTTTTTGTAGTTTTCGAGAACCCTCATTGAAGGTGAATCAATGAACGAATCTTTTTAGGGAAGGTGAATCGATTCACTCAGCTCAAGCTACTGATTCGTTCACCAAGAACGAATCATTCACTCACTGCCTATCACTACTGCGGACGCATTCATACACGCCGTGTTGACTGGTGCTGACTCTCGTGTTCTGATTTGAACTGTTGATATGGCTGCACGTTCATAGTATCGTTGCTGCTGCCACTTCGCACAAACTGGAAACGCGCGGCAATGACACGGCCGTGCAAGAATCCTCGGAAACCGCGGAGTTGCAGTCGGAAATCAGTCCGCAAGCTGCGTCGGCGGCTGGCGAGAGAGAAACGGTAGCACGGTTACAGCAATATGTGTGTGCGTGAGAGATATGCATAGAAATATGTAACATACCTTTTGCCCAAAGCACAGTTTGCTATAACCATCTCATTGCATTCTACCTTCCGATCCACAGAATACCTGCAAACAGGGGTAAAGACGCATAAAGAATGGGAATGCATAGCACGGACGATTATGTACCACACGCACACGTGCTATATACCTCAAACGCGACGAAAATCCTGAATGCCAGGCGATATTTGATTGAGATGCGTAGCTGCGTCCATGCGCTTCCTCGTTTCAAAGCAGACTAACTAACTTGCTGGCAGTTGGAATAAACGCCTCCACTAATGTACGATGGAATGTCATAACAGGTTATATAATTAATAGTTTCAATAGGAACGACAAAGCGGAGCAACCATGACACATCTGCCTAAGAGGGATTATTCACAAACATACGAAATCGCAGAACTACTTTCCAACACGGACGACATATCACTCTCTGCTGCCCGTCAGTTCTTGCTTCATGTTCATCCGACAGGGAAATATCCTTCAAAATTTCTCTTAATACTGAAGAGAAGTTCGTGAGAAAGTCAGTCCTGCATGAATCACGCTGTTTTCTCATAGAAATCACAAGGCCAGACCCTGAATTATACCACAGGATATTTTCTCATTGGTGTGCCTGTGAGGATATGTATACGAATCTGCATCCTCTGTAGGAAATTCTGAGATAAGAAGGCGCTCCTGTAGGGAATTCTGAGAGAATGCTATGTTTCTATGAGATTTTCTGAAGCATTTTTCAATAGGGTTGTAACCAAGTGGTTGTAACTTTATACTGGTGCAGTGCGCTTGCTCTTTTATTTGTTCTTCCCCGCAGGCAATCCAAGCTGTGGTCTTTGCCCCCCTTGTATGGTCTTAGGCATCAGTGGTCTTAGTCTAGTGTCATTGCCTTGACTCTGGGGGCAAGACTGAGAAGCACCTGTATTACGACTCTCCCCCGATGATTTTTTTAATAGTCTGAGTTACAGCACAGGAGTAAAAGGGTGAGAATGGACAGCGTTCTCTAGGTTTGGAACTGTCTTCTGCTGTGTATCTCACTTCGATATTTCATTTCTGCCCATGAGAACATTGCAAAGTTTTTGTGCGTTTTGCATTTTCGGATTACCACAGGGGTGCCAACTTTCGCTTGCGGCTATCCAAGAGACAGGCGTACGATGTGATGCGGTTCAGCTCGACCCGGATGTTATCATAAACAATATATGCATTTACCAATTTCTAATGGCTGTGTTCCATCTCCTCTTTTTCTATCTTTGCTACAGTTGCCTCACTGCCTCATCCCGCTGTTTTACCCTCGCCAAGCGAATGGCCGCTTCCGCAGTACGATGAACTCAGCATGGGCATGTTCATAGCAAAATCACAATGCCCGTACTAACATACCTGAAATTTGACCCGTACATTCCTTTAGTCTCACCCTATGTTCTTGTCTTCTTTTTTTTTACCTTCTCCAACGTCCTGCGGTCTCATGAAAAGTTATCGTATAGATTCTTCCCCCACAAAAGTCTTCTAACAGTTGGAATACGTTATGCAAGAGCAGGAAATTGACCAACTTGCACGAGATTTCCGACCACTGATCTGCTGCAATCGGGTTAGCATGGCACACGGCCAGAGGAGGACAGATGACCGAGACAAATAATGAGAAAGCGCACCCGTTCACATTCCTTCGGTTGTTGTACCACCTGTCTAATTGTAAAAGAAAATCGTGGGGGAACGCATAAGGCTGTTATTCGAAACGTGTCTGTTGTGTGCTTCCTTGTTTGTCTTTCTCGCATTCTCGCAACGTGTCCTCGGCCTAACATATTGGCCTTGGCTCATAATCGTTGTTGTGGGCGAACTAAAAATCGTAGAACCCTATGTTTGCGCCTAGAGAGCAATACGTGCGTGTAGTGTGCCTGTGGACCAAATTTAGCGGTACAATGAACGACTGTAGCATTTCGTGCAGCACTATCTTCGGTACGCAAGCAGCCATGGTCTCAAGGGAATATAAAACTGTAATCGGTATCATCAACATAATTATCGCAATGAACCTAATTATCGCAATACGTTTGAATAATAGCAATTGCGCACCTCGCCGCGCATGCTGAATCATATTCGGTTACTGCAAATGTCACTCACATCCTGCGTGTTAGATAAAGCTGCTAGGGGCAACAAGCAGGCTCCTACAAAAGAATTGTCACTGCTAGGCAATGAATGTGAACACAGCAAAGGCTACGGGCTAATTCTCTTGCGTCTCCCAAACACACGCTTCTTCGTCTTGTTCCTTTATTTTTTTATTTTTTGCTTCATTGTTTCTAATCGAACGGAAGAAACCGGGCTATGCACCAGCTTGTCTGCGTCCTGTCTTTTCGGTCGGCAGTTAGGTAGCGGAGTACCGCTATTCGCTACTCCTCTGAAACGCCGCTACTCATTCCGAAACGTAGCGCGGTACCGGAAGGAAATATCTACCGGCGCTACTGCCAAGTTGGCTCGTAAGATATTTTCTTTATGACGAACATGTAGCCATGATGAGTAGAGCCCACACAACGCTTAGACAATAAAATATTGCTTTATACAGGAACAATAGGCACGAAATATGTCGATACCAGCTCTGAACTTTATTCTAGGCAGAATAAGAGCGTACAGAAATTAGAAAATATCACTTTGGTCATGCCGGATTGTGACACGGATACCGCCTTGTCGAAGCGAAATGGCGTGGAATACGAGTTACTTCTTTTGTCTTGCCCACTAAAGTAGCGGGAAAGTAGCGGTAGCAGCATCGGACACGTTACCAAAATTTGTAGCGGGAATTATTTTTCCGCTATTGGTTAGAAATTTAGCGCGAGCGCTCCTCCGCTACTGAAAAAGTAGCGAAAACAGCTGCTCTGCTAGTAGCGCCGCTACGCACAGCACCGTCTGTCGACAAGGAAACGTGTCCAGCCACACACGCAAACACACAAAAGAAAAACCCGTCCCCGAATTTCGCACGTGTGTGCCGTCATGTATCGCGTATGACTGAATTCAGGTACCGTCTGCACCATGATAAACATTCGTTATGTAGGAAAGGGGATTTTGTCGGACAAATCCTTTTTTATGGCAAGAAGAAAAACAAAGGAAAGAGAGAGAACAAGAGATAGCAAATCGTGATATTTTTTTTCAGGGGGAGGGGGAATTTATAAAATTAGATTAGGCATATTCTGTGAGGGTGCCTCAGTGTGAAGTATTCTGGTCTTTCGCATTGCACGTTCTCGAAAACCTTCCGTAAAACTATGGTGGGCTAGAAGGACTGGTGAGCTGTTCGGCGGTTGTCATATGTACCCGCCGATGTTCCTGCCGAGAGATGGCGCCAAGCGTATCTCGGCGCTATGCGATCTAATCGCCTCTCGTGGCTCATTTCAGTGCTACTCGCCACGTGATTACACACCTGCCGTTAAGCCATGAGCGTGCCTTTTCTTTGCTCTGCATGCAAAATGCCCCTTGAGTGTCACCTGCAGGAGCAAAGGAATGGCACACCCAGGTATCAGTGCTGACATTCGTCGGCGCGTCACTATCAGCCAGGTCCCCCAAACTCACCCCGGAAAAGCGTGCAACGAAGAAGGCCGCCACTAGATACCCCACTGTTGCCGTTCCGGATCACTTCAGCGCGCTAAGTTTAGCGGCAAAATATTTTTGTTGTTTCTGCGAATGAATCTAGTCTTTATATGTCCAAATAAAACGCGTATAACAACTTTCTCTGTCGTGTTTCACTTTTTGGTCCCGTTTTTAAACGTGTTGAGCGATCGGAAGGATCTAGTGCACGGCTGCGTGCATCACATAGCTTACCTGTCGTACCAGGCGCCGCAGGCGCTGCAGTCGTCCATTTCTCCTTCGGTGACTTGGCCTGGCTTGGATTGTGCTTCAACTGGATCTTTAGCGCGCTACAATCCACGCAAGCCAACGTCTGGTAACAATGGGGTATCTAAAGATCTAAGGGCGGCCTCCGGCATTGCACGCATCGGGATAGGAACAAATACATGGGAAAATGGCGACCTTGGGGGACCTGCTATCAGCCCTCGGGTCTGGGACACGTGTACTTTGATAACGATAAAGACGTGTTCGAGCAGCCGGTTCTGCCTTTGGGTGGTGATATTCGTGATGTGTGCTCATCGTTCCCTTCATTTGAGCGACCTTTACCTTCCAGGTTGCGAGGTCCGGTGACGGGGGATTGTGATAGAAATGTTTAAGTCGGTGGTGGGCTATAAGCGTGAGATATACGTTAGCTGCAGCTAACCAACGGAAGCGATAGAATTGCTGATTACAGTCTGCATATGAGCAGCCAGTAGAGGGAAGGAATCCGGAAGACAAAGGGGACGACACGAAAATATAACGATTTATACATTTATTTCAGAATACTGGTCCCAGAAGGGACCTGGGAAGGAGTAGGGAACGTACATTAATTATATAATATATACACATAATACACTCGTATAGTGGCGACAATTCGAAAGAAACCCGCAAAAGAGATGCAGCAAAGGTGTCCCAAGTTACCTTCGCGAACGTGACGATCGGTAACACGAGTGTTCTATATACCGGTAGTCTGACCTAAGCAGTAGCATAATGAAGTGTTCTCCTGAGATAGAAGAGGCTTTCTCTTGACTGCGATGCCTATTAAGCGCACGTGAAATTTCCATCTAAAATCGGACGGGACGGCGACCCCAAGATATTTGTACTAAGCTCCCTTGCAAGTATACTATGATGTTGGCAAAGCCTTTGTTCTACATATAACAGCATAGACACAGTTTTGTCGGTGTTCAAATTGATTTGCAATTTGTAACACCACTCGTTGATGTGTTCTAAACTGCCTTGCAAAGGTGCGTAATATGAGGCGAGCAAGGTGAGCCATAAGCGAAAAAAAGAAAAAAAGAGAGAGAGAGAACGATCGGCATATTGAGGACGCACGTTCAGACGTGCCTATGTTTTTCGGAATATATCCCCCTATATGTTACGCAGTCAACATGCTTTACAATTAATGTTACTTAACATATCGTGCATATAGACAAGAAACAGCAAAAGTCTCAAGACTGACTCCTGTCGTATACCCCAGGTGTATGGGGTTCGATCAGACAGGGAATCAGTCCCGAAGCCAATCCATGATCTTGGTATTAGGTGTCAGCTTTCTATAGGGTACGTACACGGTCAAATGCCTTGGAGAACCAATATTTCAATTTGTAGGTTATTACATAAAGCAAATGCGAAGTCGTGGATGAAATCAAACAGGGCCATGCTGCCAGGGCCAGGGCCACGGATATGCTGCAATGAAAGCTGTTACTTGATCATGATGTTACTTGTTTGGAAAAGATGTGCTTTAGCAATTCACAAAAGCTGAGAAAGTTCTAAACCAAAGTCGGGACTCCTGCCTTACGTATCGGTTTTAAACGAGAGCATTTCCATTCGTTCGAGACAGTCCCTTCGCCCAGCGATATCTGGAAAATAATTTTGAGAAATTGCGCAGCTTACTCGGCGTACCTTCTAAGAAAATCATTCGGAATATTGTCTTGCCCAGAAGACCACAATATCGCGTCCTGGAGCAATCAGTCCCGAGACTTTTTGGACTAGCATATCCACTTTTTTCCTTTGCCAATCTACCCGCAGAAGACTGCTTCATATTTACCTCCCACAGTGGCATAATAAGAATTAGAGATACAAGTTGAAGTAATGCTGCTTTAAAGTAATGTCATACTAATAATAATTCGGGAGTTTAAGTTGTGCGACAACGGTAATAGATCTATTAGGAGTTTGCCACATCTTCTATATAATCTGTTCTCTGCTGTGCGTCATTTTGTTCCTCTTTTGCTCGATACTCTGAGTAGTCATATGCCAAATTTGCTGGGAGTACGCAACAAAGACGTAGCTATAATATTTCTTTTTAGTCTCACTTAATTTCCTCATTTCCTCCTTCAGTGCCTTCGTCAAACCCGGAACCAGGGTTAGTTTCCATCGCCGTCTAATTTTGTTTATGCGACGTTTAAGATGCTAACCTTCGCGTGTCAGCCATGGTCTTTGAGTGTAAACCTTGTCTTTTTCGTTTTCCCCGTTTTTTCCTTTATCTTTCCTTCCTTCTCTGTTTCGTTTTCCCCATTTTTTGGAATAGCAAGCCGGCTCTTTGCCTGGCTAACCTTTCCTTCTTTTTTTTCTTAATAAACATATTACCCCCCCCCCCCCCCGTAAGGCTTCTTGGACACGAACTTTGTTGTGGACATGTGTACAGTGGCCTTGAAAATATTTCAGGCCATATTAACATTTCTCGAGATGCTACAGATCCAGTTAAAATTGTACAAGGATCTCCCCAAGGAATATCGTGGAATATCTGTATTTAAGGTCTGTCATGCTTAAATTTTATATGGTGCATCTCAAGAACCATCTTGTGATCTGAATGTCAACCAAGTACTTGACAGTCCCATTTCCAGTGAAGGGTGTTAGGCACCAGGAACAGATCAAGTATTGAAGCACATGACTCTTGACTTCTAGTGTACCTCATAGCAAAAGGCAATATCAAGTAGTGCATTTTCATTTATGAAGTCTCAAACTCCGGTTAGGGTTTCCTAATTTACACTTCAACATGGGACCATATACTCAACAATCATGACATTATATCATTAACCGTGTTCAATGTCAATAGGTTTAATTTGTAACTATGTTACGCCCTTTTTAATATAACCTGATGATGGCGGTGATGAGGTAACAGAAAAAGATGGGGATATGAGTCGCGACAGAGTCAGGGCCACCCCAGGACGCCTACAAGCGATGAAGATGCAAATAGATGCACATACGGTGAACGGATCAACTGCAAAATGTAGGACAAAGGTCTCAGAACGAATGAGGGTAGTATGACAGAAGTAATATGGCGGGGGGGGGGGGGCACACCAAGCGCGCACTTCGCAAGTCATAGGGCACATGTATATTACGCTTTTGAACTTGTATCTTTATAATCTATAATGACGCCGTCTGAATGCCTCGGAGTTCCAAGAATGGCTGAAACACGGCAAGTACTGGCTGAAGCTGGTGAGCTCCCGATTGAGGTTCTCCGTGAACGGGAAACGGCTCGGCACTACCTCCGTTTGCGTGCTCACATTCCCCGCCACCCGCTCCTCAGGAAAATTCGATACCGGCCTGAAAGCGACTTCTATCGAGTAGCGCAGAGGACACGCCAGACTCTCACTGGCTTCATAACTAAGGACACTATACCGCCGGAAGCCCCCGGTCTCTACCGGTACCGCCCACTTTTGTACGCCTCCCAAACTTTCTGGAAAGAAGAGATCAGGTCCCCCCTCAAGTCCTCCGAGCCCATTTTCATGCTCTGGTAGACAAGAAGTTTTCTACGTTTATGGCAGCATATACCGATGGCGCATCCCGAAACAACAAGTCCGCCTCAGCATTCGTCATACCATCCGAAGGCGTAGTGCACGGAAGACGCCTTTCACATCCAACCTCCTCCACAGCTGCGGAACTCTATGCCACCCTTTTCTTTCTACAACACATCGCTGATTTTACACCCCGGGAATGGGCAGTCTTTACAGACTCCAAATCTGCACTTCAAGCAATTGAAAATTCCGGCATACGAGGCCCATCCGCACCCCTAGTCACAGATGTGTTAATGGCTTACCACACTATCTACGCAGCAGGCCACAGGCTAGTTCTCCAGTGGGTTCCAGCCCATTGTGGTGTCGTGGGGAACGAGCAGGCTGACAGCGCCGCAGAAGCAGCACTCTCGTATCGGAAACGGACCAGTATTGTTCTGCTGAGAGGAGACCGCCGTTCAATTCTGCGACGCCTAGTGACACCCCTGGCTTCCCGCCAACGAACAACCGACATTCTTCCCCCCTCTATGTTGAGCATAGTTGATCCAACGCTCGCTTTCCGCATGCCACGAAACACCTCTCGTCAAGATGCTGCATTAATCCACCGAATGCGCGTGGCCTTTACAGCTCAGTGGCGTTACCGCTTGAGACAAGTTGACTGTCCCACCTGCTGCCACTGTGGTGCTCTTGAGGATCTGGAGCATATTCTTCTTCATTGCCCTCACTACCAACCTTCCCGAACCACACTCTCCGAGTCTCTTCGTCAGCTGGACTCTCGCCCTTTCTCCCTATCGAAATTGCTTGGTCCCTGGCCCAATCCAGCCCAGCAACGCTCTGCGCTCAAAGCTCTTGTGACATTTCTGGACACCATCGGACTTCGATCGTTATTGTGAAGGGGCTCGTTATTTTATTCCCCCCATTCCCACCAGCAATAGGGTAGAGTATCGCCTGTGGTGATGAAACTCCCCACTCTCCAAGGTCAAAAATAAAGTTGTTGTTGTTATAATGACGGCATTAAGGCTGTCGGTTGTGGGCCACAACCCCAGGAGGCGATTTTCCCCATTTATTATCATCAGTGTATTCGTTGTTATTGTATAATGTCACGCTAACAGCGCTCTTAGGCCGCTCAATCAGTGGATAAAATGAGTTTAACATGATGTTCTAGGAACCCTTTGTATAACATCAATTCCATTCAAGCATTTTCGGTTAATAATACAAGTGTGGCATTTTTTCTTCTCTCTCTCTCTCTATATATATATATATATCTCTGCAACAAAATAAGGAGCAAGGTAATAAGGAATATATCTTTCGCGCTATATATATATATGACTCGGTCGTTCTACTGGTCAACAGTAAAACCGTGCGTGCAGAGAGAATACTACTGCGGTGCCACAATTTCGTTTTTTATGGCCGATACCATGTTCCTTTATAGTTACATAGGGAGCAAAAGAATTACATAACAACTAAGATGTGCGATGTGGTACACTGTATAGAAAGCGCCATAGCTTAGCTAAATGACAATTTAGTTGAACAATCTACCATCGGCCTATGTTCCGTGACAAAGTGTTCCCAGCTTCCTGTACACAGCAACTCGATAATCGAGGCTGAAAAGAAAGAGTGAAGAGGCAAGAAACCATCAAGGAGGCGAGCTCTCGGACGCAGTAGCCGCTTTTTATTTTGTTTTTCGACCCGTCTGTCATCATCCAACGAAGATAAGACATGCGGTCACGTGCTTCGCAACATTCCGATATCTTTCGCTTGCAGGGATCGTCGGCTAGGCAGACGTGACGGTAGCAAATGTCACGTGGTTTAGTTACAAAGAACTGCGGATGCTAGTAAACAGTCAGTGCGGCAAATCAACGTAGTGCTGGTCCAAATATATTCACTATAAAAATAGTCAAGCACCCATACACCGTCACACACGGCACATGTTGGACTAGTTCAACGAGAACCCGCTTGGTTCGCAGCGAGCGCATAGCGCCGGAGCTCAGGAGCTTGGCTTCAAAACAGGGGCATCGCGCATTCCATGTATTGAATATGGCGGTAAGCACACCAGTCCTTCTAGCCCACCATAGTAAAACGTTCTTTCCATCTACCCCATGTAAAGTTCCCATCGAACCTCTCCCATTTTTTTTATTTTCTTTTTTTCTGGCTACATTAGTGACCCATACGGCACCATTCTATACTGTATTCATTCAGGGATTGCAAATTACATCCTTGGTTGGACCTCGACAGCAAACGCCTTACTAAGAATGGATTATATTTCATATCATATATCATTATATATTACACTACCCGTATTGTTGCATGAACAGGTATATCAATTCATACGCATATAGCAACACACAGTCTTGTCTGAACATATATACGCATGCTGTTGTAGGTTATTGCAGTAACGTAACGCATGAGCAGGTTAGCTCATGCCCTTCCCAGCAGTGACAGAACGATGTGTGTATGTGTGAGTGAGCATACGCGCCTGTGACCGGACAATCGTTTTGCCCGTTGTTTTTTATGAAACAAGTGCAACACACAAACAAAGTGTTCCAGTAGCCACATCAGTGTTCCAGTTCCAGTTCCAGTAGCGGGAAAGTAGCGGTAGCACCATCGGACACGTTGCCAAAATTTGTAGCGGGAATTATTTTTCCGCTATTGGTTAGAAATTTAGCCCGACCGCTCCTCGGCTACTGAAAAAGTAGCGAAAACAGCTGCGCTGGTAGTAGCGCCGCTGCTAGCGCCGAGCAATCATTTTGCCCGTTCTTTTTTTTTTTTTTTTTATGAAACGAGTGCAACACACAAACAGAGTGTTCCAGTAGCCACATCAGTTTTTGACGTGAATATGTCTTATAAATTTTCAACCACACGATATGGTTTCTTGTAGCTTTCGGACTTTCCCATGAAAAGGTTCATCTTGTTGGACCAATTCCTGGTAACCTTGACGGAGATAGAGCTCTCCAGAAGATAGTTCCGTGCACATTGTCCAGCTGAGTTCAAAGGCTTTCCAAACCGTTGTCATGTTTGAGAAAATGAACGAGAAAGACAGACACCGAGGGTAAAATGTGGGACAGGGACGCTTACACAGTGTACTGGCTTATTGCGCCTCAACATAAGAAATGACAAAAATGTCGACAATTATGTACAGCCATCAAGTCCGCGAAAGAGCCAGGGCATAAATATGCAGTCCGCTGTTTTACGCGTTGTGCACTACTCACACAGAGTGCTTCACTAACAATGTCAAACCGATAAAAGAAATAGAAAAAGCGCGTCCCGGAAAATATATGTACAACGACATTCGTCTGTAGGGAATATAACGAGAAAATTTGGTATCAGTATCTAAACTTCTAAACTTGCCGAATCAACATGTTCTCTTCTTTTTGTCACAAATAGAAAGCGCGTGTAGGGTTTCCCTCACCCCATTACAAGCGTGTAATGGGGTGTGGGTCTGGCGTGTAAAAACTGTCGTTCGCCTTTAAATTATATCAAGCAGCCACACGAGGAAGACTCACTATTATGTCGATGCTGAAGCAAGCAAGGTAACAAGCAAAACAACAGGTATCTGAAACAACAGTGGGAAAAGAAACGCCGCTCACAGCCCCAGTTGCTTCGGGGCGCTAACACGTAACAAAAAAAAAAAAAAATCGAGAAAATATGAAGAGGACAGGTCAGTTGTTTTCTAGCTTCGCCGTATTACGCATTTGTCTCTCTCCCTTCTTTCTATTTTTCTTTTTTTTCTAAAACAAAGGAAAGAGAGAGAAAACAAGCGATAGCAAATCGTGATGAATTTTTTTTTTAGAAACTGAGGTATGCATTACATGGGGCATATCCTGTTATACTGCCTCAGTGTGAAGTATTCCGGCCTTTGCGTTGCAGGATCTCGAAAACCTTCCGTAAAGCGTTCCTTCCGTCTGCCAACGCCCTTGACTCTTGCCTTTGTGAAGGGATGATAGGCTCGTGGGCTAGCCCAAGTCCGAAGGGCTGTTTTGGGAGTACGGATTTTCTAGGGAACCTGTTTAGAGAAAGCAGAGTTCCTGCTGGCCGCTAACCGACAAGATAAGGATGGTGGCGCCGCGTAGTAGCGGCTGATTCGACGCGATGGGGAAGGGAAATGGTGGGACCGTAGCCTTAAAGGCGCCATCTGGATGGAGAGGGGCATGTCGGGAAGTCTCAGCGTAGCAGATGTTGTAGTAGAGATAGTAGGGATAGATGTTGCTAGCAGAACTGATTGGCCGGAAGAACCGCTTGTTGGAACAGACTGCCGGAATTATACATATTTTAACTATGAAACATAACAAGATTGAACCAAGAACGGGCAGAGGCGTGTATACGAGTAAAAGTATGTCATAAAATGCAAATTTTTGGCCATCCGTAGCGTTTTTCTTGCTATTTGCCTGTGATCGCTGTCTTTATTAGGCCTAATAAGGACGACGAAACATAGTATTTTCAGGTAAACATCAACACTGGAGCGTAATTTAAAGATGATTTGCAAGATAATTGCAACAGAATGTACACTTACGGAATAAAATTGAAGTTACTTGTGAAAAAAAATTGTTATGAAATCCTCGCTTCGCCGTTCCAAGCTACGCCGCCATTTTCGGGAAAATTTTGGTGTCATGGCGGCCCGCATAGGAAACAGCAGCCAATGAAAAACGCTCAATTTGATTGACAGGTCGAGCCTCTTTTCTAGGCTCCTCCTAATGGCCAGACTCCCTTTGGCACACACGGCACTGTTGGGGGGCACTCCCCGGTAGTGGTCACATTGACGCTGCCCAGACTTGTGCCCGTTACCGAAAAAAAGGAACTAAATACCGTTACCCGTTACTTCAGAAAAAAGTAACTAAATACGTTACTCGTTACCAACATACAAAAGTAACGAGTTCTCGTTACTCACAGGTAACGAGTTACTTTTACGTTACCGCAGCATACTTTCAGTTAAAGGAGCCAACAAACATGCCGTCACTTGCCTTCAACTCTTTATTAATGAGGAATTGCACTTCAGAAGAAGCTGATAATCGAAATTTGTCGTCCGTCCTTCGTGTTCCGTGTCCCTCGGCCCGTTACCATGAATGTATATCAGTTTGCCTGGACCTTCTCCCTTGCTTCCGAAGTGGGGTGATCGGAGATTACGAAAACACAAGAAAAAACACTGGTTTTCGTGCCACCGATCACCAACGGTTCCCAAAAACAGGCGAGGGGCTGCGTCGTAATTTAGAGCGCTCAAAAGCTTAGCAAAGACAAGAAAAGGCTAGATGTCGAAACGCGTTCTTTGTAGCCATAGCACAATTGGTGGCCATTCTTGGGAAAGAGTGATGGTCCGAAATTACGGAAACAAGAGAAAGGACAACAACACATCCAGTGAGGGACTGGTCACGCAGGTCAAATCTGCACGCATTGCGTCACACGGAGTGCCGAAATGTGCTCCCCCGTGCTCAAGAAAAGGAACGAGTAACGTCAGTAACGAGTTACCAATTTTTGTAACTGATTCCGTTACTATTACTATTTTTTTAAAAGTAACTGAGTCGTTACTTCGTTACCAAAAAAAGTAACCGTTACCAAGTAACGAGTTACTTGTAACGAGTTAGGCACAACTCTGACGCTGCCTTGGCGCTCCCGCTTTTGTGAAGGTGCCTGGCAGTATTTGAGCGTGTGTTTGGCCATGTATACGGTGTATCATGGTGGATTACAACCCGCCTCATGTCTGTTGAACAGAGGACTTTGTACAACCGCGGACATCCGCGGACGTCTTTTTTCAAATTGATTTAACCGTGCCCTCCAACAGCCATGACCTACATAGCGGTACACAATATCTACATGCAAACACAATAAAATCTCAAGTTTTCTCTCTCTCTCTCTCTCTCTTTTTTTTACATAACATATATGTCAGACACAACGTCACCGTCTCGGAAAAAAAAAAAGTCATGCTGTTTGGCATGCACTTTATGCTGACCTTGTAAACGAGAGATAGGAGAACTAGCATTGTACAGGTCAATATAAAATACTGTAAGTCCCGAGATCGGTTACATCCCAAACATCAGCAGTTAACTGATAAAGGTGTGTGAGGTAAAATGTGATGAGCAGCCGCGTACCATTTGTTAGCACGATATAAATGCGAAATTTTCATTTATATTTAGTTTCATTAATTGTTCCTTATTTTTAAAAATAATTTTATTTCGGCCCTTTTATACTCTCGGAAGAAAGACCCTGGGGCTTAATCTGCACCAACTCAAGATCAAACGTACGACACACGTTTCTCGTAGCCAGTGATGGAGAAGTACCAAGTACTCAAGTAGTACTTCAAGTACATTTCTCAGTACTTTTACTTTACTTTAAGTACATTTCAAATCGTGTACTTTGAACTGTGCTTAATCTTCTTTTTTCCAGTGCTTTCCCATCTAGTACTCAGGTACCCAAACTTTTACCATGCTGAAGATTCGCGGACAAAAACTTAAAGCGTGCTTCTCCTGCATTACACCCATAGACGCAATGCATAAGAAATGTATAATTTCATTTTGGCGGAAAACGTCGACACGTTTCACTAGTTCCCCACTGGATCCTGTGAGACCTATATACAAAAAATTACGCAAAAAAAGAATTATCCGTATATCTATAAAGACTTTTGTTCCCCGGCATTTGAGATCTTACACATTGTACTCAATGGGACAGAAGTAGAATTCGCGCTCCATCGTGATTTCACAGTCCTATACATCAAAGCTGTCCGCTTTAGGTAACTTTCCACTGTAGTTTCACAATTAGGGGGACAATGTTAGCAACCTAAAGTGAATGTCTTGGTTATGTAGCGAGCCAATTTTGTTCCCGAGGGCATAGGCGTAGCACGCCAATTTCCCCCCGGGGGGGGGGGGGGGGCTGGCACTCGGGCGGGGACGGGAGGAGTCCAGCGGTGCCCGAGCCGGAAACGAAGTGACAACCATGTGCAACGTGTAATATCTATTATGTGGTTGCCAAATTCTCGGCTGGTTCATGATGGCAGGTGCGTACCGGCACATTGGATGGTAGGAAGCTGACACGAGTATCAGCGAACGACGACATGTCTTTAGAAGCCAAGAAAAAATAGCATTCTTCTAGCCAACAATTTGAAACGTGTTTTCCCTAGGAGTTGTTCGTTTGATAAACTCGTTTGCTACAGCGTTCAAGTCGACATCACGAGCTAGCTCTTTGTGGCAATGAAGCAAGGCAATATGATTTAACCGGGCTTGTCCCATTGTGGAACGCAAGTAAGTTTTGAGCCGCCGTAGGGCACGAGAAGGACCTTTCTGATGTGCAAGACGTCACAGGTATGGTCAATACGTTGAACAACTTCTGGAAGTATCGTCCTCAGTGGTTCACATTCCTTTCCTGAGAGCAGCTCTTTTACGTTCTGAAACGACGTAAGGCTTACGGAACGCTGCTTTGCAATGTCCAACAGCATATCTCGATGAAGCTGAAGGCGACCTGCATCAAGATCTCCTTTATAGAATTCGCACAGATAAGCGCTGTCAGTTTCTCCCATCAAGAACTTTTCGATTTTCGTCACGTGGTCCCACATTCCGGCAGGAAACCGAGTGCACAGAGACGCATGAACCGTGTCAATTACTATGCAGAACCTCTGTCGATAATAGGCTTCCGAGGATCTAAACTCGTGTGCTTGAGATCCTTCGTCGTGACGACGTGGTGCTTGTCTCTGCCTTATCGGAAGGCTGGGGCTCCCAGTTTTGAGCTCCTCAGCCCTGGCTTTCACCGTGCTCCAAAAGCCAGGGAATTTGTCGCGGAGTTCAGCAACACATTCTTTAACGGCCTTCACTATTTGCTCTGCATGCCCAAACTGCAAGCTCTTCTTCTGCAGAGCAGAATTTGCGCTCTCCAATCTCTCAAACACCAGGATCATTGGCCTGAGCATGAAATATGAATCAAATTTTCCGAGCGCTTTTGCTCCTGTGTCATTCTTTTCATCCGATGACAGAGCGAAAAGGAACTGCACCAACTCAGAGTAGTTACTTGACACTGACCGCAGTGAGGATGCCTTTAGCGTCCACCGGGTTTTACAGAATTGTCTGACGGCCGGTGTCCCCTCCTTCTGGAACTGTTCGAACCAGCTGAGGCGCTTTGGAGATGTTTTCACAAAATTTACCAAGTCGGCGAAGAAGCTGACAAAGTCTCGACACACATCAATTTGCTTGCACAAGTCTTGCAACACTAGGTTGAGAGTGTGCGCAAGGCAGTGTACATACATCGCTCTTGGTTCAATATCCTGAACTAGGGCTTGAAGTCCACCGCTTTTGCCGGACACATTTGCAGCCCCGTAGTAGCATTGTCCGCGGCAGTTCTCAATTTGAAGATTCAGTCGACACAACACGTCTTTCAGAATTGAGAAGAGGGTGCTTGCTCTCGTATCGGCCGTCACGTAAAATCCAATAAAGACTTCTTCCACTTCAAGACCTCTATCTGCTCCTGCGTGCTAATATCAGAGGTCTCGTCGGCAATCACCGCGTAGAACAACGCGTCCTGCACCTCTCTGATTAGGGAACGGAGCATGCTGTGGGTAATGAGTTCAAGCATCTCATTTTGCAAGTCCGGCGAAATCCACTTACACCTACTTTTGTTGAGCCATGGACCGAGACCTGGCACATCCGCTTCCCGCAACATAAGAAGCTGCCTCAAGTTACCTTCGTCCTCATCGTGACCGCGAAGTAAGAGCCCTTGACATGCCAGAAAGCGAACAGACGACAGAACTGCCAACAGAGCTTGACGACTTTGCTTCATTTGGCTGAGCTTCGATTCAGAGAGCGCAGTCGCTACGTTAGCTCCTGTGCTTGCAGTTCTCAGCGCCGTGAAAGCTTCACGATGGAGCGCTGACTTCTCATGACTCCGGAATCGTTGAAGAGCTTTCTTCCAATTCTCGAAACCTCGTTCAACGAATGCAGCGTATGAGTCTTTGTCTCGCGATGTGCATGGAAGCGGGATTTTTTTGTCCCTGGCAGTGACGCAAATGGTACAGTACACCTTACCAATTTCAGCGTTGTAGGAAAGCCATCCGTAGGTGGATTCCCAACTCTTAAGGTATCCCCGCCCGCCGCTGCCTTTGCTGGATGATGGCTCGTTCTTCTCATGACTTCCTCCAATGGTAAGTTTTTCAGACGGCGGGGATGGCCCGTCTTCGGCAACATCTGCTGAGCTTGCACCAGTGGACTTACCAGCAGCAAACTGGGTGTTCACGTCACTATCGAGTGGTGAAACACTGACGGTGTGTGGATCTTGGGAGCTGGCGGTTTCGGGCGCATCAGTAGACAACCTAGGCTTTTTAATGACATACTTGCCCATTCTGCATGTCGTGTTGACGGACCCTTCTCTTAGAACAACGTGTCGAACAGAAATGGTCGTCGCGTCTGCCAAGCAGCGTCGCGCGAGCATGCAAGGTCACTAGCAGACGCGGCGCTTCCCTTCACTGGTTGCTCGCATGGCAACGGCGGGGGGGCTTCCGGCTCTGGAACCTCAGAAGCGTTTAGGTTAAGCTAACGCCGCTGCTGGAGGCTTCTTGAACTCACAGCCCGGGGGGGGGGGGGGGGGGCACGAGCCCCACTGCCCCCCCCCCCCCCCCCGTTTTCTACGCTTATGCCCGAGGGCATGAAAGTCCGACTAAAATGTGAGACATCGCATTTAAAGAGGGCTTAGCCTAACAACACTTCCGCATGTAGGGAAAGCCGACTGTGCGTTTGAGCACGCGTAACTGGGAGGAGGAATGAAACTCGAAAGGGAGGGGAACTATCAGTGTTCAGCACGCATTCTCCTCTAATAAGCAGCACCACAAGACGGGTTTGATAAAATCATCTACAAAATAAAGATGTGCTTTCACGGCCAAAGAAACTGAAGAACATTTCTGGTGACTTCTGATTTAACAACAGAAAAGACGCCGCCGCAGATACTGCGTCCCCGTGAGGTTCGCGTTTCGGGAAGTCGAACGCTCTCTTCTTCTTAGTATCAAGTTTTCAAACTCTTTCTGACATTGTAATTATGGCGGTAAAAAGATGTTGAAAATTATGACGGGCGTAGCCACGGGGGGGGGGGGGGGGCTAGGGGGGGCTCGAGCCCCCCCTACCTGCCACGGACCGACCCACACAAATCGTGCAAATCCGAGAGCATAATATATGGGGGGGACCAGTGTGACGATCGCGAAAGTTATTGCAGTTCATGGCGTCTATCTAAGAAGCACTCTTGAATGGTTTTCAAAGTATGAGCTTTTCAAAATACTTCCAGTCTCGTGACACCACCTCATTGGTCATGACAGCCTATACATGTAATCGTATTGTGAACGTCTAAATCAACTATTTTCGTTCCTTTTTTTAATCCTTAGTTTGCAGTGTGCACAAGTATATGTGTGTGTTGTCGACACAGGATCAGCGGGGGGGGGGGGGAGTTTTAGTATCGTGCCCCCCCCTACCTTGGAAGTCTGGCTACGCCGCTGGCTGTAGCGTACCGTTATTGCCGTGTGATCTGTCCGCCGATGATTCCCTTTTAATCTTCCCTTCCCTTTTAATCCTAATCTGTGAACGTCATGTTTTTTCACGTATATAATGTATGCTTATTTTTATGTTTCACACTTTTTCTGAATTTTCCCTCGCAGCACCACGGGGAAGCTTGGTTGCCACCAGTATGAAATTTGATGGATACTTTAATGGCTGTGAACTTGTATATTTTGTCTAACGACGTTATATACCTCTATTTAGGACAAGCGTAAGCAAGGCAATTTTTCTTTTTCTTTGATATGGGGACGCTGAACGGTGGTACGACCATCATTCCCATCAATGGAATCCGGAAGGACTCCCATCTTCTGTATCAGACACCAAAGTTCTCGGACATCGTCAGCAATAATTCGACGACAGTTTCAAGCAAGAAAGGGCTCGGAGCTGTCTGCAAGAAGATCATCCTCAAGAAACAAAGCGATGCCAGCAGCAATGGTTCTGGAGAGTTCAAGGTGAGATTGATTTTATAATAATGGTGGTCCTTATTTCTTGACATTCAAGGGAAACCCATCTATGAAACCGATACCACTATGTTTGGCATCGGCCTACAATCTACTTGGCTAATCCTCTTCGTCCGAAAAATGCTTAGATATTGAACGAACGAATTTTAGAGGTCAGCGCTGCTTCCGGAGCTGCAGAGGCTCAACACTACCTAGAAGAGAGGAAGGCCTCCGCACGGCAACAAAAAGTCGAGCAAAAATGATTTACAACAGACAATACCGGTCAGGCACCATCTGTCATTTTGCTGTGTCAGTGTTGCGTTGCCATACCATGGTCAGTGGTTCACGAGGAATGAAACGACACAAAAGTTTCGACATCGACTGGAACGGATGCGACGGCGCCGACAAATAACAGTTTCATATGATCCCTGAATCTCAAGGGGATGTTACCTTATGTGGAGATTACTTTTTGGTTGTTATAGTTGTAGCATACTCAAGGAAATAGCGTGTTCACGCTGGGGACGCGCTAAACGCAAAATCACGTTGGTCGCATGCGTACACTTGCCTCAGCGACAGCATTGTGCATCGCCGAGCCGTTGCGCCTGCGCTGTCTGGCAGCGTCATTCACGAACAAAATGTAAGTGTCATCTAAGTAAGACATATGCCTCTATCTTCAACTCACTTAAATGTATCGAATACAAGTGGGACTAACGCATATACTCGTGTTGTGTCAATGTTTTTTTTTACTTCAAACCCATCATGGCGACGTACCTGTGCAGAAACTTGACAATACAGCCCGGAGGGGCGCTTTTTGATCCTTCCTTTAACCAAATGCTCGCAGATATGCATCGTCCTGTGTAACTGCCTGCCTATTTTAGCGGCATGTTTTGCGCGTGAAATAGTGCACCCTGGGCGATTTTTGCGAACACTCGAGGTGACGTTGTACTTCATCTTCGACAAAGTACTGTCAATAGCCTAAGATAACAATTCCCCATTATTCCTATCACCATGGCGATATCCGATCATCCTTTCCTGTTTCGTCTTTCTGGTGCACACCAGGGGTGCCGAACTCATGCGCGTTCGCTGCAGCATTGGTTAACACCAATTGGGCCAGTTCTCACTTGGCGACGCCCGACGTGGCGTCGTGAGCGGGCGGCGGAAGTAGAGGCGCATTTCCGCCGCCCCGTCAGCGCGCGCGATTTTCATGTTCCCACCACAGTGGCATTCCGTCGTCCAAATGAGACGAAAAATCAGGAGGCGTGGCCTTTCTGTGTCACCTAATTGGTCGCCAGCTGTCGTTCTCGGCAGCTCTCGCCGACGCCGTGAAAGAAGTTCGGCATGGCAGTTTTTTGGCTCGACGTCTCTGCTCTCCCGACTCCGGAAATGCGCGTCTATTTCCGCCGCCCGCTCACGACGCCGCGTCGTGCGTCGCCAAGTGAGAACTGGCCCTTAGAGTGTCATCAGCCAAGACGTTGTTTTTCTGCGCAACGCAGAACGAAGAAATCCTTTGATTGTGAATCGGATTTGTGTGTTGGAATCGTTTTGATCAGGCAAACGGAAACATTCCCTGACATCGCATTTATGAGATCCCCCGACGATACTAACATGAACCGGAGCACCGGAGCAAATCAGCGGTTTTCAGAAACGCCCTGATCAAACGGCTCGCCAAAGGTGACGTAATTGTGTGCTTCCAGTGACTTGTATGGTTGCACAATATCACCAGTGAACTGGCTCGGCGAAAATGTTGGATAGGATACTATGCCATTGTGATCGGCGGCATGTTTTCTGGCTGGGCTGTCCCGTTGTCGATGTGTCCTGTCGTGGACGTCAGAAATTGTGGTGAATGGGCCCGTTCACCTCACTGTGAGCTGGCCTACACCTGGTGTGGGGAGCATAGTGGGAAACACTGAGATGCAGGCACA
Source organism: Ornithodoros turicata (assembly GCF_037126465.1). Classification (NCBI taxonomy): domain Eukaryota; kingdom Metazoa; phylum Arthropoda; class Arachnida; order Ixodida; family Argasidae; genus Ornithodoros; species Ornithodoros turicata. Next base: position 23,278,546 of record NC_088206.1, on the reverse strand, counting down.
AAAGAGGGGTTGGAACGTGCTTTTACTCCCTTGATGGTAGGGGCTGCCAAGGACGTCGCCGAACCGGGACGGGTACCTCACGGAGTAACTAGAACCGGGTGGGATGGATGGCAGGACTGACGAAGAACCCTCGTAAGATGTGAGTCGGCAGTGAGGCGGCAGCTGGAGTATACCAGGAAGCGCAGTGGAGGTTGAAGTCCACGAGGGGCCGGTGTCCGCAAGAAGATCCAGTTCCAGCCAGAAGTTCAGTGCAGTTCCTTTTCAGCGAAGACAGCCTGCACCTCCTCTCGAGCTGCAGCTGCAAGGAACTGTCTCGGCCGCTTCTCTTTGTCCTTCTTTCGCGCTCACATGCACCAGCGCCACCACATATAAGGACAGAAGGTGCATAACTACCTACGGTACCGAGTAAACTTACTATGCAGTGGAAGGGACCGTACACAGTGGTCGAACGCCGGAACGACCAAACTATGAAGTGCACATGGACAAATGTATCAAGGTGTTCCAAAAACTTGTTGAAGGTTTACATTTCCCGTGACACGACTGAATGTGGGGCATTCGTGGGAGAAACAGCCTCTCGTGATAAGACTGCGTGTGCAGCAGCAGCTGAGGAAGCACATCTTGATGAGCAGATTGATATCCCTGCTCTGGGTTTGGTCCCTGAACAATCTTACAATGATGTGGCGTTCGCAGAAACTTTGGGCGAACGGGAAAGGGTTGAAGCACAAACGTTGGTCAAGGAATTCCAAGATATTTTTTCAGACCTCCCGGGTCGCACAAATGTGCTTAAATGCCACCTCAGGCTATCGGATGAAAGGCCGATACAGGCAGAGCAGTTTTCAATACCTCATGCGTTGCAAGAAACGATAGAAAATGAGGTCCAACTCATGCTACGTATGGGAGTTATAGAGAAGTCAGAGTCTGCATACAGGGCGCCACTACTAGTGGTGAAAAAGCCAGACGGTTTTAATAGGTTGTGTGTAGACTTCCGCAAGCTAAATGACGTGTTGGTATTTGATGCAGAGCCGATACCTCGGGTAGATGCCATGCTAGCCCGAGTGGGCAGAAAACGCTACTTTTCTAAGTTGGATTTAGCCCGAGTCGTCCAAAGAAAAGACGGCCCTTTACAACGGAGAGTGGCTTATACCAACTCAAGTACACGCCTTTTGGGATGAAGACCGCGGCTGCGGTATTTACCAAACTTGTGAGAGAAGTTATCAGGGGTATACCGAAAGTCGACAACTATATTGACGACATATTTGTGGCCACAGATACGTGGGAAGAACACCTACTGGTATTGCAGCAGGTGTTTGAAAGGCTAACGTCTGCTAAACTCACTCTCAAACCAAAAAATGTGAGTTCGGAAACAAAGCTGTGTTGTACTTGGGGCATGTCGTGGGACAGGGTCGGATCACACCGAACCCGAATACTTTGGAGAAGATGGGTGCGGCGCAAAGGCCACACACTAAAAAACAAATCAGGTCATTCCTAGACTTGGCAGCCTTAGAGTTGGCTAGGCTAGGGTTTTATAGGGACTTTATTCCGCATTTTGCAGAAGTCTCTGCTCCACTGGTTGAGTTGACAAAGAAGGGTGCCAGAAATGAAGTTACGTGGGCACCACAACACGAGAATGCATTTGCTCAGTTGAAACGGTGTTTCTCCTCTTCGCCAGTATTGCTGGCGCCTGATTTCGACAAAACTTTTATCGTCAGGACAGATGCCTCGATGCCTGGGCGCTATGCTACGTCAAATACACAAAGGGGTTCCAAGACTAGTAACTTGTGCCAGCAGGCGTCTGTCAGGCGCAGGACGCAACTACGCCACTATTGAGAAGGAGGCACTGGCTCCTGTCTGGTGCATTCGGAAGTTCTAGTGGTATTTGTTCGGACGTTCCGTTATGGTACAAACTGACCACCAACCTCTGCAATACATTAAGAAGAACACATGTGTGAACTCTAGGGGGATGAGATGGAATTTGTTTTTACAAGAGTATGAATTTACTGTGCAATACATCAAGGACAGCGAGAATGTCGGAGCGGACTTTTTGAGTAGATCATGAGGTTTAAGCTGTTCCAGCAGAGTGTCGTCCAAGCATTGGAATATGTTGTGATTGATTGAGCCTTGCCGTCAGCAAGGTTCTCCAGTACAGTGTTGTTTGACTGTTTTCAGTACGGTTTCGTTTGACTTCGTTGTGACGGGTTTTGGGGTAACATGACGGTGTATGCGGTGACAGCTTATGGCGTGTTAGATTGATCGTGTTGTAGTTTGATAATACTGTAGAATGGAGATGTTTGCAAATTAGTGCTATCTGGTTGCCCTAGGATATGTTTAGGTGCATCATGAGTTTATTTTCGTCACTTAGTATATGGACATTAGTAGTAAAGGGGCGGACAGAAACTGCGACAATGCGAAACTACGACATGGACCCCTGACCCCTGCCCCGAGTCCTGCGCGCATTTTTCCCTGCGCGGCGCGTGTGCGGAGGGTTGTCCACGTGATTATCGGCGAGGGAGGGCTGCGTGCGCGCTTACCCTCTCACATTTTTCAGCCTGGGCAGACTTCTTTGGCCGACTTCACATATTTTTCCGATACAGCAGGTGAGCGGTTTACATGCAGAGACATGCAAAGAAGGGTCATACACAAAAAAGGACAAGTGAAAATATATTTATTAATGCCATTCAAGTTGAGATATATTTATTAAAGCCAATAATGCTGGGAATTGTGATGCCAATCAGGTAAAGGAGAAAAACCGAGCCGAAAAACCATCACCACCTCTAACAGGGCGGTGCTCGGGTGGAGGGTTGCTGTGGTGGGCGGAGTGTGACAGGAGGGCTGCGTGCGCGCTTACCATTCACCCTGGGCTGACTTCTTCCACCATTTTCCTACTTGGGCCGAATTCCTTCCCGCGACAGGTGGGCGGTGCTCGGGTGGAGGGCTGCTGTGGTGGGCTGAGCGTTACCGGAGGGCTGCGTGCGCTCATACCGTTCACCCTGGGCTGACTTCTTTCACCATTTTCCTACTTGGGCCGACTTCCTTCCCGTGACAGGTGGGCGGCGTTCGAGTGGAGGGCTGCTGTGGTGGGCGTCGCGTGGCCGGAGGGCTGCGTGCGTGCTTACCCTTCACCCTGGGCTGACTTCTTTCACAATTTTCCTACTTGGGCGTCGCGTGGCCGGAGGGCTGCGTGCACGTTTACCCTTCAGCCTGGGCCGCCGACTTTCGTCATTTTTCAGCCTGAGTCGACTTGAATCGTAGTTTTTCCAGCTACAACAGGTGTGCAGTTTACATGCAAAGGATAGCCATACACAAAAGTACAAGTGAGAATATATTTATTAAAGTCAATAGGAATTATGTTATGACTCTGCCTGAATGGGAAAAACTTAGCAAAAAATCTGAAATAGAAGGAACACAATACACAAACAATATACTTATTACAGGTATGATACATTAGCATTGAATAGGTATCACAAATCAAACACAATATTTTTATTAACAGTAATCACAAGTTTTCAATGAATCAGAATTGATAGCGCATTTAATCAAAGAAGATATTCTTAATCAATACGATTACAATCAAAATTACAAAATGTATTATAAAAAGTCTAATATTCCTATACGTGAGAACCATCAGTGCAATAGCGGGAAGTTCTGATAGTTGTATGCAGTTAAATGTGAACAGCAGAGACTCTGGAGGACTATGGGACACGAACACAAGAGGAAATAAAATCTATACCACTACATTGGTTAATCAAAACAACATAGTAATCTATCATTCAGAAAATGAAAAAATCAAACTCATCAGGAAATAGACATGTTAAAAATGAACTTCACCACATAGCACGCTCCTAGCCAACAATCAGAACAAAGAACGACACGAACACAAGAGGAAATAAAATCTATAGCAATACAAAGAAGATATTCCACTTCACCACATAGCACGCTCCTAGCCAACAAACAGAACAAAGAACGACACGAACACAAGAGGAAATAAAATCTATACCAATACAAAGAAGATATTCCACTTCACCACATAGCACGCTCCTAGCCAACAAACAGAACAAAGAACGACACGAACACAAGAGGAAATAAAATCTATACCACTACAAAGAAGATATTCATAATCAAAACAACATAGTAATCTATCATTCAGTAAATCAGAGGACAAAACAAACTCATCAGAAAATAGACATGTTAAAAATGAACTTCACCATATAGCACGCTCCTAGCCAACAACCAGATCTAATGATATCTGACCTGATTTGTTGAAGACGGGTGCCGATAGATGTATGGAAGACCACGGAACACGAGCGACAAGAGGAAATCAAATCTATATCACTACAAAGAAGATATTCTTAATCAATACGATTACAACTAAATTACATATTGTATTATAAAAAGTCTGAGACGTGAGAACCATCTTTGCAATAGCGTGAATATCTGTCATAACATTTCGAGCGCAATAGGGAATCTCAGTTTCATATTCCAACATTACTCAACTTTTAATTTCTTATTAAGTGAACAGCATAGACGTAAGGAAATAACGAGAAACAACACAATCAACAGCTACAATTAATAGAGAGCCAAACCTGCGCACCATCCAACACATAGAGAAATAATAACTAATCAATCTATTAAAGGCGAAATAGCACAGAGGAAGCTGAAGAACAGAGGAAGACGCTGCGACACGTAAACAACAACAGATGAAAATAATCTATCATTGAACCATCATAAAATCAACCAATATACAATTTTCATTCTAACAAACACTACGAACCTTGATGGAGGTATCCAAGACGTAGAAAATATGCACTGTTTTCACTCTTTTCCTCAAAGCCAGGAGACTATGTCTCTATCTATGTGACCATAGCACCACGCATGCTTTATCACTCAAATGGTTAGGGGCTATATTAATTCGTCCAGCAAACGGGACGCTGTAGAGGTCAGATAAGAGAGTTCAAAGGCGATATATTTTATTGTGCAGCGCAAATAGATGTCGATATCACTCGCTGGGGTCACTATTTTTTCGCATCCTTTCCCTGAAACGGAAATCTTTCGTCAAAGTGATTGACAAGTCGGCTAAGTTTGTAGAGATGCGATATTGTTATTGAAGATGTAGAGAAAGTCCAAATTATTAATTGGTAGCAATGATTTAATTACATCAATTTTTGTAATATCTTGCAATAGAAATTTCTAATGAACCACACAGAAACATCAAATGTGAAATGCAACTCAGAATTATGAGGCATTCTAATCTTAGAGATACTTACTTATGTCAATCGAGTGAACAATTGAAGCAAATGCAAGACAATAATTATTTCAGGCAGTAAGTTCACAACTCATAGAGTATAAGACGAGTGAATACTTGAAACAAAGTCAAAACAATAATTCTCACGACAAGTGGAGATTATAGCGTTATAAACCAGATAATAAAATTTTAATCAATAAAATAAACATAGATATGCTTTTAATTAAGTGTAGATGTGCACTTGAAAACAGAAGCGACAATTGCTCTACATTGAAAAGATGGACAGATTTTGTACTCGATACCATAAGTCATGGGAAGATGTGATAAAAACTGCTTCGAAAAGGAGGAGCCGCGAAACGATTTCATTATCGCTGCATTTCAATACGTCCTAGACATGGTCGTATTCGGGGATATGGTACAAACTACAGAACTGAAGGTGCAAGAATTTATATGCCGAATCTACAGTAGTTATAAAAATATCTGCACATTGGAAGGACCACTGGGATTGATGGTGGAGTTTTGGAGTGGAGTTTTTGGAGTGGAGTGGAGTTTTTGAGATTTGCTAACGAAGAATTGAAATACACTAGACCAGATGTAATTGTAGTCATTGCAATGGGCATTGCCTTCATCAAGAAAGCAGTCGGATCAAATTATCATATACAAGCGGTCTATATCGCACGTTTCATTACGGATTTGTTGAAATTACACATATCTGAGATGGAAAGTACATAAATTCTTATCACGTGGTATATTCCAATACCACGGCAACGCAATTATTTTCTTCTACCAGTCTCTGCAACGATGTCGAATCAACAGAAGTTCAATATTGTCGTGCAAGGTCTGATGTATTATCACCTGTTGAAACTCAACAAACATATCAATTCCGGTGGACCACCGGACGATTTTCATCTAATACTCTCTTGTACGCCATTCAAGAATCTTCATACAAAGAAAGGAAACATCAATAAGAGACTGTGCAAGTTCATCGCGACAAAGTGCAAATTGTTGAAGCAATACAAACACGGCGACAACATAGCGCCTGCGTTAATCAACGCTGGATTCAAACGCCCAATGATCAGAATAAACTATTTAATGCCTTCGGAATTCGTCAATGAAGACAACAAACGAAAACTTTGAAAATTTACTTAAGACTCGAAGAAAGGGTCACCCGCGTCCTCGAAGACGTTTCGGGCCGCGTTTCCCGAATGCCGTACCCGAAACCGAACGCGATTCTGCGCCCGACGCGTTAACGCGGTGCCGCACGCGAGCGTGTTGCTTTTCACGGAAACGGATTCGTCGACGCGGGTGACCCTTTCTTCGAGTCTTAAGTAAATTTTCAAAGTAATTTTCGTAAGTAAGTAAAGTAAATTTCGTTCGGAAAATATTCGTAACTTTTAATATCCACGACATAAAGAATTCGCATTATGTTATAGTGTATACAGAAAATATCAATCCATTCGATTAACTTCTCTAACATCTTGAAAGAGTGCTCGTCGAAGTGATCGAGCTAAAGCTTGCGTATTGTGAAATTACACATTCTACAACACTGTTCATAAATCGCAACACCTGTTCAAATTTTAATTAAACTCTTACTGACGTGTGGTAGTCACCACTTCTCCTGAATGTGAATCGATAAATTTTAGCATTTAATCCGCAATCGAATATCTTGTATCGTATCTGTGAGTATATGCACAACTTTTTAATCTATATCTTTAGAGAAATGCAAGAAATAGCGTGCAGTTTTGACTTTGAAAATTTAAAGAAGAAAATGATCTTCGGTGTGGAATTTGCGTTTTACAACGTTATGAGCTAAAGACTTATAAAATTAAAGTATGGTCTTTCCATTTGTAGTGCTCGGATGCTATGACATTAAAATAATGTGATAGTTTTTCTGTATGGCTACGTGAAATCTCGAGTATATTTTGTGAATTGGATCTAGATTTATGTGTGACCTGCGCTGATCTGGTTATTATAATTAATATAACATATCTTCCATTGTGTTCCTATAAAAATATCTGCACATCAACGTCGGAGGGGCCACTGGGATTGATGGCGGAGTTTTTGAAGTTTGCCAACGAAAAATTGAAATACACTAGACCAGATGTAATTGTAATCATTGCAATGGGCATTGCGTTCATCAAGAAAGCAGTCGGATCAAATTATCATATACAAGCCGTCTATATCGCACGATTCATTACGGATTTGTTGAAATTACACATATCTGAGATGGAAAGTACATAAAATCTTATCACGTGATATATTCCACTACCACGGCGACGCAATTATTTTCTTCTACCAGTGTCTGCAACGATGTCGAATCAACAGAAGTTCAATATTGTCGTGCAAGGTCTGATGTATTATCACCTGTTGAAACTCAACAAACATATCAATTGTGGTGGACCACCGGACGATTTTCATCTAATACTCTCTTGTACGCCATTCAAGAATCTTCATACAAAGAAAGGAAACATCAATAAGAGACTGTGCAAGTTCATCGCGACAAAGTGCAAATTGTTGAAGCAATACAAACACAGCGACAACATAGCGCCTGCGTTAATCAACGCTGGACTCAAACGCCCAATAATCAGAATAAACTATTTAATGTCTTCGGAATTCGTCAATGAAGACAACAAACGAAAACTTCAGAGTTTGAAATAGAACTGTAATTTATCGAAATAAACAATTGTATAACTGAAACAATAAATGTAATCTTTGTCATCATTATACTGAATTCTGCGCATCACAATGAAAGCACCTTATGATTAGATTGAAGATCGCTAAGGAAACGAATATTCCACAGTTTGTGTAAGAATTCTCATATGGAATGAGACCAGACCACCAAATAGGTTTTACTCGACTACACTCTGTACAAGTTCATCACCAGAAGGATAGAGTTGCCGGAGAAGGAGCGGTCATTGAAATTTAGAGACATGACACATCAGTCTATGATTACAAAAAGGATCACTAATCTCATGTGAAAACTTATCATATTTCATGAATTAAATTCCACAGTGCATGTATATTTCTCATTCAGTTGCACTAGCCTAGACATAGTAAAAGAAGAAGAAAAGGCGTCTTTGACAAGCAACTCGATTGGAGGGCGGAACAAATAAATAAATATTTTTGTCAACACAGTTTGTCCATTTGGATGACTGGATAGGAGAAATGAGCCGTACAAGATAGGGCAAAACGGGAAATAAGGCGGGATAACTCAAAGCGTTCGCGACAACTTTTACAATCGCATTCGGGTTCAATGCTTGGGAGATAACAAGAAGCCTTCGCAAAAAGCGAATCTATTATCAGGTGCCACAATGCAAACGAAAGATTTTACGAGCATGACGTGCAGGCCAAGTCTACATTTCTAATCACATAGTCTTCGTAACACACGGCACACAAACGTATATGAAATAATTTCCAAGTGGCAATCAGATTTTGGGAGAAGCGGATCACACAACTGCCATCAGAAGTGCTTAACCAATATACAATGAAGATGTGCATAAACACAATGGAAGATATGTTATATTAATTATAATAACCAGATCAGCGCAGGTCACACATAAATGTAGATCCAATTCACAAAATATACTCGAGATTTCACGTAGCCATACAGAAAAACTATAACATTATTTTAATGTCATAGCATCCGAGCACTACAAATGGAAAGACCATACTTTAATTTTATAAGTCTTTAGCTCATAACGTTGTAAAACGCAAATTCCAACTGAAGATAATTTTCTTCTTTAAATTTTCAAAGTCAAAACTGCACGCTATTTCTTGCATTTCTCTAAAGATATAGATTAAAAAGTTGTGCATATACTCACAGATACGATACAAGATATTCGATTGCGGATTAAATGCTAAAATTTATCGATTCACATTCAGGAGAAGTGGTGACTACCACACGTCAGTAAGAGTTTAATTAAAATTTGAACAGGTGTTGCGATTTATGATCAGTGTTGTAGAATGTGTAATTTCACAATACGCAAGCTTTAGCTCGATCACTTCGACGAGCACTCTTTCAAGATGTTAGAGAAGTTAATCGAATGGATTGATATTTTCTGTATACACTATAACATAATGCGAATTCTTTATGTCGTGGATATTAAAAGTTACGAATATTTTCCGAACGAAATTTACTTTACTTACTTACGAAAATTACTTTGAAAATTTACTTAAGACTCGAAGAAAGGGTCACCCGCGTCGACGAATCCGTTTCCGGGAAAAGCAACACGCTCGCGTGCGGCACCGCGTTAACGCGTCGGGCGCAGAATCGCGTTCGGTTTCGGGTACGGCATTCGGGAAACGCGGCCCGAAACGTCTTCGAGGACGCGGGTGACCCTTTCTTCGAGTCTTAAGTAAATTTTCAAAGTTTTCGTTTGTTGTCTTCACTGACGAATTCCGAAGGCAACAAATAGTTTATTCTGATCATAGGGCGTTTGAATCCAGCGTTGATTAACGCAGGCGCTATGTTGTCGCCGTGTTTGTATTGCTTCAACAATTTGCACTTTGTCGCGATGAACTTGCACAGTCTCTTATTGATGTTTCCTTTCTTTGTATGAAGATTCTTGAATGGCGTACAAGAGAGTATTAGATGAAAATCGTCCGGTGATCCACCGGAATTGATATGTTTGTTGAGTTTCAACAGGTGATAATACATCAGACCTTGCACGACAATATTGAATTTCTGTTGATTCGACATCGTTGCAGAGACTGGTAGAAGAAAATAATTGCGTTGCCGTGGTATTGGAACATATCACGTGATAAGAATTTATGTACTTTCCATCTCAGATATGTGTAATTTCAACAAATCCGTAATGAAACGTGCGATATAGACCGCTTGTATATGATAATTTGATCCGACTGCTTTCTTGATGAAGGCAATGCCCATTGCAATGACTACAATTACATCTGGTCTAGTGTATTTCAATTCTTCGTTAGCAAATCTCAAAAACTCCGCCATCAATCCTAGTGGCCCTTCTGACGTTGATGTGCGGATATTTTTATAAGTATTGTAGATTCGGCATATAAATTCTTGCACCTTCAGTTCTGTAGTTTGTACCATATACCCGAATACGACCATGTCTAGGACGTATTGAAATGCAGCGATAATGAAATCGTTTCGCGGCTCCTCCTTTTCGAAGCAGTTTTTTATCACATCTTCCCATGACTTATGGTATCGAGTACAAAATCTGTCCATCTTTTCAATGTAGAGCAATTGTCTCTTCTGTTTTCAAGTGCACATCTACACTTAATTAGAAGCATATCTATGTTTATTTTATTGATTAAAATTTTATTATCTGGTTTATAACGCTATAATCTCCACTTGTCGTGAGAATTATTGTTTTGACTTTGTTTAAAGTATTCACTCGTCTGATACTCTATGAGTTGTGAACTTACTGCCTGAAATAATTATTGTCTTGCATTTGCTTCAATTGTTCACTCGATTGACATAAGTAAGTATCTCTAAGATTAGAATGCCTCATAACTCTGAGTTGCATTTCACATTTGATATTTCTGTGTGGTTCATTAGAAACTTCTATTGCAAGATATTACAAAAATTGATGTAATTAAATCATTGCTACCAATTAATAATTTGGACTTTCTCTACATCTTCAATAACAATATCACATCTCTACAAACTTAGCCAACTTGTCAATCACTTTGACGAAAGATTTCCGTTTCAGGGAAAGGATGCGAAAAAATAGTGACCCCAGCGAGTGATATCGACATCTATTTGCGCTGCACAATAAAATATATCGCCTTTGAAATCTCTTATCTGACCTCTACAGCGTCCCGTTTGCTGGACGAATTAATATAGCCCCTAACCATTTGAGTGATAAAGCATGCGTGGTGCTATGGCCACATAGATAGAGACATAAAGTCTCCTGGCTTTGAGGAAAAGAGTGAAAACAGTGCATATTTTCTACGTCTTGGATACCTCCATCAAGGTTCGTAGTGTTTGTTAGAATGAAAATTGTATATTGGTTGATTTTATGATGGTTCAATAATAGATTATTTTCATCTGTTGTTGTTTACGTGTCGCCGCGTGTTCCTCTGTTCTTCAGCGTTAAGTCTGTGCTATTTCGCCTTTGATAGATTGATTAGCTATTATTTCTCTATGTGTTGGATGGTGCGCAGGTTTGGCTCTCTATTAATTGTAGCTGTTGATTGTGTTGTTTCTCGTTATTTCCTTACGTCTATGCTGTTCACTTAATAAGAAATTAAAAGTTGAGTAATGTTGGAATATGAAACTGAGATTCCCTATTGCGCTCGAAATGTTATGACAGATATTCACGCTATTGCAAAGATGGTTCTCATGTCTCAGACTTTTTATAATACAATTTGTAATTTGGTTGTAATCGTATTGATTAAGAATATCTTCTTTGTAGTGATATAGATTTGATTTCCTCTTGTCGCTCGTGTTCCGTGGTCTTCCATACATCTATCGGCACCCGTCTTCAACAAATCAGGTCAGATATCATTAGATCTGGTTGTTGGCTAGGAGCGTGCTATATGGTGAAGTTCATTTTTAACATGTCTATTTTCTGATGAGTTTGTTTTTTCCTCTGATTTACTGAATGATAGATTACTATGTTGTTTTGATTATGAATATCTTCTTTGTAGTGGTATAGATTTTATTTCCTCTTGTGTTCGTGTCGTTCTTTGTTCTGTTTGTTGGCTAGGAGCGTGCTATGTGGTGAAGTGGAATACCTTCTTTGTATTGGTATAGATTTTATTTCCTCTTGTGTTCGTGTCGTTCTTTATTCTGTTTGTTGGCTAGGAGCGTGCTATGTGGTGAAGTGGAATACCTTCTTTGTATTGGTATAGATTTTATTTCCTCTTGTGTTCGTGTCGTTCTTTGTTCTGTTTGTTGGCTAGGAGCGTGCTATGTGGTGAAGTGGAATATCTTCTTTGTATTGGTATAGATTTTATTTCCTCTTGTGTTCGTGTCGTTCTTTGTTTTGTTTGTTGGCTAGGAGTGTGCTATGTGGTGAAGTGGAATATCTTCTTTGTATTGGTATAGATTTTATTTCCTCTTGTGTTCGTGTCGTTCTTTATTCTGTTTGTTGGCTAGGAGCGTGCTATGTGGTGAAGTGGAATATCTTCTTTGTAGTGATATAGATTTGATTTCCTGTTGTCGCTCGTGTTCCGTGGTCTTCCATACATCTATCGGCACCCGTCTTCAACAAATCAGGTCAGATATCATTAGATCTGGTTGTTGGCTAGGAGCGTGCTATATGGTGAAGTTCATTTTTAACATGTCTATTTTCTGATGAGTTTGATTTTTTCCTCTGATTTACTGAATGATAGATTACTATGTTGTTTTGATTATGAATATCTTCTTTGTAGTGGTATAGATTTTATTTCCTCTTGTGTTCGTGTCGTTCTTTGTTCTGTTTGTTGGCTAGGAGTGTGCTATGTGGTGAAGTGGAATATCTTCTTTGTATTGGTATAGATATTATTTCCTCTTGTGTTCGTGTCGTTCTTTGTTCTGTTTGTTGGCTAGGAGCGTGCTATGTGGTGTAGTGGAATATCTTCTTTGTATTGCTATAGATTTTATTTCCTCTTGTGTTCGTGTCGTTCTTTATTCTGTTTGTTGGCTAGGAGTGTGCTATGTGGTGAAGTGGAATATCTTCTTTGTATTGGTATAGATATTATTTCCTCTTGTGTTCGTGTCGTTCTTTGTTCTGATTGTTGGCTAGGAGCGTGCTATGTGGTGAAGTTCATTTTTAACATGTCTATTTCCTGATGAGTTTGATTTTTTCATTTTCTGAATGATAGATTACTATGTTGTTTTGATTAACCAATGTAGTGGTATAGGTTTTATTTCCTCTTGTGTTCGTGTCCGATAGTCCTCGAGAGTCTCTGCTGTTCACATTTAACTGCATACAACTATCAGAACTTCCCGCTATTGCACTGATGGTTCTCACGTATAGGAATATTAGACTTTTTGTAATACATTTTGTAATTTTGATTGTAATCGTATTGATTAAGAATATCTTCTTTGATTAAACGCGCTATCAATTCTGATTCATTGAAAACTTGTGGTTACTGTTAATAAAAATATTGTGTTTGATTTGTGATACCTATTCAATGCTAATGTATCATACCTGAAAATAAGTATATTGTTTGTGTATTGCGTTCCTTCTATTTCAGATTTTTGGCTAAGTTTTTCCCATTCACGCAGAGTCATGAGTCAACAGAGTCAGCCTACCATCAAGGGAGTAAAAGCACCTTCAAAACCCTCTTTTGTGTCTGCGTCTGAGTGTTTCCCATTATGCTCCCCACACCAGGTGTAGGCCAGCTCACCCTGAGGTGAACGGGCCCATTCACCACACGATGTTATGGCGCAGAGAGCCCGTCATGTTGTATACTGTTCATAAACAACTTGGTCTTGTAGCGAACTTGTCTGATTCCTTCATAGCTCTAAATTATTCGGGCATTGTGGAAGGAGACAGCTGAGAGCGGAGTAAGAGTGCAACACAGCCGATGTCGCGCTTGCAGGAAGCATTCGCACGGCTGCGTTCAGTGTTTTGGCCACACCAGTAGTATAGTTTAGGACTGTATAAGAACCGTTACGCACAACGACTACTTTTTCTAATCCAAGATGGCCTATTCTAATCCAATTCTAAGCCAAAATCCATTTATAATCCAGCACAAGCCAATCCAAAGCCATCTGATTAGCCATTATCCCCGCCCACTTCACATTGATTGGTCCACGCCAACCCCACCGATCATTGATTGGTCAATCGTAGCTCTGCTCCTTTATGTTAATTAGTTGGCTTGGCTCCGCCCACTTCACGGTGATTGGTGCATGCTAAGCCTACTGATCATTGATTGCTCAAATGTACCGCCGCCCCTTTACGCTAATTACTTGGCTCCGCCCGCTTCACGTTGATTGGACCATGCCCGCTGGTCGTTGATTGGTTCACCATAGCTCCAGCCCTTCATGCTAATTACTTGACTCTGCCCACTTGAGGCTGATTGGTGCACGCCGACCCTTTATGCTATTTAACCGGCTCCGCTGATTGGTCGTACTGATCACTCTCCAGGCGCTCTGATTGGCCTGCACCTTTGCCTTCACCAGCGCGGCGGCAGCCCCGCTACGGCTTTATCTCAGATGTCCAAACTTACCTATCTACTGGCTCCGCCCACTTCATGCTGATTGGTCCATTCTAAGCCTACTGACTTCTAAGCCGGTCCACATGAAGGCTGCTGATCACTCTCCCAGCGCTCTGATTGGCCGTCTCCAGTCTAACCCACCCAACTGTCCCTCACTGGCCCGTTCGAAGTCCACTGGCACCAGATGGCACAACTCTTTACTGGCTCCACCCACTTCATGCTGATTGGTCCATTCTAAGCCTACTGACTTTTAAGTCGAACCACAATAAGCCTACTGATTGGGCCTTCACACCGATTGGTTCATTATAAGCCCATTGGTCATCTCTTGTGCTCATTGGTCACTCAACTCCCTCGATAGACACCAACTGCTATTGGCTCATCTAACTACAAGTGGTTGTGCTCACTGGCCCATCTGACTACAAGCCTCTCATTGGTCACTTATGTCTAGAGCTCCCTAACAGGTTCGAACTGCAATTTGTCACTTCCACTTATCGCTAGACCCAACTGCTACACCCTCTAATCTCTAGTTGAGATAATATAAGTTTAACTGTGGGATATTGGAACTTTTACCATAAGATAGATTTAGCCTGGGGCTGGTAGGCTCCAACTGCTATCGGCCCATGCCTCCATCCGGCTGCTCACTGGTTCACAATGAAACTTTTTCGCATGCACCGAAGAAGGTTCCGTACACATACAAGAGATGGCGCCGCTTGTGATTATCCTCTTTGCAAAGATGGACAGCTGCGACGCAAGAGTGAAAAAAGAGTCAATTCCATTGGTGACTCCTTTCTATCCAACTGGTTCATACTTCTAGAGAGTCAGCCTTAGAAGTCTGAATGCATGCCGTCACCTCCTGCTGTTCACATAGCCACAGTTGCTAATGGGAAATTAAAAAAAAAAACTTGGTTAGGGTACACATGTCAAAACACACTCTACACAAGTAAAGTTGGCTTCACCTGGTTGCATGCGTGCGTTAGGTCAAGCCCACCCCTCAGAACAAGCTTAGGATCGTTTTCTGTGTGTGCTTTACAGTTCAACCTAAAAATTGTTTCAATCAAGCTGAATGAAAAAAAAAAAACATTTCAATGTGTATTAAACAAAGTGCAAAAAAACTAATCGTGATGCTAAGCAGGGAAGCCAGCATGCGTTTGAAATAAGCAGGAAGAAGCACATGATCGAGAAAACATTGATTGTTGATGCTGTGCAGAGGAGCTGGTTTGAGAGAAAAGCAATTTGAATGATCAATAAACCCTATAGAGCTTGGGCCTGTTTTTATTTTAGACAGCGCGCGTTCAACACACGACATTAACTAAATCAAGCAGAATGGCAAAAGCATAGTGGCGCTATGTGGTGAAGCTCAAGACACACTGACGCTCCAACGGTTATTGAACAATGCTATGCAGTGAAGGTTCGCACGTACTCAAGCTTAAAAAACGAAGACTCAACCCAAGCTGAGTATAAAGAAACACACTGCTCCCCTCAGAATATTCTGTTCAAACATAGCCAGCGTATATTTAACGCGACACAGCTCGTATGCAGAGCACAACTGGAAGCACCCGTAGAAATATAAGTTCAGGGCACAACGTCCCACTATAAATGAGTTCATCTCGGAAAAAATGTGCTCACCTTCGCAGACCGGCACAAAGATTCACGAGCACCATGCAGCAATATCTGAAACATGAATTTCCAGCAGCGCGTGGACAGCTCACGCGATTTTAGCCAGCCCGTGTTTATGCATATTGTAGTTTTAGACAGTTCACTTCAACATAAGATATTAATTAAATCAAGCACAAAGCATAGTGATGCTATGTCGTGACTGATACTATAACGCTTATTAAACAAATTGGTTGGTGCTATGCACGCACGTACTCAACTCCAGCTGACTATGAAGAAACACAATTTCAGATTGCTCTCTCCCAGAATATCCCGTGCAGTCGCTCCTCCGCGTTCCTTATCTGTACAGGAAGCATGAATGTTAGAAATATTAAGATCGTCGCACTATGAACAAGTTCATCTCATCAAAAAAATTGGCTTACCTCATCACACCGGTATATGACGCACGTAGATTCTTGTCGCGCGACGCGCTACACAGGGTAGGGAAACACGGTAGCGTGGACAGCTCGCACGATTTCAGCCTGCCCGCGCACACCTCACAACATGCGCCGGCACACCAAAATACCGCGCATCTTCCTGGTTCACCCCTCCGCATGTCGGCAACTTACTGTGCCAACCGCGCAGAAAACTAGATAGCCGGAACACAAGCGCGTAATATACCCCTCCGGTTGGGACCATCTGTTTTATATCAATGCTCGCTCATTTCTGCAAAGTTGCAAGTCCGAGAAATTGGGTCACCTTGAGGATGAGGCCACGTTCGAGCCGTCTGTTTAATATCAAAACGCACTTCCACCCGTCCTGGTGGGCCCTAGCGAAAGCAAATGTTGCGTATGTTTCAAGGTGGTGTAAGCAGATTTTGCTTTCTCCGAGAAATTCGGTCACCTTGAGGATGAGTCGGCTGCATGTTGGGGCCACCTATTTTATATCAGAGCTCGCAGTTTGAAAATCGTAAATTATGCTGAGTCCTCCAAGCCACGCCTATTAAAACCAAAAGTAAAATGTTCTGCCTGATGAGGCAAGTCTATCTGAAGAAAAATATCCCTATGAGCCCCCGTCATCACCTGCTAATTGCTGAAACAAGCTTTCTGTAACCAAAAGGGTTCGCTTATGCAGTTTCCAAGAAGCTCCAAGTCCTTCACAGCTAACGTGCGTGCGCATCACGGGCCGTTCCTGCGTGACTGTGTAAACAAAATCGCACCACCCTCCAAGGGCGCATTTGAGTTCCATCCGTCGGTCGACTTTGGGTCAAGCGCACGACGAGGAAGATGAGATAAGTTCTCATTTTCAGTTCATTCGGTGTGTGTAGAAACTGAGAAGTCGTCTGTTTTCGAAAAGCTGGATAAACCCAGTGATGGGAGCATTGTTCCGGAGAACGAAAAGCTGGACGTGTTGGACCTACGCAAGGTCGACACGGGGAGGCGGTATAGGTGGAACTCTTGATGGAAAACGATAAACGCGTAAAGGTGCCCAGTCGTTTTAAGCGATTCACAGATGAAGAGTTGCAAGAAATGCGTGAATTACCAGGTCTGAAACTAGAGAAGAGACTCATGGATGGATCGCCCGAAATCATCTTTATTCACACGAAGTGACGCATCCCACCGAGGCCAGCGAAAGTGCGCGCGTCTCATATCAGTAAAATAAAAAGTATTTCCTGTTTTAAGAGAAAAAAATGCTGTGTTGTGTGATGGAGAATTAGATAGGTGATAGGGAGAAGGAGTATATAGCCCGTACTCATTGACTAAGCGAGTATAATTTGTGGAGAGCGCCACGCTATTTTAAAGCCATTTTATATCATATCCCAAACGTTCTGCGCGATCAAACAAGTCCGAGCATTATGGAAAGAAGAAAGCCGTTTCACACATCACGGTGTGTGCACGTTTCAGCGTGCTCAAACAAGTTCCGGCTATTAGTGAAAGAAGCTTTTTTGGAGTTTTGGTTTCCCAGGCGGGTTCTGCATGGTGTTTCCAGCGCATCAAGGAAAGCTGAACGAAGCCCACAGGAAATAAACGACCAAGTGCAACCAACTCGAGACCGAAAATGCCGCGCTAAACTCGTTAGGACGCTGATGTTGCTGCTGGCTCGTGCCCCGCAGAAACAGGTAGTTGCTCTCTGTGTCGTGCGCACAGGGCGATGTTCTACAACAACGTAAATTGTTCTGCGCGATCAAACAAGTCAGAGCATTCTGCCTGCTCCCCTTATAAAAATGACGGGCGTGCCATATCATAGTTTGTTTCAGTGTGCTCAAACAAGTTCTGGCTTTTGTGCGTTGTGGTGAGACGTGGGACTCGTATGATGGTGCAGATTTGTAAGAATCACTGAAGAGATTCAAGGATGATCCTCCGACATGAGAAAAATGATGAGCAGCACCTTGACAACCGCAAAAGTGCGAAACTCCAGTGTGTCGTGTGAGATGGATCAGTTCGTGTGCAAACGCATGCTGGCAGACTTACAATGCCTAAACAACTTTTTAAATGTACACGCAGAACAGAGTGATTTTAGTGACATTTTGAGACCTATTCCCGTGCGGAGTACTCATAAAATAAGACAGTTTGTGAGATACAGGTTGGCACTGTTGGAGCGATATAGAAACGGAGAACCCATCAACGAGACAATCATCCCCGAGGTGCGTGACTACTGGAAAAAGAACCACACGAGCTTGGAATCTACCGTCGTCGAGGGAAAGGAACGTGTTGTCTCGACGTTAGAAGACTTCTATATCATATCCCAAAGTGTTGCACTTGAGCTGCCACCACTCACCCAGCAAACACTATGGAAATCGACAGCCGAATTAGAAAAGGTATTGTGATTATTTTATCCTCATCGTCTAATCAAAAGCACTATTTTAGTAGGGGAACGGTCCTCGATGTTTTAACGGCGTTTTTCGGTTGGATTCCGGAAGATGCAGTACCGCAGGGGCTCTATGAAGCTTTCACCAGGAAAAGATTCACCACCATAGATAGGGTAGACGATGCTGTGGACGAGATCCTACGAGTATACCACGAAATTGAGCTAGAAAAAGGATTTGCGAACCTATTCATGATATCACGCGATCTGGACGAAGTCTTAAAGAGATACGGCTACAGGGACATCGTGGGCATAGATATTCTTGAAGCTCTCCATCTGGTGCACGTCTTAGTTTACCACTGGAATGAATGCTGTCGTATCATGTACGAAGCGGATGGCTGTCCCCCAAAGATCGAGGGAAACTGTAATCCTCATGTAAAACAAAGCTCTTTCATCCGCACAAAAGATTTTCGAATGCATGAACAGAAGGTTTCGAACGTCCAGCCTATCTCATTCGATTCATCTTTTTTTAATTGCCACGCGGGAGTTTGACATCGCGTATCTTTATAATCACACATGGAGTAACCCGAAAACAAAGTATGGGGAATAAGGTACTTTCGAAGCCTGATGGAAGTGGTGCAAAAATACTCTCCCTCTATATCTGTAAATAGGCAACACGCGATTCAATTCGAGCTCCCACCACACACCATTCGAGGTGTAGCACATCGACGCAGTATGGTGTTTCATAGCAGAAGGGGTAAATGGATTTCTTGCCCCAGCCCTCTCTTCACAGAACTGACAAAAAGCACGTTTTCTGTAGGACGCGTGGTCCTCGATGTTGTAACAACCTTCTTCCAATGGATACCTGAACAGGAAGTGCCGGAAGGAATATATGAAGCTTTCATCAACAAAAGATTCAGCACAGATGACAGGATAGACAGCGCCGTGGACAAGGTCTTACGCATGTACTTCGTAATCGAGCGAAAACAAGGAGTCTTTTTTCTATTCAAAATATCACATAATCTCGATGAAGTCCTAAGGAGGTCGAGCTATGAAGACATCGTACCTGTAGATATCCTTCAAGCTCTCGTTCTGCTACGCATGCAGGTGTATCGGTGGAATCAATGTTGTTGTTGTATGATTTACGAAGTGAGCGGCTGGTTTATATTATATACTATATAGATAGGTGATAGGGAGAAGGATTATATAGCACGTACTCATCGACTAAGCGAGTATAGTTTGTGGAGAGCGCCACGCTATTTTAAAGCCATTTTATATCATATCCCAAACGTTCTGCGCGATCAAACAAGTCCGAGCATTATGCAAAGAAGAAAACCGTTTCACACATCACGGTGCGTACGCGTTTCAGCGTGCTCAAAGAAGTTCGGGCTATTAGTGAAAGAAGTTTTTTGGAGTTTTGGTTTCCCAGGCGGGTTCTCCATGGTGTTTCCAGCACACCGAGGAAAGCTGAACGAAGCCCACAGGAAAAAAACGACCAAGTGCAACCAACTCCAGACCGAAAATGCCGCGCTAAACTCGTTAGGACGCTGATGTTGCTACTGGCTCGCGCCCCGCAGAAACAGGTAGTTGCTCTCTGTGTTGTGCGCACTGGGCGATGTTCTACAACAACGTAAATTCTTCTGTGCGATCAAACAAGTCAGACCATTATGCCTGCTCCCCTTACACAAATGACGGGCGTGCCATATCATAGCTTGTTTCAGCGTGCTCAAACAAGTTCTGGCTTTTGTGCGTTGTGGTGAGACGTGGGACTCGTATGATGGTGCACATTTGTTAGAAACACTGAAGAGATTCAAGGATGATCCTCCGACATGAGAGAAGTGATGAGCAGCATTGTTTAATAAGCGTTGGAGCGTCAGTGTGTCTTGAGCTTCACCACATAGCGCCACTATACTTTTGCCATTCTGCTTGATTTAGTTATTTCGTGTGTTGAACGCGCGCTGTCTAAAATAAAAACAGGCCCATGCTCTATAGGGTTCATTGATCATTCAAATTGTTTTTCTCTCAGACCAGCTTCTCTGCACAGCATCAACTATCAATGTTTTCTCGATCATGTGCTTCTTCCTGCTTATTTCGAACGCGTGCTGGCTTCCCTGCTTAGCATCACGACCAGTTTTTTGCACTTTGTTTAATACACATTGACATGTTTTTTTTTTCTTCTGTCACAAAATTCGTTCCCAAGAATGAACGCGCTCCATTGCATCATTTGCCATTCTTCTTGATTGAAACAATTTTTAGGTTGAACTGCAAAGCACACACAGAAAACGATCCTAAGCGTGTTCCCAGGGGTGGGCTTGACCTAACGCACGCATGCAACCAGGTGAAGCCAACTTTACTCGTGTAGAGTGTGTTTTGAGATGTGTACCCTAAACACGTTTTTTTTTATTTCCCATTAGCAACTGTGGCTATGTGAACAGCGGGAGGCGGCGGCATGCATTCAGACTTCTAAGGCTGACTCTCTAGAAGTATGAACCAGTTGGATAGAAAGGAGTCACCAATGGAATTGACTCTTTTTTCACTCTTGCGTCGCAGCTGTCCATCTTTGCAAAGAGGATAATCACAAGCGGCGCCATCTCTTGTATGTGTACGGAACCTTCTTCGGTGCATGCGAAAAAGTTTCATTGTGAACCAGTGAGCAGCCGGATGGAGGCATGGGCCGATAGTAGTTGGAGCCTACCAGCCCCAGGCTAAACCTATCTTATGGTAAAAGTTCCAATATCCCACAGTTAAACTTATATTATCTCATCTAGAGATTAGAGGGAGTAGCAGTTGGGTCTAGCGATGAGTGGAAGTGACAAATTGCAGTTTGAACCTGTTAGGGAGCTCTGGACATAAGTGACCAATGAGAGGCTTGTAGTCAGATGGGCCAGTGAGCGCAACCACTTGTAGTTAGATGAACCAATAGCAGTTGGTGTCTATCGAGGGAGCTGAGTGACCAATGAGCGCAAGAGATGACCAGGACTAATGATCTCTCTGATGCAGCTGAACCAACCCACAGCTGGACCAGGAGGCTGTTGTGCCAAATAAAGGTTGAAATCAACAATTGTCGTGTCTTGTCTGAATCCGCTGCATTGTGACTTAGGAGCGACAGGCTAGCCAATCGCTGTTCAGTAGGCTTAGCATGGACCAATCGGGGCGAGCCATCGGTAGGCTTCAGTGTGAAGGGCCAATCAGTAGGCTTAGCATGGTTCGGCTTAGAAGTCTGGATCAGTAGGACCAATCAGCATGAAGTGGGTGGAGCCAGTAAAGAGTTGCGCCACAAGGTAAGCAGTGTGGACCAATCGGGCCAGCCATCAGTAGGCTTATAATGAACCAATCGGTGTGAAGGCCCAATCAGTAGGCTTAGCGTGGTTCGGCTTAGAAGTCAGTAGGCTTAGAATGGACCAATCAGCATGAAGTGGGTGGAGCCAGTAAAGAGTTGTGCCATCTGGTGCCAGTGGACTTTGAACGGGCCAGCGAGGGCTAATTGGTTGGGTTAGACTGGAGATGGCCAATCAGAGTGCTGGGAGAGTGATCAGCAGGCTTCGTGTGGACCGGCTTAGAATGGACCAATCAGCATGAAGTGGGCGGAGCCAGTAGATAGGTAAGTTTGGACATCTGAGATAAAGCCGCAGCGGGGCTGCCGCCACGCTCGTGAAGGCAGAGGTGCAGGTCAATCAGAGCGCCTGGAGAGTGATCAGTACGACCAATCAGCGGAGCCGGTTAATTAGCATAAAGGGTCGGCATGGACCAATCAACGTGAAGCGGGCGCAGGCAAGTAATTAGCATAAAGGGGCGGAGCTACATTTGAGCAATCAACGATCAGTAGGCTTAGCATGCACCAATCACTGTGAAGTGGGCGGAGCCAAGCCAACTAACTAACATAAAGGAGCAGAGCTGCGATTGACCAATCAATGATCAGTAGGCTTGGCGTGGACCAATCAACGTGGGGCTAGTGGCGGCCAATCAGATGGCTTTTGATTGGCTTGTGTTGAATTACAAATGGATTGTGTTGACTTAGAACTGGATTTTGGCTTAGAATTGGATTAGAATAAGCCATCTTGGATTAGAGAAAGTGGTCGTTGTACGTAATGGTTGTTATACAGTCTTAAACAATACTACTCACACCAACTCTGCGCATGCGCAAATGGCGCCTCTTGTTTGTAAACAGTAATGTGGTTTATACATTTTGAACGAACGAACAGATCACTTCTTTACATGCGCGTTTGTGCTGCTGTCGGACGGTATTTTGAAACTTCAGGCGCACTTTTTTGAAACCAGAAAAAGAACTGAGATGGGGCCCCCGTGTCTCCCACTCCTCCCTGCTGCACTCGCTCCACCTGTCGTCTGTACGCCGCTCGTAGCCACAGTTGCTTCGCGGCGCTAACACGGAATTACAAAAAAACAATCACGGATAACAGAAGACCCCCTTCCGCTCTACAACTCCGCCAACGACAGTTTTGCTATAGTCCCTATCATTTTTTTCATCTCTCCTCCCTGTTATACTACTGTGGAACAGGGATTGAGATGTTTGTTCTTCCCCTCCTAACTTTCCTTTCTTTTATTTTGCCCTTCTTAAATTTATCAAATCCCCACCCCGTGCCGTTAAAAGGATCACCAATTATTTTCAATTAACGAATTAATTAATAAACGAGGAAGAGAAATGGACTGAGTATCTCAGGACCCTTACTAACGCACTTCTTATGCACTAAGTCCCGTTCAAGTGCAATGCACCATTTTTATTAAAAAAAGTTTGACTCATTTTAAATGAAAGGCCCTGCAATAATAGTGAAAACAAAGTGTCAGAGGTATGATGGCATTGAGAGTGCCATTTGTACCAGAGATACTCGTCTAAAAAGAAGTCCGGCATTTGAAAGCGGCGATGCAGTTTGAAGAATCCTTATCAAGCTCGTCGCGCAGTGCCCGTTATCACTAACCAAAAGGAAGTGACCCGAGATAAGTGTTCGCCCTCTACTGTCCTCCTCCTTCCTTTCGGGTTTCATGCCTCCTCTCACCTATACATGTGTACAAACGCAAAGTTGTCTTACTTACACAACATGTGCTATTAGGCTAAGCGCACTTTAGGGGGACGTGTCCGCGAATCTTAGGCATGTCCACAGAAAAAATCCAAAACATATAAAAAAATGCACCCTACTAAGACTACTATGACAGTAAGAAAACGAAAACTGATAGCGCTATACAGGGTGTCCCAGCTAAACATGAACATATTTTTTAAAAATATATCTATCACTTTTTCTGAGATGAAACCAATAGCAATATAGCATATGCTGAAGGGCACTCCATAGGAGGGCATTAGCACACTCCTAAGGCAATGTCCTAATTAACTTTCAATAATTAACTTTTTAATTATAAAAGCTACGAAGTTGTTCCAATGAGAACATCTGATCTCTTCGTTCACCTCATACCAAAGCCGTTTTTTTTCAATAAACATATTCTCCCCCCCCCCATTTTCAGAACAAAAATCCGTGCCATAGATCGTCCGCAAAAAATTCGTGAAGGAACACCATTTTTTTTTATTTCGTTCATCGCGCATCTCTTGAGACGCCTCTTTCCTGCACCCTCAGTGTGAAAGAGTGAAAGAGCTCAGTGCCGCCTCATGCGTCGTAGATGAGCTTTAACTTGCGGAAACATAACAAAAACAAATGGACCGGGTGACTCTCTCGCAGGTAACATCTCATTACGGCCGAAAGTCTCATTACGGCTGAAAATCCTCTAATCCCCAAGTGTCTCGTTACGGCCAAGATCTCATTACGGCCGAAGGTAGTCTCATTTCGGCCGAAGATGTTTCGTCACGGCCAAAAAGAAAAAAGAAGCATCCACCATATTAGCAAGCGCTGTGTTTTATGCTTCCCAAAGTGTGTCCGAGGCGATGTGCCCCCACGGCTTGTGTCACACACAATGGTTCATGCACACAATACTGCGACAGTGTTTCATGCATCCCTCGTGAAAAATGCTTTTATTCCCATAGTGCGTCATACGATATTTGTATGTGTTACGCCATTTTGTCTCAGTATTCGAGCAACATCCTACTCATTGGTTGTGTGAGCAAACTGTTTGTGTGTGTTCTGAAAAGTTACTACACAAGGAAGCCCGCTGGGAGCTCCAGCAGCCACATGACCTATGACCATGATCTTTTCCCCCGCTAGCTGCCTTCTACAATTTACGTCAGCCTGAAACTAAAAAAAAGTACATAAGGTGCTGAACAAAACGACATAGGCTCTTGTTTGATGATGACCATAAGACATATGCTGTAAACCAGACTAGTTTTTTTCATGTATTCAAAACATATTCAAGAAATTATGAACAACAATGACAATTACGTCATAATGATGCAGCTGCATAGCCAGAAAAATATTTCAGGAGGTGTTTTATGATGCTTTACATGGGGTGGAGGAGTCTCCCTCATCAGTGATTTATCCGGACCCCCCCCTACACCCCCCAAATGTTCAGTAACACCCCCTAACTTTTTTGCCTGTGTACCCCCTACAGGGGGTGCCCTTGCGATTTCAGCTTCGGACACGTTATGGGGAGATATGTTTATTAATAAAGAAAGGGGGAAAGACACGTCTTCAGACACGTCTGTAATGATATGTTAAGCTGTAATGACGTAACTATAATGATGACCCCCCCCCCCCCCACACAATTTTTTCCAACACCCCTCCGTGCTTGGGATTCTGGATAAACCAATGCCACTCATTCATTTTCGGGGGGCACTACATTAGTGCTTATGCCACTGCACTGATGTCACGATGTTATAAGCGTGTGTCACTCTGGGCATTCGGAATTCCTCTAAGCTACAATATGTAAATTCAGAATCAGTATATCAGAAGGATAAGCAGCAGGTGTTACCTGCAGGCTTCATGCTGAAAGTGTGCGCAAAACACTTCC
Organism: Ornithodoros turicata; assembly: GCF_037126465.1. Lineage (NCBI taxonomy): Eukaryota > Metazoa > Arthropoda > Arachnida > Ixodida > Argasidae > Ornithodoros > Ornithodoros turicata. The sequence continues at coordinate 23,252,880 of NC_088206.1, read as the reverse complement.
GCCGTGGTGGGCGACGTCGTTAGTGTAATCATACACGCAGGACAATTGCGGGCACATGGAGTAGTGGCCGCAACCTGAAAACGATACATTTTCTCGTTATATATGAGTAATCAAAACCCACATGTTTCGTTTTGTCGTTTATAAGAAGCGCTAGTAGGGGAACAGCTCTTGGTTGGTCACATGCAAGCCACAACGCGAGAGGTGCCGATATTCCGATTACGCGATCAAAAAATAAAAGTCTGGAACCATGCTCACTTCCCCAGGAGGAGGAGGAGTGTCGTTGGGAGGAACCCGAGAGGTCTGCCTGCCTGATTAGGCGGCATGTTTCTCGGGAAGGGAAAGGTGGTGGAGAGGAGGAGAGGAAAGGGCGAAGTGGAAGACCGAGCGGAATCCGCTCGGGGGGAGGATAGCTGCGTCCATGGGCCGACTTCAGGGGAACTGTGCCGGCATACGCCTATTACACATCTGAGGGAAACCCAGGAAAAACCCCAGACGGCACAGCCGGCCCGCGGATTCGAACCGCGGACCTCCCAGTCTCCAAGCGCACGCGTTACCGCTGCGCCACCGGAGCTGGTCTCTCACTTCCCCATGCAACTACTTCCCCAGCATCGTGAGACACGATCCACGTACAGTGTGAGGTGTAATGATGTGCAGGAATGAAAAAGATGCCAACATGCCTGTAACCTGTGTCTCATAAGTTTGCTTCGATTTTCTGGCAGCTACCATGAAGTGCAATGCACGATTCACAAGTTTCGTTTCGCCATTCTCATTGCACATTGCTGCACATTTCGCAAGCGTCACGCAATCCCACGTGACCTCTTTTTGATCAGTGAAAATAACTCGCGTCATGGATATGTATGTTCATCTCAGCACTAATCACGTTTTGAATGCTATAGAAGGAGGGGGATCATACCTTTCCTTCCGTGTTTTGATATCTTGTTGTTTTGCTACTCTCACTTCGGATGGTGTCTAGCAACGTTGGGTATCTCGTTTCTTGTGTCAGCGAGCAGTTGCAGTTTACGACGTGTTTATCTATTCGATTTGTAGTGCTGTAACGTGCAAATTAGCGGACTTAAGCAGCTCTTAATTTTCTGTCGTTGTCTTTCGAGCAGCGCGTGTTGTTCCGGTGAATGAATCGTCACAGTCCCAACGTATATCGCGCAGTGTTGACCAAGGCCAAGAACCAAGAATTCTGGTGAGTTATGCTTTCGTAGACTGTCTGGCTTAGCAGTGTGCTATCCACACATAGTTGCATTCTCATGCGAGTAATTTGACTGAATCAAAACAGCCAAAGTGCCTGTAATAGATGTAGCTCAGTATGTGTTAGTAGGCTTGCACCGTTCGTAGTTCGTTGCGCGTTTAGGAACAACAAATTTGTTCGAAGTTAAGACACCGATAATGCCGCACCGTACAGCATCATTTATCATTGTGAGCCATATTTCATTTGTTAAAATTTGTCGTCATATTTGTTCAAAAATAAAAGCACAAGTCGGCGTACTTGAATTGATCTCCTTGAATTGCTTACGGCGAACATCTGCAAATGTTGCGCAGGCTTTTGCACCATACTAAGCGCAAAAGCATATCGGATTAGAATAAATATTTCAAGAGGAAGTCCTTTAAATACATTGTTATTTATAGCTATTTTCCATTCCAGTCATGTTATGTGGCTGCGCGAAGGATTCCAAAAAAGAAAAACAACAACAATATGGCTAATAGGAAGTTGCTGCCCAGGGAGTCTTGGCTGAAGAGGTGAGCTGTTAAGATTACAAATGTATCATACGGTTCTGTTGTGAAGTGAAAAATTGTGTAGTAGTGCACGAATGGTAGTTCGTGCACTACTTTTATAAGAAAGAAACAAGAAAAGGAAAGTCATGCATGCATCATTTCATGAATTGTAATGTAGCACTGTTTCATATTCACATGTTTCCATTAGGTGAATGAACTAATGCAACTAAATTCATCTCATGGTCATGCTTTGTGTTTACCTGGAAGTCACATTTTTAAGGCTTGTCAGTTTCTTGTCTAGATGAAGACTTATGTTAGCCTTGTATGAAATAACGGACACATACCAACATGTATGCAGCTTGTGCACATTAAAACCAGCCATGTAGAGTCACATGCCTGTTTTTTAAATATTCTAGCCTATTCACGGTTGCTCTTTGCTTCTTGCAGGTCTACTCATTCAGGAAGCGAGAATTGTACCATTGTAAAGCGAATGGAAATAAACTGACGTCGACTGAGATAAGTGTTCCTTCTTGGCCAGTGACTCTAGGATGACTCGAAAAAACGTCACAACAAAGCCGATGTTCATCTAGCTCTCCACAAGTAGATAACTCCACATAGCCGGCTGCTTCACAGCAGCATCAACACTACCTTTGGGGTGTACAGATTACACAACATGCTGCATTGTGCTGTGGTATGATAACATACTGATTGTTTCACAATATGTGTATATATATGATAAGGGCCCTAAGGGCACACTGCATGGCTTATACCCTCTGGAATGTATATCCATACCTGGCTGCAACATTGCATATCAAGGCACGTTACAATAGGCATTTTGACTTTTGGCCGTTATGGGACATCTTCGGCCGTATTGAGACTTTGGCCGTAATGAGACACTTGGGGATTAAAGGATTATCTGCTGTTTTGAGACTTTCGGCCATATTGAGACATCGGCCGCAATGAGACTGTACTTATCTTGGGTTGCATTTTCTGTTTTCTTTTAATCTTTTTCCAGGGCGTAAGAGGCGATAGTGTGCTCTTTCCCCCTCTCACATTGGGGATGAAGGGAATACGCGCCTCCGAAGATGCGCAATGAACAAAATGAACAAAAAAAATTTGGATAGACCACACAACTGCCAAGCATGTACAGTTGGTTCCATTTGTGTAGAGGACTCCGTTTTTTCTTTAGCCCCTGTCCCTTTTTCGGTGGGACACCCTGTAAGTGTGTCTTCCTTGTTTCATGGATTTCCTGTCATTCACTGGATTGCTCCAGATGCTTTAATTCTTTCTTGTAGTTTCATCCTTCCGTCATCATCTTCATATAATGTTCCACGTGCAAATTAAAGAAGGCTTCACTGTTGGATTTCCTGCATATCATTACTGTTCTGGACGCTGGCTGTTTTCTTCACTTCCCTCCAGTGTACAAAAGGTAAAGTATCTGCCTAATTTTCGACAAGATCACGTTGTTCCCTTCGAGGAGGCTGCTACAGATTGGGTTTGTTTGGGTAAAGGATTTCATCGTTTTCGTTGACGAGCATTATGCAAAAGCAGACTTATACGTAATGGGTAATTGCGTTACTAGTAATCACTTACTTTTTTGAGTAATTTGTAACGTAACCGATTACATTTATGGCCAAGTAATTTTTGAGTAATTCATTTACAATTTTCAGTAATCAATTACCAAGTAATCGATTACTTTGAGACTAAAAGATCCATATTATTCGGGAAGACAAAACCAACTGCACTCTGCAAATTCCAAGATAGCCGTCTTGTATATCTAGGATTTGTTCTGCAACAATTTCTTACCCGAAGTCAACTGCCACAGTGTTCAGTACGTGTTGTGTATTTTTGAGTGCATCGTCCTCTCCCCATTTATGTGGGCTATATTTCCGTAACCCGTCCTGCATACAGTAGGTTGTACTGTAGGTTGTACCATGAACCTGATGATGGTTTGTGGGGGTCCCAGTTGGAACTCTTGTTTTCTCTCATCATGCGAGATGCACAGAAAATACAAAACTCTCGACCCCGATAACCTGTTGAGACTCTTGCACATTCATGAGCTCCTGTGAGTCTTGTGCGGAATACTGTGAGTGTCACAACGATGTCGACGATTTGCAATGACTTGTAGCCGTGGCCTAGCTCTCTAGCATTTTTAGAGCCGTGGAGAGAAAGGTCAGAAAAAAAGAAAAGTATTGTTCAAATGCCTGCTGTGCCGCCCTCAAGCAAAATTTCTGTCAGCTTTGAGCTTATGCAATTTCTCGGTGTCTTGCAGCTTGCCATGATGGTGGTTGTGTACAACGGCGTTCAAAACACTTCTGTTTGTATTTGTTTCCGCAGATATCGAAAGTAATTGACAAAGTAACGCATTACTTTTGTAGACGTTACTTCACTACTTTTTCCGGCAAGTAATCTGTAACGGTAAAAAAATTACTTTTTCGTACAGGGTAACGGTAATCAATTGCTTTTTTCTGTATAAGTCTGTGTAAAAGACGACAATGAGAAACTGTGTGCAGGCAGACTGAGTGAGGTGCGTCATTGGACAACATTTCTGTTACTATTTGTCTTGATGACGGCTGGATGCTTAAGGGCTTAAGGACGACAAACTGGTACTGTTCGATACGATCCCAACGACTCTTTGCTCTGCCGTTCTGCGATATATTTCAAAGGTTATGTGCTTATCACAGATTCCCGTGGAGGTTTATAGGACTACCTAAGGCCCTACGAGTAGCTCTCAGATATATATTTCAGGTTTCACTGATCTCTCAAATTGGAGGATGCTCGAAACGAAATGAAAACAGATGGCTCGCGACCTCTTCAGAGACTTTCAGATCTGCCAAGATTATTCAGACGAAAGAGGGCGGCGGTAATGGTTGGACTTTCGGTATACTAAACGCAATAAACGACCCTCTGAAGTGTTCGGATGCGTGAGGTAGCCCAGACTTGAGAAGCCCTGCGTCGTTTGTACTTGCTTTGCGCGAATTGTGTCTCCGAAAAGAAAACGATGCAATTGGGAATTGCGAAGACCATCTACTCCTCCAATTACTGCTTGTGGCCGGGAGGGAAACAAAGAGAAACGATGCCATCCACACTCCCTTGCAAGGTCTCAGGGTTTTCCTAGCACAAACATAAGTCTGTCCTTGTTGATTCCGTGCCCTGGACCATTAGTGCTGTACCTGGAAGTAAGAAAGAAAGAAGAAATACAGGACGGTTACGATTGTGGTGACGCGAATTTCAGCGGTAACTGTTGTGTGTGGATGATGGCACTTTTATATATAACACTGATATATGCACAACTACTTCAGAGTGACGAGTACTGCCTTGTGATCTGTGATGAGTGGTGATATGTAGAGCTGGGATTAGCGGGATAAAAATATTACTAAAATCGGGGAAAAAAGCGGGACAGGAAACGCTGAAAAATCAGGACACTTTCCGCGACAACGTACCCATCTCTGAGTATGTCAAAACTGCTTTTATTAGCTTTAGATTATTTTAACTTGTTTTGCATCACCGAAACCTACATCGCCGAAACAGACAGGAGAAGAAGACACAAGGAGACAGAGAAGAGACGAGAGAAGAAGCAGAGCGTCTTGTGATACAACCACAGCGATTTCCCAATACCCCCCTTTAACAGCTACCAGCGCTGTAAAAGAAAACGACATTGTTTGGAGGAATTAAACATTGGGGTGGGAGCTTTCCCAGGAACCACACCATCATATGATGGTGTGGTGTCCCCACAAAGCCCCCCCCCCCCCACAAGACCCCCACTCCAATATTGGACAGACATCGGTCCAACATCAGAAGCCAACATTGGTTATATTGGTCCAATACTGGCCGTGCAACACGGTCCAATATTGAGCCAATGAAATAGCCAATATTGGTGGTGGTGGTGGTGGATGGTGAAAATATTGGTCCAATGTTACAAGCCCATGGTGAGCTAATGGGAAATACGAATGTCTGTAGCTGCCACATTTCACGTGTAGTTTTGATGTGCAGCACGAAAATAGGAACGCGTCATATAGAAAGCCATCATTAAAATACTTTTTGTTGGATTTTTGTGTAGTGGGGGGGGGGGGGGAGGCACCGTTGGCACGCGAGAGTGGGGTTTTTAGACACTCTTGCTGTAGTGTCCGGGTAGACCCACAGAGCTCCAACTACAGAAAACATATGGGTCTGGTGCAATACCATTTGATGAATGCCTAAGGTATGTTATTCTAGTACAACCTGGCGCCTCTTTCTGGTTGAATTTGAAATTCGTCGCACGAGATGTAGTGAACACATCCCTTAGATGTTCGGCACGTTCCTCAACATCTCTTGATGCAATCAGTACGTCATCGAAGTACGACTTGACTATGTGCTGTTGTTCAAAGACGGTGTCAATGGCCTGCTGGAACGGTTCTGGGGCTACTGACAGTCTGGACGGTACTATAAGGAGACGGTACCACCGACCCCATGGTGTGATGAATGAGCACATGTAGGAGCTCGGTTCGTCGAGTGTCAACTGCAGAGCGCATGTTTGGCATCAAGGAGCATAAAAACACTGCAGTCCGTAAGTCTCGCAAAAAGCTCTTCTACCAGCGAATGTGATAGTGATAGTTTTACTGAAGAATGTTTAGGTTCCAAACAGGCATGCTTGTCACAATGTGGCGTGGAACAATGTTCACGTCGGGCCTAGTGTTGAGCTTGAAGCGAATGTCCTGCACATTTATATTAATAACTTGTACCCATAGGTCTACCTCGGTATTTGACAGTGCGTTTAGTGTAGGTTCCACTGCTCGCTCTAAATGGTGTTCATCTACTCTGACACTCTCATCTTCATGGGTCAATGTCAGTGCCCCAATAGTGAAATCTTCATCAAACGTGACCCGGGCGCCGGGTGTGCCGTCTGGGTGTTTTCTCTGGGTGTTCCTCAGACGCTTTAACACAAATGTCGGCACAGTTCCCCGTGAAGTCGGCCCAGGACGGGCGATCACCAGCTGCGGCAGTGGTGACGTTGCCCGTCTGAGCGAGGCCGACTACGGCAAGCAGTTCCACCACCACCACCTTCATCAAAAGCATTCCCGTTTAGATTGAACATTCAAGGTGATAATCCTCTTCTTCATCATCATAGTCATTCTGTGCCAGCATGCTGACCTTCTTGTTACATTGGCGGCATGAGCGAAGTGTCCAAACCTTCCGCATGCATGCATTACAGTTTTGTTTTCATATGTTGGACAGTGTCGTGGTTGATGTATGTTCCACATTGTCTACAAGCTCGTCTGCCTTGTTCCTCGTAGCTCGCGTGGCTCAGTGGTTAGCGCGCTGCCCATATCACGTCGAGACTGGGAGGTACTCTGGTGCCGGCTGTGCTGCCTGTGGTTTTTCCTATGTTTTCCTCAGACGCTCTCAAGACCTGTCGGCACAGTTCCCTTAGAAATCGGCCCAGGACGCACATTCCCCACAGAGCGTTAGTCGTTACGGTGCCCACCTCTGTCAGGCCGACACCGGGGAGCTCTTTCACAAGCACCACCACCTGCCTTGTTCCTTACTCACGGTGTGGTTGGTTGCTTTGCACGTCTGGTGAATTGCTGACAAGATTCACTCCTTTGTCGCAGTTTCCTCTGTGCTTGACGTAGATAATCTACTGCTTGAGACTGTGTTGTTTCTCAACAAGGTACTACTGCTGCCTTTAACGAGGACATATGCTGTTTAGATATTTCCGCTGCCTTACATGCAGTAATAATCTTTGACAGGGTTAACTCCTTTTCACGAAACTCTCTTTCCTTGAGTGCGCTGTCTCGAATACCGACGACTATTCTGTAGCCAAGTAGTCGGTCGCACTGGTCACCGAAGTCACATTTGCTGACATGTAGCTTTAGTTGAGCCACAAATTATCTCTGTGCGATAACGTTAAACGGTGCTGCAGCTTGCGTCTTGTTCTGATATAGTGAATGCCAGTCATCAAATTCTGCGAAAACCGTGTCTACGGTCTCCTCTGACGGTGACGTCAAGTTTAATGTTTTTACTGTGTTGCGAGCTGTGGACCTCCGGGCCGATATCATGAAGAAGAGAGGCTCGTCGCGTTGGATGAGGCTTGCTGGAATATTCACAGGCCTCTTCATGCAGACGATAAGCAGATTTCCAGTCTGATCAGGCTTCCGCCGGATTGACGCCCGGAGTGAAAGGCTTCGGGGGGTGAATCAACGGCAATGCCACGCCTTATGATTCTGTTGTGCTGCGCTGAGTTGTCTTCTGATACCATGTTATATTTTGTTGTGGTTGGATTTCCGAGGATTGTGGTTGAAGAAGAGCCCATGTTGCTGTCACGTCGCCATGACATTTCTTTTGTTGACTAGGACAACACAGGGCCTGACGCAACAACGCGATCGTTGGGCGCCAAACAACGCGTACCGTATCGTACTTTCTTTTAATTTTGGTGTTCAGTGAGTTCCCAGCTTTGCTTCCCGTATATGCTGCGACGTCACTGAACATTCGCCCAATCCTGTCTGCTGCGCCATGTCAGGCACAAATGGGAAGACGGCGTGGCCCCACTGGTCGGTGACGGTCGGTGATGACGAAGTGGCGTTCCAGATGACGTCCCCATTTGGCCATGACAAGTTTGACGTTTATTAAGACTTTAGGTTGGTAAAAGGCCGAATTAAAGAGTTCATAGATGTTGATGCGTCGACGCTGGCCGATGAACTTCCATGGCCTCTCTCGCGCCCATCGCTTTTGTGGATGGACGATGCCACGACGAAGAAGATGATTGGTCGGTGGCAGTGATGATTATACTGCAACTGCTCACAGACTTTTACGCCTTTACGTGAGGCCGACAACGGCAAGCCCTTTCACCACCCCCCACGCCTTTACTTTTGCCATGCGCGGAATTTCTAACTACTGCGCAAGCAAAATTTCCTTGGATACAGTATTTTCGTTACGCGCTTTGAGTACATTCACTCCAAATTTCGCACCTTTCCCCCTTTCCTTTATTTTTAATAAACATATCCCCCCCAAAAAAACTAGCAGTGATCTGTGTCTAATTGACGTGGATCAGAAAGAACAGATGTAGTTGTTGTAGATAGGTTGTAGTAACTGTCCCTAGAAAGACTAGAGACTGTTGTATGTGCGGCTCGCAATTTTTATTCGACTTCTACACTGAAATCAAGAGTGAAACGAAATGAGATTGCGAACAATTCCTACGCCGTGGTGAAAAATGTGTTCATTCGCACTGCGGACCGTCCTACGAACTCGTCTGCAACGGCATCAAAGTTTAATTTGCGGACGAGCTCTTTGTGTCCGTGCAGAAGCGCCATTGAAGGCATTGAAGGCAGAAGGCTTGGGACATTGCTGATCTCAAATATATTTTGATGCGACGGAGGCAGGAGAACGACGTTTCTGACGTGCACGGCGTCGGTGAAATGGTTAGTGCGATTTTTAAGAGTTCTGTTATTTCCGGAAAAAGGTCCCTCATATAGCTCCCGTCATTGCCCGAGAAGAGTTCTACATCTTGAAATGTTTTCAAGGCCACGACGCAACGCTGCTTAGCAATATCGATCGCCATGTCCCAATGTAACTCAAGACGTCCCGCATCAAGATCTGCACCGTAAAAATGGGAGATGTACGTTCTGTCGCTTCTCCCTGTGACGAAGCTCTCAATGTGCGCCATATGCTGCCACATAGCTAGTGGGTGTATATCAACTACCGTTGATTGCACGGTGTCGACTACCAGCAGTAAGGCAGCTTTAATAGTGATATACTGTACAGTATATCACTGTTTTCTGTCTGGGCCTACTTCGTTCGCAATTTTTTTTTCCGGTGGCGCGTGGGCGGTTTACATGCAAGTAGGGACATGCACACTGGCAACCACGCTAAGCGACGCTAACGTCACACCTGGGCCGAATTCATTCACAATTTTTCTGTGTGGGCCGACTTCGTTCGCGAATTTGTTTCCGTTACAACAGCTGTGTGCTGGGCAGTTTACATGCAAGTAGGGACATGCACACTGGCAACCCCGCCAAGCGATGCTACCGTCACACCTGGGCCGACTTCATTAACAATTTTTCGGCCTGGGCCGACTTCGTTCGCGAATTTTTTTCCCGCTACAACAGCTGTGTGGTGGGCGGTTCACATGTAAGTATAGACATGCACGCTGGCAACCCCATCACGCGATGCCACCATCGCACCTGGGCCGACTTCTTTGGTGATTTTTCCGCCTGGGCTGACTTCACTCGCAATTTTTTCCCGCCGTAACAGCTGCGCAGTGGGCGGTTTACATACAAGTATAGACATGCAAAGGACAGTTATACACAAAAATACTAGTGGAAATATATTTATTATTGCCAATGACGTAATGCCAACCTGTGAAGGGGAAAAATTCAGCTGAAAGAACCTGAAACAGAAGAAATACATTACAATACAATTCACGTAATAAAGAATATGCTCACTTATTACAAGTGTGATACATTAGGATTAAAGAGGTATCACAAAGAAAGAATCAAACACAATATTTTTATTAATGGTAATCATACACACAAGTTTTCAATGAATCAGAATTAAAATGGAATAGCACATTTAATCAAAGAAGATATTCTTAATCAATATGATTACAATCAAAATTACAAGTTTTGTTATAACAAGTCTAATATTCCTATACGTGAGCACTATCATTACAATAGTGGAGTTTTAATTTCAGTTACAAGTTCTGATATATGTAAGTAATTTCGAGCACAATAGCGAAGCTAAGTTGGATATGGATTAAGGGAATAGCATAGACGTAAGAAAATAATTCGAATCAACACAACACAATCAATAGCTAGCTCTATAAGAGAAACAAAACCACCGACGCATCCTCCAACACGCAAACAACAGTTACCATGATAGGCAAGCCTGAGCGATGGGCAAGAACACGTAAACAAACACGAATTTATGGAATTCCATGGAAAACATGGAATTTATCCACCAGCTAGCCTGCATTTACGCCATTCTGTCAAACAACAGTTACATGTACGGAAATAATAGCGAAACAATGCTCTATCAAAATGAGAAACGGACGTGACTTTTAATCAAAGAAGATATTCTTACTCAATATGATAACAATCACAATTTCAAGTTTTATTAAAAAAGTCTGAGACGTGACCACCATCATTGCAATAGTGGGATTTTAATTTCAATTACAAGTTCTGATAAGTGTAAGTAATTAATTACGTTTCTTTTGATTTTGGTGTTCAGTGAGTTCCCAGCTTTGCCTCCCGTAAGCTGCGACGTCACTGAACATTGGCCCAATCCTGTCGGCTGCGCCATGTCAGGCACAAATGGGGAGACGGCGTGGCCCCACTGGTCGGTGACGGCCGGTGATGACGAAGTGGCGTTCCAGATGACGTCCCCATTTGGCCATGACAAGTTTGACGTTTATTAAGACTTTAGGTTGGTAAAGGGCCGAATTAAAGAGTTCATAGATGTTGATGCGTCGACGCTGGCCGATGAACTTCCGTGGCCTCTCTCGAGCACATCGCTTTTGTGGATGGACGATGCCACGACGAAGAAGATGATTGGTCGGTGGCAGTGATGATTATACTGCTACTGCTCACAGACTTTTACGCCTTTACATTTGCCATGCGCGGAATTTCTAACTACTGCGCAGGCAAAATTTTCTTGGATACAGTATTTTCATTGTGCACTTGTGCAATTGTGCACAACGGAGACCATGAAAGACCACAGGAACACAGAGGGACGACAAGAATATAAGAGGAAATAAAATCTATAACAAAGGACACTATATTTAGTTGAAGAAGACAATCTTAATCAATACGATTACAATCAAATTTTTCAAGTTTTATTATAACAAGTCTGGGTCGTGATGCATGAATACACCACAAGCAGCATGAATACACCACAGAATCAGCAAAGAAATGTGTCTTTTTCAATGACCAAACAGGATCAACTAGTGGATTAAAACAATAAAGTGAGCGATGGAAGCCGCCGACCATAAACTTACCCCACACCCACGTCAAGGTAGGGAATGGAAGATCCTCGCGCGGTCTTGTACATAGAATTGTTGAAAGCACACGTTTTTTCTTACACATCACATATTCTTGTAAATCAATATCCATAATTCTCATGGCGAGACGGGTGGAATATTAATAAAATTCTAAACCCGATAGCATAACAAATTTTTAAACAATAAAATGAGCAAAGATATGCTCTTAATTAAGTGTAGACGCACACTTGAAAACAGAACAGACAATTGCTCTACATTGAAGAGATGGATAGATTTTGCATTCGTTACCATAAGTCATGGGAAGATGTGATAAAAAAACTGCTTCGAAAAAGAAGAGCCTCGAGATGATTCCATTATCACTGCATTTCAATACGTCCTAGACATGGTCGTATTTGGAGATATGGTAGAAATTACAGAATTGAAGGTGTAAGAATTTGAATTCCGAATCTACAGTAGTTATAAAAATATCTGCACATCGGAAGGACCACTGGGATTGATGGTGGAGTTTTTGAGGTCGGCTAACGAATAATTGAAGTACTCAACACCAGATGTAATCGTAATCTTTGCAAAGGGCATTGCATTCATCAAGAAAGCAGTGAGATCAAATTGTCATATACAAGCGGTCTATATCTCACGATTCATTATGGATTTGTTGAAATTACATCTAACTATTGACGTGGAAAGTATATAAAAAATCTTATCACGTGATATGTTCCACTACCACGGCTACGCAATTATTTTCTTCTACCAGTTCTTGCACCGATATCGAATGAGCAGAAGTTCAATATTGCTGTACAATGTCTCATCACTTATTGAAACTCAACGAACATATCAACTGCGGTGGACCTCCCGACGATTTTCATCTAATACTCTCTTGTACGCCGTTCAAGAATCTTCATACAAAGAAAGGAAACATCAATACATTCATCAAACATCAAACATCATCAAACATCAACACATTGCGTTGTAGTCTATATAGAAACTATCAAACCCTTCGATTAAATTGTCTATCCTCGCGAAGGAGTTCTTAAAACCTTCCTGTGTCAAAGTCAGCGAGCTACAGCTTGCGTATTGTGAAAATTACACTTTCTACAACTCATTTCGTAAATTGCAATACCCGTTCAAATTTTAATCAAACACTTATTGATGTGTGCTAGTCTTCACTTTACAAGACTTCTCCTGGAAGTGATCCGATAAATTTTAGCATTTCGTGCACAACCAAATATCTTGTATACGATGTCTTACTATATGTACAACTTTTTAATCTATATCTTTTAGAACATGTAAGAAAGTGTGTACAGTTTTGACTTTGAAAATTTAAACAAGAAAATGATCTTTGGTGTAGTGTTTGCGTTTTACCTCATTATCAGGTAAAACCCTCAAAAATTAAAGTATGCCCTTTCCATTTGTAGTGTCCGTAATCTATGACACTATGAGTAGGGTGATAGTTTTTCAGTATGGTCTTCGGGAAACCTCAGTTACATTTTATGAATTGGATAAGTGATCTACATTTATTTGTGACTTGTGCTCTTATAATCATTAAGTTTGCAAAAGGAATATTTGCTTATTATAATTAAGTTCGCATATCTTCCATTGTGGTTATGCATGGTGCTCATCCTCATTGTATATTGGTTAAACATTTTTGATTATAATTGTGTGGTTCGCTTCTCCCAAAATCTGATTGTCAGTTAGAATTTATCTCATAATCGTTTGTGTGCTGTGTGTTACGGCTATTGTATGATTAGAATTGTAGACTCTGCCTGCACGTCATGCTTGTAAACTCCACCATTTGCATCACAGCATTTGATAATAGATTCCTTTCAACACATATTGTCAAAATATATCATAGACATTCTTTCAGTTATATATTTGTCATTGCTCAAGAATAAGAGAACAATAGAGCTAGTTCAGCTGGTTGAGAGATATACACACTGTGCAATTTAATGCACAAAATATGAAAAGTTTTCGCAAAATATTAGTCATCCTCTTTTATAAACAAAATTGATGTATAATGACTTTGAATTTCATTGACATAATTGTACCGATTCTTCTCCGTCAATTCTATCCTTCGGATGTTGAAGTTGTAAAGATCATGCTTCTTTGCACTGTATTTTAGACAGGGCCGAGAGAAAGAGTTTATTGGTAGTCGGGCAAAAACCTATTTGATGGTCAGCTCTGATTCTATATGCGAATTCTTGCACATAGTGTGGAATATTCGTTTCCTTAGCAATCATTGTTCTCCATCTAACCATGCTAAATAGAATCGCAATCAGTCTGTTTTCGTTGCGATGCATAGAATTCATTATAGTGATGACAAAGAAATTACATTTATTATTTGAGCTATATACACTAGTTTATTTTGATAAATTACATTTGTACTATTCCAAGCTCTGAAGTTTTCGTTTGCTGTCTTGATTGATGAATTGAGAATGCATGAATCACCACAATCTGATGACAGCGCTCCAAAAAATGACAGACCACTTCCAACGCTTCCGTCTAAGGAAGATATGTGTCTCCAGAACTGCTCAAACGCAACGGAGAAAGCGTTCCTACGCCTCAAGAACGTATTACTGGCAAATACGGATGTCTTTACTCGACCTGGTATGACATGGCTTAACCGGATCAAAAATGTAATGAGGCGAGTTTGGATCGGAGTCGTTCATCTTACGGCATCGTTTTCCAACAGTACCTCCTGCGAAGTTTAGACAATGTCCGACTAGCATCGCTGTGACCATCCTTGTCGTGATAGCATGTGAGAACAGCGTGCTTGAGGGCTCGTGGTATCACAGTACGCATTATATTGGTCTGGCCTTGCGTTGATGTTGACATAAGGGTGCCGTTGACGAGTCGATACTGCGTATTCGTATTCACGGGACGAGTAGGAGTTTCGATGTCGTCTATAATAGGCTTCAATTTGGGATCGCTTCTTTGTGCTTGCTTAACACGAGTGTCCTCTGCGCGAAGTACCAGCAGAGAGAGCAACCCTTCCGGTAACCTGGATAAGGTGTCAGCGATTGTGTTTTGCTTGCCGGGTGTGCGACGAATGGTAAAATTGTATTCCATGAGATCAAGGATAAGTCGGGCGAGACGTCTGTGTGGTGTCTTCTTTGTCATGATGTGCATGACTGCCCAGTTGTCGGTATAAACGTCGAAATGTGTGAGTCCTTGGAGGTAGCAATGAAACTTCTCTGTTAACTTATAGCCCAATGCAACGCGATTGCTTCAAGAAGCTTCGTCGAGTGTTTGTTCTTGACACGGGAACTCCCTTATTCGACAATGCGAATATTGTTGCCCTTTCGCTGGACTAAAGCAGCTCCAAAAGCTTTTTGTGAGGCGTCTACATAGACTTCGGTAGGTAGGTCATGACTGAAGGTTGTGAGTACTGGTGCCTGTGTGAGACACTCTTTAAGCCTGCTCATCGCAGCGTCGCAATCGGTTGTCCAGACGAACTCTGCGTCTTTCTTGGTCAGTCCAAGAAATGAGCGTGCCTCGGTCTTGCTGCGCGGTCGAGGATAGTGTGCAATTGCATTGGTACGTTCCCGATCGATAGAAATCCCTTCCTCGTCGCCATGTAGACTTTTACCCGTGCTTCGCAAAAACATTAGCGGAGACATTGACCACTGGAGCGCGTACCTGAAGTGTTCCACTTTCCATGTGAAGATCACCGACTCACACCACTCACAACCATGCCGCATTAGGAACATCTCTATATCAGTTACCTTTGAAATACTGCCCCCGGCGATATATCGACAACGAACTGAACATCGACTGTGATGCTTTCGGCATAGACATTCAGCACGCACGTAACTGCGCCCACGCCAATCTTACGAAGTATTTGGAGGGCATGAAGACAAGATTCGATTCCAAACACCGAAAGCCATACTTTCAAATCGGAGATCAAGTGCTCTTCTCCAACGAAATCAGAGATGGGAAATTAGGAGCCCTTTTTCACGGACCTTATACCATCAAGAACAATGCCCATAACGCTTACGACATAGAACGACCGCTACCGAATGGGGCTACCAAAAGGAAGATAGCGACGGCTATGCAGATCAAACCCTGGCGCGAACCCTCTCATTTGGAACATGACTTTGACCTCAGTGAGCTGTTTCAAGAGGATGACCAGAACCAGCCTTCACCGGAGCAACCGAGTTTAACAAGTGACACACCCTGTGCAACCCCGTTGCAAGACGTTTCCCGTCACAATCCCAAACGAACGCGCCGACCGCCTAGATGGCTACTGGATTATGTAACCGACGAGAATTTCGCCAGGTACTTCGCGCAGAGGACACTCGTTTTAACCAAGCACGAAGAAGCGATCCCAAATTGAAGCCTATTATAGACGACATCGAAAATCCTATTCGTCCCGTGAATACGAATACGCAGTATCGACTCGTCAACGGCACCCTTATGTCAACATCAACGCAAGGCCAGACCAATATAATGCGTACTGTGATACCACGAGCCCTCAAGCACGCTGTTCTCACACGCTATCACGACAGGGATGGTCACAACGCAGGTTCTCATATATAGGACAACGATCTTCCCGGTATTATCGCTACCGCTGCTTGTTTTTCCTTCTTCGCATCCGAACCGCAACGACTGTAAGATGGAGAAGCCTGGAACTGTCCCTGAACCAGAAGACAACAGCAAACCGCCGAATTTGGAACCACAGGGGGCCAACGCCAACGCTAATCATTCAACGGTCGTCAACATGTTTGCAACCGCACTGAACTCAATCACAAGACTTCTAGAGCAATAGCAGGCGACGACACTTCAAGTAGCTACGATTCCAGATCTGACCTCTACACTCTCCCGCTGTACTATGGGAATGACAGCGATTCTTTCAAGGACTGGCGTATGGCGGTGGAGTCTTTAAGCGAGAGATCGGGTTGGAACGACAACGCCACCCTGAGCTCTGCTATATCCAGGCTCCGAGGACGAGCGCTGGACTGGCACAAAACCGAAGGCGTCAATCTCAAACAATGGAACAACTGGATCACCGCCCTGCAGAAGGAATTCGACATTCCATTTTTGTTTCGTCAATGGGTCAACCACGTAAATCTGAGACAACGTGAGAGAGAAACAATCGCAGACTATATTTACCTCCGACTGCAGCGCATCAAGAAAGGCAAATATAAACTGAGTGATACTGATATCGTGGACTGGCTTATCGACGGAGTCGCCGAAACAAGGCACAAACCCATGCTGTCTGCCTTCTACGAGCTCAAAAAAGGTTCGGTACACGAGCTCATACAATACGCGAGGGAAATTGACCGACAATCTCTCGACACGATGCCCAAACACTACGCTGCGCGTCCAATTGGGAAAACATTCCTAGCGAGTAGGAATGAGCAGGTTCAAGAGCAGTATCACTCGAGGAGTTGTTCATTGTTCAGTTGGAGCAGAATGTTCATGCTACCAGCATACAGAGTTTCAGAGGGAGCCCAAACCAGTAACGGTAACACCATGCAGATATGTGCGCAAGGTGTTTTAAGGTTGGATATCGAGCAAAGGACTGCCCTCTTCCCGACATGCATATCCGGTTTAAGCGGTATGTGGATGTTCCAGCGATTCCTGAACAGCAAGCGACCAGACCGAGATCAGGCTGAAGAAGAGAGGGAATCGCTCTCGTTTTCCTCACATCTTCGTCACATCCCCCGGTTTTGGAAGATGTCATCCAGACAGCAGTAAATATGAATATATACACAGTGACAACATGCGAAATGAGTATTTACAAATGACACGCAATGTTCAACTGTACAAGGAAATTGGCTTCAAATAAGGCTTGAGCTTTTCCACATGTACGACGTCGCTCCAGGTACCGTCTTCTGGCCCAGTTTCGTAGTTCACCGGAGAAAGATGTGCAACGATACGAAATGGTCCTTCTTCGGTCCTTTGATGCCTGTAGGTGGAGACTTCAGAAGAACCAGCTCACCCTTTTGGAGGACGATATTCTTGCGACCGTGGTCGAAGTAATGCTTTTGTTTCTTCTGCGCTAGTTTGATGTTATCCGCCGCCAGTTTCCGGGCGCAGGCTAGTCGCTCGTGTACCAGGCTTGCTGCGTCCTTGAGTTGGGCGAGTTGAGTTCGGCGAGCATCTAGCGGGAGCACTTGATAACGTCCGTAGACGAGGAAGAAGGGCGACTGTTTGACGGAATCCTGGTAGCCAGTATACACAAAATACCACGTAAGGAAGAACGTCGACCCATTTTTCTCTCTCCGCTGTCATCAGGGTCACCATTTGTTTGATGGTCTTTGTCTTGTTGGCTCTTTCGCACAGTCCGTTAGCTTCAGGATGATACGCAGTCGTCTGGCTGTGCTTAATTCCGCGGTGTCGAAGGAATAGCTCTGTCGACTTTGCCATCATTTGAGTCCCACATCGGTGATAAGCACTGCCGGACAGCCGTGCTTCAATACAAGCCTCTTCTCGATAAAATGCTGGATTGTTTGGGCTTCAATATTGCTCACAGGTGTCGCTTCTACAAACTTGGTGAGGTAGTCTATGGCGACAACCACGTATATGCAACGCCGTGAAGTGAAATTGTGCATGGACGGGTATTGGCCGTAGAAGACCTGAAGAGAACGGTGACATTTTGTATCTTTGGCACAGGTTGCAATGTTGGACGAATTTTTTGACGTCGGCGAATATTTTAGGCCAATGGTAATTGGTGCGGATATCTTCGTTAAGTCCTTCTGATTCCCTTGTGCGCACCATACTTCCCCCCGTGGAATTCCCGAAGCACGTAGTCAATTCTGGTTCGTGGCAGGCAGATAAGAAAGCGTCGATGAACGGGGCCCTTGTGAGCTTTGTAGAGGACGCTATCCAGTACTACTAACTTCTTAACGGCTCTTCGTCGCTGCTTCCGGGTACCACTACCTGCATGTAGTAGGTCGAGAATGCCTTTGCAAAAGGGGTCGGTCTGTTGCTCTTGGGAGAGGGCTTCAAATGACGTAATGGCGTCTGCAACTTGCAGTACGTTCGATCCTGCGTTTTCAGGTGGAGTCCTGGACAAACAATCCGGTGCATAGTGAAAGCGCCCAGTCATAGATGACGTCAAAGTCGAATTCCTGGACTGAAAGTGACCATCGTAGGTTGCCTTGTTTATACTTCAGGAGCCAGCACAAGGCATGATGATCCGTTACGACGTGGAATTTCCTGACGATGAGGAATGGGCGTAACTCTTCGACAGACCCCTTTACAGCCAGCGCCTCCAACGCTGTCGATGCGTAATTGACTTCTGCACCTCTAAAGGCACGACTCAAGTATACCACTGGGCGAAGGTTTTTGTCCTCATCCTCTTGCAGATGCACACCACCTAGTCCTAGCGAGGAAGCATCGGTGTGGACTTGTATATCGAAGGATGGGTCATCCGAGAACAGTTTGAGAGTCGGCTGGCTGCAGAGAGCACCTTTGAGTTCCAAGAATGCTGAAGAGTGAGCGTCCGTCCAGGTGAGCGCCACGTCCTTCTTCATAAGTTCACGTAAAGGCGCAGCGAGGACACTGTAGCCTGGAATGAACTTGGAAGCCTGGAATGAAGCCCGAGAAATGATTGCAATTCTTTGATGTTTTTTCGGCGTCGGAAATCGCTGTACCGCTGCGACCTTTCCGGGATGTGGGGAAACACCATGTTTAGTGACGACATGTCCCAGGTAGGAAATTTGGCCACAGAAAAAGAAGCATTTTATGGGCTTGAACTTCAAGTCTGCATCTTGGAATCGTTGGAAAATTGTTCCGAGATGCTCCATGTGTTCCTTGAAGGTTCCGCTGTAGACTACGCAGTTGTTCATGTACACAAGAGCGTCATCGATAACTATGTCGACGGCTCGTTGACAGGTGAATGGTGCTCCTTTGAATCCGAAGGGCATCCTCAAATATTCGTAGAGTCCCCAAGGCGTTACGAAGGCAGTCTTCTCAATGTCTTCTGTCTTCATCGGAATTTGGTGAAATCCAGATGCGAGGTCCATGACGGAAGAAGTACTTGCCGCCAGTATATAAGGGCCTGTAAAGCATCTTCGATAAGGGGAAAGGGATACACACAGTCTTGTGTGACGGCATTCAGTTTCCGGTAGTCTACACACATGCGTGTAGTGCCATCTTTCTTCTTGACAAGGACTAATGGGGATGCCCAGGCGCTGCGTGACGGTCGAACTAAACCAGCATCAATGAGGTCCTTAATCATGACTTTGACGAGATCCCTCTGAGCCGCTGACCTTCGCCTTAGTCGTTGCTATGGCTGATGTGTCCTGCGTTGGGATTGCATGAGTCTAAACTCGACAATGTCCAACGTCAGTAGAAGTCCTTGCAAAAGACGAAAGACGCTTGCAAAGAAAATCTCGCACAGTTGCTTGCTGCGTGCTGGTTAGATCAGCCCCAACGTTGAAAGAGATACCATCTATGACGACGGTCTTGTTCGGTGAAGGCGAGGAATGAGGTGAACTGGTTGGCGGGTCTTCGTCCGTTGAGCACTGTAACACTTGGTCAACTTCAGAGTCGCTCAGAAGCACATCCTCAATATCCAACACTTCTTCAGCGAGCGCAGCGGTCGCGTAAGCTGGTACCAAGACAGGTTCTAACGATGGATTGATCAATAATACCGAAAGGGAGGATTGTGGTTCAGCCATCATGGGCTCCACGTCCAGTTCATATTGTTCGGTAAAAAGTTTAATGCCTGTGATCAGGACGGCACGTTCGTGTTGCAAGATTTTCACCTTGACTGCCTTACGAGAGCGGGGAGGCACGACCACTTGCTTCGAAAGTTGGACCCGTTCAGTGGGTTTCGTGGCTGCTACTTCGAAGCTGTTCCTGCCCCAGTCAATGGCAGCTTGTGATGTCTCAAGGAATTCATTTCCTAGGAGAATCTTGTCCACTTCCAGGTGAGGAACCACGATGAACGAATGCTGGAACGCTTGTCCATCGACTGAGACTTCCACGCTGGCTTGGCCGTGTATAACGAGAGGTTGACCGTTGGCTCCGTGGAGTCTTACCGACGTCTTACTGAATGTAAAGTTCCAACAGTGCGGCGACGCTATCATTCATGAGAGACCTCGATGAACCAGGGTCCAGAAGCGCTAGTTGTGGACATCCATCCAATTTGATCTCGATGGCCTTTGAATTACCTGCAGGGATGCATTTTACGCGGTTTACTTCTGATGTCTCTGCGCAGGTATTGAAGGCATCAGTGATTCGTTTCCCGAAGCCTGGGACTGTGAGGACGTCAGAAATCTTTCCTGCCACTCCAAAAATTCTTGGGACAGGGGAAGCGGACAACGGGAAGCGAAGTGGCATGTGTCCTTGCAGTTGAGGCAGACACATTGGACATCTCGATGATTCGATGAGTTGCGACTTGTCCTAGGGGACTGAGATGGTCGTCGGGTCTGACGTGTGTTGGGCTCTGGCAATTGCACGGGCGTGGTAGACACTTTCTGCTTTTGCCTCGGGCCGGTGAACGCAGTCGAATGGTTTCGAATCCGTTGTGGAGGACTGCGTGGAACGGAAGATGACACGTGGAAGACAGATTCCTTCTTGTCCTTTGGATTGTCTTCTTCTTTGACTTGTGCGCCGCAAGCAATCTGTCGTACCTTAGGAATGACTCCAACAATTTGTCCACCTCGTACTTAAGGAGTTTGACAATGGATGAGTTCGGAACTACCTTGCCATGGCAGATTACTCTTCCACTGTCGTCGTATGCCAAGACAGTTGTTATCAACTGGAGCATCGCCAATACCCTTTTATGATGCCTCGCAGGGAAGTGAAGGAGTATGTTGTCATCTTGGAAGTACCCTGCTTGTTCCTCTCTGCTCGAATTCTTCAGTATGGAGTCCACGTTAGCTGTTGAGCACACTTTACAACACGCGTGATTGGAGGCGATACTCGCCGAGGTATGACAGGTTCACTAGCAGCTACTGCTGCACAACTGACTGGTGATTCTCCTGCTGCATCTTTTTGAAGTCGACTGGGATGCACAAGGATAGCCAGCAGGCTTAACTTCACCAATGGCAGAAGAATCCCATCCAAAAAGGGATGTCTTGCAGCATTTTGGCGCTCGTGTCACAAGGTGGTAAATAAGGTCAATTATATTTGTATTTCCTTGTGGTTTACCACCAGTGATGATCTGAAAGGTCTTGCAGTCCCAAGAAATTGTCGTTTTCAAGAGTTGTAAGAGGCGCTTTGTTTTAGCATTATAACCAGTGCTGATGTGATCAACAAACTGTTAGTGTTGTCCTCCGTCTGTGTTTCTCGGGATAGTGTCGTCACCGGCCCCACGGAGCTCTCTGTTCTAAAACCGCTCACTGTGGGATGCAGTAAAGAGTGTAGACATTGAATTACCTCTTTTACTTTGATGTCATCAGGTTCATTTTTTTCAATATTTGTGTCATGGGAGTTTCCTGGTAAGGGACAAGTTTGTATTTCTCCATTTCGCACCACTATAGACCTATCACTTTTGCAATGGCTCTGCCACCGACTGTAGACAGGAGGCCAAGCACGGGAGGAAGTAACGTTTGTTGCAGTAATTAATTGGTTTCGGTTTACATATTTTTGTCGCGGCTGGTCGTGGTGAAGCGCAAAAGGACGCTTTTCACTCCCATGTTCACCAATGAATTACGTCCTTTTGCACTTCACCGCGACCAGTTGCGACAAAAATATGTAAACCGAAACCAATTAATTACTGCAACAAATGACCCGCTTTGGTGGCAGATTTTTCTGTAAAAAGTGTCCACTGAAGGTGCAAAAAGGGGTAGTACCGATTCTAATGCCGACGGCGCCCTGTTTCAGAAGTTATGGTTTTTCACGAAACTCATTTGAATTTTTATTTAAATAATGAGCGCCTCCAGTCATTCACACGGTGCGCAGGTTGTACGCGGTATCGGACAGATACTTGTAAAAACAGAAAGTTCTTTGATTGGTGCACCGGTTCGCAAATTATTTAGCCCGGGGATTTATCTGAGATATTACGAATATGGTGTTTGGCAAGCATCTGTATATCGCAGGAAGTAAATCACTTTTTTTGCGTCCAAATAATTGCTGTGAACGCATCTGGTCTGTAATGCGACTTGAATGGCATAAAACTAAGGCACTGCTATTAAATTGAATACATCTGTATAGTTGGTCATTGAGTAAGTACTGAGTGATAAAGACAGCTGGACAGTTAAGGTGTTGGCAACCAGCTACATAAAATTTGTCTCTTAGTCGTTTCTTATCAGCTAAGCAATCATCGAATACAATTAAAGAATTCTTAATGTTCTGAGAATAAGTTGGAATCTTTTGTGCAAAGTTTACTTTATGAAAATCATTAAAGAATCTTTGCCTATACAAGTAGATGTACCATATGTGATCAGAAGGTTTGTCAAATAGAGTAGCTCTGTGCTTAATTAGATGTGTAACGAAAATTGTTTTCCCACTTTGGCTTTGTCCTGATATCTCAGGCAAAAATCTGGGCTGGTCCCAGAATGGTTCCAGTCGAATGTGGATGGTCCCAGCTTGATCCCCAAGTGGGGTGGCTGGTTCCATCTTGGTGAAATCAAGTGTGCCACTCTGGCCTCGGATGGTTCCAGAAGTTCCAACTGGAGCCTCACAGGTACCATTTTGTTCCCAGAATGGTCAATTAACCGACTTGAGATCCCAAGCTGGGCAGCTTCGCCCTTTGAGATCTCATGGGGGAAGAGTCCACTCTTACCATATACCCTTCTGGTTTTGATTGATCTATTACTTTGATCTATTTTAGCATCTCGTTTTGTTGCTTTTAATTCAGCTGCGTCTGAGATAAAATATGGGGTGCTGTAACTTCAATTCGTGCTCGTGTTTTAGGTCCCCAATATCATAAGCACCAACAAAATGTCAAAAGACATATTCCAGAAATGACAGAAACTAAGCTAAGTAATTCGGAAAAGAAAAAGGAAAAAGCAGAAAAACTAAAAATGCAATAGCTGTGAGGGCGCCACGGTATGGCGGGCGACTTCGAATTCAAATTCAAACGGACAGAGGGCGAGAGTGGCAGAATTGGAACTTAGAAGCAGCGTGTTGCAGCAAGTTGCAGCAAGATAGTTTTGTCTTCGTTTGCCGTGGCAGGGTTCGTGTGCAGTATTTGCGTGTGTTTTTGCACTTTCAGAAAAACTTTAGTAATCGATCCCGCGGCTTCTAGAGAAAAACAGCAAAGAAAAACACAAAAACGCTATGCGTGGAGGCTCATGGCAAGATTCCCCTATTTTTCGAGGCAATATTACTGCAAAAAACTCGATTTTTAAAATTTATTCTACGAAATTAACCTTCAATGTTGCAGACCAAACAATGGTAAGCCGCACCTATTTCTCACCCCTTCTTCACTACTTCAGCGCCACTATCGGAAAAAAGAAAACTATACACACATTTTCAAGATTATTATCTAAAAGGTTCGTACTTTGAGTGAGATCTATTTTATGTCGTAACCACTAAATAAACATATATTACAGAAAAGAACAGCAATATTTTGGAAAAAAACAAACTTTTATAACATTTCTAACCATAACGAGAGTAAAGCAGATAGCACATCTCGAAAATCTCAGCAAATGTCCGTCATGAACCTCGTCACTCTCAGGCGAATACTTACGGATACTGAAAGGACCGTGGCATGGATTCAGGACAAACGCTTGGTCCCTAGCACAATGATGTGCCCCCGTTGTGGCCATCAACTAGTACCAAAGTCGTGCCAGCGCACCTTCGGTCGCTTTTAGTGCCGCCGCAACCAAGCGGGATTCTGCCAGTCCAACACAATCGGAACCTGGTTTGAGAACGTGCCTCTGGCGCCGGAACAAGTACTCATACTTACCTACTACTTCGCAAAAAAAATGACGTTTTGACAAGCAGTAGACGAAGCATCCCTAGACAGTACCACATCCGTGGCGACACTCATGGAGTGGTATTCGTAGTGCAGGGAAGTGTGCACTGACTCCCCTTCAGACGTGCACAGAGGAAAAATCGGCGGCACAAACCACATCGTAGAAATCGATGAGTGTAAAATAGGCCAACGGAAATACCTATGTGGTCGTGTCGTTGAGGAGACCTAGATCCCGGGCCTTATCGATGTGGACACAAAGCAGCTACGACCTGCCATTTGCCCTGACAGCAAAAGGGACAAGAACACGCTCTTTGCCCTCATCGACGCAAATGTGGAAAAGGGGACCACAATCTACATAGACTGCTGGAAGGGCTAGTGTGGACTATCCGCCGAAGGCTTCCAGCACACGACTGTCAATCATGAGTACCACTTTTTGGACCCATACACCGGTGTGACCACAAACCACATCGAGTCGCAATGGAGGCCACTCTGACCCCAGCAAACCAGATACATCCAGCAAATGTCCGTAAGATATCTCGCCCGGGACGTTTGTATATCCACTGAAGTTTGCCACAGATCCGCTTTACATCCATGCGATATCCCAGCTACTAGCTTTTCTGCCCTGTTTGTAGATCCACTGAATGTCCCTGTAACGTCTGTCACGGATGTTTGGATATATACGGGAGATTACGAATATCGTACATATTTTGCTTTTAAAAGTTTCGTGCATGAGATATTTAGTATTTGTAGAGTGCGTAGAGACCACTGCAACTGTGTATGGGCAAAGAATATTTATTGCGTGTTTTAACCTGCTTACAATGTGAACTTTTTGGTACCTTGTACTTCACGGGTTATTGTGCAGCCTAGGTACAGAAACTCAGGAATCCTCCGAGATAACGTATATAGGTAAGGTCCACCCCGACTATACGTATATTAATACAAACATATGTGCATGTGCAGCATCCTGTACGCTCACGCAATACTATACAGGGTGTTTGCTCTAACATGTACAGAAATTTTATTTAAAGCGAGCGATAAAAGAGAAACGAGCGCTAACAACAACAACGACAACTTTATTACAGGATAATGGGTGGGGAGTTTCATCGTCGTGGGCGATACTCTACCCACATTGCTGGAGGTGAAGCAGGGAATGAAGGAATGGGTCCCGTTACAATGAGGATCGAAGGTCCTGTGGCGTCCAAAAAGGCGAAGAGAGCATTGAGGACAGAGCGTTGGTGAGCTGGATGCGGCCAGGGGCCAAGCAATTTGGTGAGGGAGAGGGGACGGGAGTCGAGCTCGTTGAGGGAGGCGGAGAGTACGAAGCGGGAAGGGTGGTAGTGTGGACAATGGAGAAGAATGTGCTCGAGATCTTCAACAGCACCGCGGTGACTGCAGTGGGGAGAGTTAACTTGTCGCAAGCGGTAGCGCCACTGTCCTGTGAAGGCCACGTCGAGGCGCATTCGATGAACTAATGCGGCGTCTTGACGAGAGATATGTGCTGGCATGCGGAAAGCGAGTGCTGGGTCAACTCTGCTCAGCATGGCGGGGGGTAGTATGTCGGCGGTCCGTTGGCGGGTAGCCAGAGGAGTCACAAGGCTTCGAAGTACGGACCGCCGATCGCCTCTCAGCAATGCAATACGCGTCCGTGTCCGAAACGACAGAGCTACTTCGGCGGCGCTGTCCGCCAGTTTTTCAGCTAGTTGACTGAGAAACAGATGCTACTAGCGAAGCAGTACCTGTTTTTTACTCAATTACCAGAAAAGTACCACTTACTTTTCTTTTATCGCTCGCTTTAAATATAATGTCTGGACACGTTAGAGCAAACACCCTGTATATGCAGGAACTCAATGTTGTCGTGGTGGCCTGCAGCACGTATTACAATCGATGGGCAAAAACACTCACATAGATGACTAGCAATGCAATGAGTCAAATGCAAAATGATGTGCTGGTGAAGGGTGTTTTTCATATACATTACAGATTTTTAATAAAAAGACCAGCAACTGCTTGGCTACCGCTTTTTCCTTTGGCTTATACGACTAGCCAGGAACTTTCTGCATGACACCATGCACCTGCGAGACGTGACCAATTAAGTATAACTGCAAAATTTAATTAACCTTTCAATTAGGGCTCCTCAAACGAAATTGAGACAGCAGCTCCAAAGGTACTCCGTGGTTAAGGTCGCCACATTTTTCTAAAATCTCAAAACACAAGCGTACTTTGAATCGCCTAGATTTCGCTAACAGTAAAACTCGAGCGGAACAGGATATAAACAGCCACCTTTGGAGGACCACTTGTGATGACACAGCACGTGGTAACAGCAGCTGATTGCAGCCAGCACTGTGCTCTCAGTCGGCCAAGGACGCATACTAACCCCCCTGTCCCCCACTCCTTCCTGCTGTCCCCTCCCCATCTGTCCTGATCTGTACGCCGCTCATAGCCACAGTTGCGTCGCGGCGCTAACACGACAGTAAAACCAGCTCTCAACAGCTCCAGAAGCACGATTCCAGGCCCTACCATGGTGTTTGAGGTGATGCTGTGTAGTGCGTCACAGCGCATCACCCCTGGACAGTGGCTGTTTCTACTCCAGGAATTAGCATACTGGAAGTTTTTCAACCTGAATTTGCATTAATTTAGAGCACGTTTCGTACCCGATTTTTACCCTCCCAATTTAGGAAAAATTATTTCTCCAACACTTCACGCTCTACTCATGACGCTCTGTACTACGTCGACACACATTACCTTGTGCAGTGTGAAATTTACCCCACAATTTATGCTAATATGCAGTAGTGTACTCGAGCCCTGACATACATTAGAGGATATGCAGCATCAGTTATTGGTCATAGAATATATAATAAATGAAATTAGTGATGTGCAAGTTTTATTTTATTTGCTTGTGTTGCCTTGCTGCGTTTTTTTAGCTGTTTAACTGTGATTCGCAACAGCAAAGGTCCTCAGAGACGAGTAAGGATGGCGCCTTCAACATCATGTTATTTAAATATGTGACAACTGTTAACTGACCTTGTTAAAAAGCACGCGTCATTGGAGCACATAAAAACATGCTGCAAAAGAAAGTTTTGTTATGCAAAGCTGCCAGAGCTTCATCCGCCATGCACTGCTCTCGTACTATTCTCCAAAAGCAGTTTCTAGTTCTGTACAGTGCAATAAAATGTGTTTTTTGATGACATGAACTTGGGATGTCCAATGGATATTGAAATGACGTTACAATGTCTGGGATGTTAGCGACCTAATTTGGACCAAGCCATGGATAGCCCACAGATATCCGGTGGACGTTCAGATGTCTGAGACATCTGCAACTTATTTTGGATATCAACGGGACGTTTGAGGTTTGCTGGGACACAGGCTTGCCAGAGGAGGAGTGACCAGCGATAAGATGGCACACCACCTCACCGAGTATCTCTGGAGAATGGACTGTATAAACAAGCAGAAAAACCCTCTTAATAGGATGCTAGGTGACATCAAGCGCTTGTATACACCAGGACATGACACCGAAACCTAAAAGTGAAACTGTACATACTGTAAATATTTGTAAATACTTGTAAATATTTGTATATATTTGATGACCCCCTTTCAGGTGACCGTATACTCTGGTACTCTACCCTGCACCGTACTGATGAGCCCCAATTAGGGTGAAACGGTGGCCCTAAAGCATCTCCAGCTTTCAACTTATCAGATACGTAAAAACCTAACCTACTCTAACCTTGGTCAGCCCCGATATGTCCATATTGTACACAAACTGACTGACCCTCTACATTTGAAATAAGTAAAAACCTAACCTAACCCAACCTTGGTCAGTCTCGACGTTTGCATATTCTACACAAAGTGACTGACCCTACAACGTGTGAAATACGTAAAAACCTAACCTAACCCAACCATTGTCAGTCTCAACGTGTGCATATTCTACACAAAATGACTGACCCTCCAACGTGTGAAATACATAAAATCCTAATCTAACCCAACCTTGGTCAGTCTCGACGTGTGCATATTCTACACAAAGTGACTGACCCTCCAACGTGTGAAATATGTAAAAACCTAACCTAATCCAACCTTGGTCAGTCTCAACGTGTGCATATTCTGCACAAAGTGATTGACACACCAACGTGTGAAATACGTAAAACCTAACCTCACCCAACATTGGTCAGTCTCGACGTGAGCTATTCTACACAAACTGACTGACCCTCTAACGGGTGAAATATGTTGTAGAGGAGGTGGTGTCCCTCTACATGAGCCCCGACCGGCGATGATGGTATATCCCAGTGGGCAGATGTGCATGGCCTCACGCTAGAACAGTGGCGGTAGAACTGGCTGCCAGGCGCAGTAGCGCGCGGCAGCAGAGGCGCGTCGTCGTCGCCGTATACCGGCCGCCCCATCACTCCCCCCCAGACGCGGAGCGCTGCATGCGGTAGAGGTCCGCGTCGATACCATGAAAAGGAGAATGAGGACGACTCATGGATGGTTGACGACTGGACACATGGCTTGTGATTGTGGCTGTTGATGCAGTAGCAGTGGGATGGCGGGAACAAGAGCGCTGCGATCTGGGCGGGTTCCAGTGATGAGATATGAATGCTGAGTGCTTGACTGCTTGGATGCTTGAGTGGTTGCTGATTGTGTTGAGCGGCGCTGAGTGCGTTGAGTAATCGTTGCTGCATTGCTTGTTGTTGAGTGTTGCCGAATAAGTGCGTTGAGTGATCGTTGCTGAGAGCTGATTGTTGATGGGTGAGTGCATTGCTGAGTGGGCGACAGTACCGCGACAGGTACGTAAGCGTGGATGCTGTTTGTCGCCAGAGAAGTGCCAGAGAGGACCATCGTGAAGCAGATGGAGGCCGGAAACTGATCTTCCTGTGTTCTCCCTGCGTGTCCCCGGTGCGACTTGTCTACCAGAAGGTGGTTCGCTGCTGGTTTGCCGAAAAATTTAGGATGATAAATGGCTGAATTACGTCGAACATGGTGTTCGTTGTATGGGTCACCAAATGTAGAGGAGGTGGTGTCCCTCTACATGAGTCCCGACCAGCGATCATGGAATGTTCCAGCGGGCAGATGGTCTGGCCTCACGCCAGGACGGTGCCTGGTAGAACTGGCCAGGCTCCCACAGCTCCCATAGTGCCCATAGTTTGAGATAATTCAGGCAACACTGGACATGCAACCAATGAAAATGAACTATGATGCCTACCATTCGGCCAATCAGGAGTCTCTCAGTTTGGCTCGCTTTTCGGCCCGGTACTGGCTACCGCTGGCTACCATCGGCTTTTACTTTTACTGGTTTTCATGCCCGACGCTCGTTATTCCGTATTCCAGAACAACTAGGCAAATTTTTGACACAATACACATTTATTTGAAACATCGTACTGTTTCAATAGTCTGACACAAATATGCACCGTGCGTACAGAGTCTGGTCCAAATCGTTGCGGTCGTTGACCAAGTTCGAACTCGAAAAACACACACACACACTCTACTCCCAGAAGTGAGCGACGCTCACACGAGCGCATGCGATTTCACGGTGAGCATCTCCTTTCGTTGGTTGCAGTGCGAAGGTTTCAACGAAGCGAGCAATGCTTGTCGCACGGACAGCGAATCCTGTCTCCGTTGTGACTGCATTTGAAAATGCGACGCCGCTCACAAGTGTTCCTCAGGCGTCAGCTCACCACTGCATTCCAGTTCTGAACTCGAGAGACTGTTCGTACGTAGGATACTTGTGTCGTGAAACATCACAACACGCGCTGAGTCACTCTGACACACAAACAAATCTGGGACTTCTCTTTGAACAATGCCGTCACACGGTGGTGTCAACTGACATCGTCGAGACGCCGCTGTCCGCTGCCACTTCTCTCCCTCCCCTTCTCGCAACTGCCCGGTGCCCGCCAGACAGGCAGCCCGCGAAAGAATGCTCTTTTGAAACTTTGCCAACCAATAGCGGAGCGCGCAATGTCCTTCGGCCAATGGGCATCAACTATGATGCCTGACGGTGTAATAACACGTGTTTATGACGTGCAAACATTTTTTTAGAGCCGGGAAGAGGGGGAGCAATGGGGGCCTGGAACTGGCTGCCAGGCGCAGTAGGGCGCGGCAGCAGAGGCGCGTCGTCGTCGTCGTCAACGAGCTGCCACAAAGTAAAAACCTAACCTGACCCAACCTTGGTCAGCCTTGACCTGTGCATATTCTACACAAACCCCAGCCTCCACATTAACCTACTACTGCTACAGTGCAACTGCACCCTCCTCCCCGAGCTTGCAGTTCTGTATAAACTACTGGTCTGCATGTACTGCACATGCTGTTTCCACAATCCATGCTCTGCATATTAGCACACCATTGTATCTCGCGTTAAACACTCTGGCAAAAGTGAAGGAATCATACATCATGTTCTTGCTTCTATTTTCTGCCTTTTGTTTTTCAGATTTTCTGCTGATATGTTGTCTCTTTTTCCAAAAGTGCCCATTTGCTAATTTACCTTTTCAAATATTACATAAATCAAATACATCACATATCATTTAGCACTTCAGCAGACGATATCGTGTTTTGTCCCACGAATATCTCGAGATCCATATTCAGAGGTGTGGCAACAATGAAATCGCCAAACGGGCCGGACCACCAAAACGTCTACACCTATCCGTTTGCCGCGGATCAGGAGTGGGATCATTACTAAAGTGCAGCCGCAGAGCTTCTCTTGCTGCAATTTTTGCCTGCCGCTAGCATTTTCTTGTTGCAATCTTGTATTAGCCGTTGAGTTTCGTAGCGATGTGCGATTAGGCCTGAGCGCTCCGTCTTAAGCTTTTTTCACAGTGTTATGTATGCACTCTCGCATGTTCAGACTTGTTTAGCGGTGTGCATTTGTGTCTTTCTTGTTGCAATTCTTACCCGCCTCTTGTATTTTGTTGTTTTTTCCGTCTTCCATGCATATCACCATGAGGGGATGGTGGTGCCATCTGGTGTGATGCCTTGCAACTAGCTAGCCACCTGTCGTCCATCTCTGCAACCACCCGTTGTTGACAAAGAGCAAGATGGCGGTCTCTGGTCAATCAGCCGTTTCGGAGTGATTTCTTCAACACGGCATCGTTGATTTTCATATAAATTGTTTCTCTCCACTCTATTTCTATCTATTTTTTATTTTTATGACCGCTGGTGGCTGGCAACACACAGAGTGATCTGGACACGAGTTAGATGCTCCTCAATTAGTGTGGTGACTCACTGGATCCTCCCATTTGCTGGGGGGTCCTAATTGCTAATTAATTGCTTTTAATGGTGTCTAGGCCCTTTCTTTTGTTGCCAGCACCCAGTGATGGGCAGTACTTGAAGTACCAAGTACTCAAGTAGTACTTTAAGTACATTTCTGTGGACTTGTACTTTACTTTAAGTACATTTTAAATCGTGTACTTTGTAATGTACTTCAAGTACTTTTTCAGAGTACTTTCCCATCAAGTACTCAAGTACCCAAACTTGGACTGCAGACAAAAAATCCCAAAATAGTACAAAAAATGCACCCTACTAAAAGCGCTAAAATGACAGCAAGATGACGAAAACACACAGATAGGGCTCTCTCTGAGTTTTCGTCTTCTTGTCGTCATTTTTGCGCTTTTAGTGGGATGCAGTACTAAGAGTCCCAGTCTGACATTTTACCAAAAATGATTTTTGTGCTTTTAAAGAGCATATTTCTTGAAGCAAATCTATTGTTGAGAGGCTTGAAATGTTGAAGTATCAAGGCTTCAATGATTATGTAAAACGAATGGAATGGACACTGTAATCAGCAGCACAATGACTTGGTCCATTGTCATTTCAGTTCTCCCAGTGGAGGGTTCGATGTTTTTGTATGTTGTTTCGTTCATTGGCAATTAATTATCATTTTATATCACATTATATATGTGATTGCATTACATGATGAACACTCTGAAAGACACACATGCTTTCATTTTTACATTTTACGTTTTTTAATTGGTCACATGCATTACATTACTGCAGATCACAGTCGTATAAAAATGAAGGCTTACATTGTGCTTCATCCTTTTTTACTTTCTTCGTATTTTTTCTTGAACATGTTGTATTTCAAAAAGCATCAAGGAATGCCCAGAAATATATAATCTACGTTTGCTTGTACTTTTTTCCCTTGAAATTTCCTAGTCTATTATAGCAGAAGATTAGTACCGGAACCCCACACTAGGCGGGTGATCTTGGATCAGTCAGGACATAATAATAGTTTGCATAATCACAGCACAGATGACTGATTACCTCTCTACAAGTTACTGCAAATTATGACATCAGATGAAGTTCATATTCACGGGTTAGCACTTAACCTAGGACTTTATGGCTTCAGAGCATTTGTCAAGAATACTCGCTAAAGTTTTGACAAAAAGGCAAGACACAGATACTAAACAGTGAAATGCAAAGTGATACAAATTAAATTGGCAATGTACTTGATGAGTACTTGAAGTACTTTGCCTAGTACTTTGTACTTTACTTAAAGTACATTTGGAATTGGGTACTTTGTACTGTACTTGAAGTACTAATGATGCCAGGTACTTGGTACTTTACTTTAAGTATAATTTTGAGGTACTTTGCCCATCACTGCCAGCACCCAGTAGTCAAACAACAACAACAACTTTATTTTACGATGATGAATGGGAAGTTTCATCGCCAGGGACAATACTCTATCCCATGGCTGGTGCTGATGTGGGGAATGAAAAATGAGCCCCTTCACAATAAGGATCGAAGTCCTATTGTGTCCAAAAAGGTCAAAAGAGCTTTGAGTGCAGAGCGTTGGTGGGCTTGATTCGGCCAGGGAGCAAGCAATTTTGATAGAGCGATGGGGCGAGAGCCCAGCTGACTAAGAGACCCAGAGAGTGTGGTTCGGGAAGGTTGGTAGTGTGGGAAATGAAGAAGAATGTGCTCCAGATCCTCTAGAGCACTGCAGTGACAGCATCTTGGAGAGTCAACTTGTCTCAAGTGGTAACGCCACTGAGCTGTAAAAGCCACATTGAGTCGCATTAGCTGAATTAATGCAGCATCTTGACGAGAAGTTTTTCTTGGCGTGCGGAAAGCGAGCGTTGGATCAACTCTGCTCAGCATAGTTCGGGGGAGAATGTCTGTTGTCCATTGGCAGGAAGGCAGGGGTGTCACGAGGCGTCGCAGAATGGAGCGACGGTCTCCTCGCAGCGGTGTAATGCTGGTCTGCTTCCGATACGAGAGAGCTGCTTCTGTAGCGCTGTCCGCCTGCTCATTCCCCACTGCATCACAATGGGCTGGAAGCCACTGGAGAACCAGCCTGTGGCGTGCTTCGTACAAATGGTGGTAAGTTATGCAGATGAGCCTCGTATGTACTGACCCAGCGGTCAGTGCTTACTACTGCTTCCCACTTATTTTATTGGCGGCCACCCCAGGCAGCACATGATGGTCTAGTAGACACCTAAATGACGTCTAAACACAGAGAAAAGGAATGTCTAGGTCCTTGACTAAGTGTCAGTTATCCGTCCACAAGACGTCATATATCACGTCTAACGTTGCGCCACCTAGCCATCTAGCCTAAGACATCCAATGTCTATCTACCTAGCCGAGATTTAGACACGTTTTTGACCAGATGTCTGCAATTGGTCAGACACCTAACCATGTATTATACATGAAGTCTGCGGCTAGACCAATTTTATCCCTCCATTCACGCGACAGGTCTAGGGTTATACATTTCCTGTACCTTACTTTAGCCACCCTTAGGCGTACTTTAAACCATGACTAGTCCATCTACCGTTCTCGCATGCATTCATGCAGAAATATGATAGATTTGATTGCAAACATGAATCTCAACATGAATATTAATTCACAGTAAACCACACACTAAGTCTACGGTACAAAACTCAGTCTAAAACTAGATTGATTTTGCTGCCAAACAGGCGTCTCATGTTTTGACTGATGAGTGTTGAATTGGCAGCAGGGTGTTGAAGGCCACCTCATTCCTTTCTTCGAATGAGTGATTGTTGGTGCTGCAGCGCTACCTCCAATGACTCACTGTGGCTAGAAAATAAAACAAAACATGCAGTTTGTTTAGTGGCTATGCACACTCTTTCACGGGATGCTTGTCTGGCCACATAAAAGCAAAAACGGTATGAACACTGATCTGATAGACCTATAAAGAAAAGATGCTGCACATACAAAAATCACAGCACTGTTACAGCCACGCACCACGAATTGCAGCAACAGCTGAAAATCTCAGTTTGTGCGTGACTACCTGATGTAGACGCTGCTGGGATCTAAGGGAACGGCGCTCTATATAAAGCTGTATGTGGGGTAATTACTTTTATTCTTTAGAGAACTTTTAGCTGAAAAAAAAAAAAAACTACAAGAGCAGCATGGATGCCGTTTTTGCATTGAGTTATATGGCTAGGTAGACTTTCTCTCGAAGGAAGTACGCAACTACAAGGTGATTAACTACCTATGATTTCTGAACCAATTCTTTAATTACAGATTTCAGGAATAAGAGACTCGTCTCGTTCCATTTCACATTTAACGAAACCCGAAACATACACACGCGTTAAATATCCACCCCTAAAATCGTGTCGACCAAGAAGGCAGGAAGCCCAGCGCTGATTTCTGAGCGCCACGCGATTTGCAGTAAGGGAGATGATTGGAGTAGGTGCTGATCAGCTAGCCAGATAAACCGCTTTCCAATCCATATAAGCCTCTGTCGTTGTAGATGATGCGCGCCTTTTCAATTTTGGCGCATTTGCATACTGAATTCAGCGAAACGCAGGGAAACATCCCACATCATCATCATCCATTCATCTATGTTGTTGTTGTTGTTGTTCAGCGATGAATATTTTACAACACGGGCTCTTGATTTTCAAGAGACAGAATGGCTTTCAACGAGGATTGTTTCCAGTTCTACTATCTTGCTTTTTTCCAAAATTAAAGAGTTAATCAATGGATTTGAAATAATTACTCATCTTGGGGGGGGGGGGTAGTTACATACTCTCACTCTCTTACTGAGGATCTCAGACTGAATGCAATTGCTGAAGCAGGGTAGTTGGTAATATTCCATGATGACAAACTGCATACTGCTGGTCTCGTGTCTTGCTACAGTTTGTCATTATCAGTGATGGAAGTGCGTCGAAGCGTTCTGGCGCAACCATTCGCGCAGGAAAAATAGAGTTTTAGAATCAATCCCAAAATTCGCGGACACCCCCCCGCCGGCGAACTCCGTCACCATACTCAGCCGCTATGCGGGAAGCTGGCTTACAGGATGTTCATTCTATGGGAGACAGCGTTTATGCCAATTAACAGCAAAACAGAATAAAATTTTTAAGATGTCATCGCCTAATAGAGAAGAACACCATGTAAAGAACCCCTGGAGACATGAAAGGCACCAGCAGAATATAAGCCTAGTGCACCCTGGCCAAATGAATTTTAATGCATTGCTTCTATGGGGATTCCGTCGATTTTTGCACATCGCCCATGTTTAGACTACGATTTTTCGACAAAGGTAGTCAAATTCTGCAAATGTCATCGCCTATTTTCGTTCAGTACGTCCTCCAGGCCACATACCAACCACGGCACGATGTGTGAGTGTTAATCCTGATGCACCCAGGGCCTTCAAAGTCGCGACTGAGACAGGGTTCCCCTCCTAGGCGCTCGACGGACTAAGTCCCAGCATTATCGTTATACGCATGCGCTGAGACTGTACGGCCGGTCTGAAGGAGTTCGAAACGAGAACTGTCATTTTTTCCAGAACTCGAAGTGGCTGACAGAACAGACAACTTTATTTTCAGTGAGTAATATACAAATGATACCGTCTTGTATTTTATATTTATATGAAACTATACAACTTGATAAAACTGTGCATTTCGAGTGCCGTTTTGGAAGTGATTTTGTCAAACGCGACCTTTCAGGGTGCAGGAGAACAAGGTACGGGGTTCAAACCCTGTGATCGTACTTTCACATATACATACACATATACATTACATTACATAATCAGCTTAGGATATCTTTATTATCATCGTTATATCAAATGATATTAAGCCCCGAACTTGATGAAATTCGCCATTTGGCCGTTTTGGAAGCGATTTTGTCAAACGCGACCTCTCAGGGAGCAACAGGGGAAGACACGGGGTTCTAATCCCGTGATCTTGCTTTCACGTATACATATTATAATATCAGCTTTGGACATCTTTAATATTAATTTTATATCAAATGATATTAAGCCCCGAAGTTGACGAAATTGGCCACTTGGCCATTTCGAGTGCCGCTTTGGAAACGATTTTGTTAAACGCGACCTCTCAGGGTGCAACAAGGGAACAACGTACGGGGTTTAAACACCGTGATCTTACTTTCACGTATACATACTACAGAATCAGCTTAGGACATCTTTAATATTATTTTTACATCCAATGATATTAAGCCCCGAAGTTGACGAAATTCGCCACTTTGCCATTTCGAGTGCCGTTTTGAAAGCGATTTTGTCAAACCCGACCTCTCAGGTTGCAACAGGGGAACAACGTACGGGGTTTAAACACCGTGATCTTACTTTCACGTATACATACTACAGAATCAGCTTAGGACATCTTTAATATTATTTTTACATCCAATGATATTAAGCCCCGAAGTTGACGAAATTCGCCACTTTGCCATTTCGAGTGCCGTTTTGAAAGCGATTTTGTCAAACCCGACCTCTCAGGTTGCAACAGGGGAACAACGTACGGGGTTTAAACACCGTGATCTTACTTTCACGTATACATACTACAGAATCAGCTTAGGACATCTTTAATATTATTTTTACATCCAATGATATTAAGCCCCGAAGTTGACGAAATTCGCCACTTTGCCATTTCGAGTGCCGTTTTGAAAGCGATTTTGTCAAACCCGACCTCTCAGGTTGCAACAGGGGAACAACGTACGGGGTTTAAACACCGTGATCTTACTTTCACGTATACATACTACAGAATCAGCTTAGGACATCTTTAATATTATTTTTACATCCAATGATATTAAGCCCCGAAGTTGACGAAATTCGCCACTTTGCCATTTCGAGTGCCGTTTTGAAAGCGATTTTGTCAAACCCGACCTCTCAGGTTGCAACAGGGGAACAACGTACGGGGTTTAAACACCGTGATCTTACTTTCACGTATACATACTACAGAATCAGCTTAGGACATCTTTAATATTATTTTTACATCCAATGATATTAAGCCCCGAAGTTGACGAAATTCGCCACTTTGCCATTTCGAGTGCCGTTTTGAAAGCGATTTTGTCAAACCCGACCTCTCAGGTTGCAACAGGGGAACAACGTACGGGGTTTAAACACCGTGATCTTACTTTCACGTATACATACTACAGAATCAGCTTAGGACATCTTTAATATTATTTTTACATCCAATGATATTAAGCCCCGAAGTTGACGAAATTCGCCACTTTGCCATTTCGAGTGCCGTTTTGAAAGCGATTTTGTCAAACCCGACCTCTCAGGTTGCAACAGGGGAACAACGTACGGGGTTTAAACACCGTGATCTTACTTTCACGTATACATACTACAGAATCAGCTTAGGACATCTTTAATATTATTTTTACATCCAATGATATTAAGCCCCGAAGTTGACGAAATTCGCCACTTTGCCATTTCGAGTGCCGTTTTGAAAGCGATTTTGTCAAACCCGACCTCTCAGGTTGCAACAGGGGAACAACGTACGGGGTTTAAACACCGTGATCTTACTTTCACGTATACATACTACAGAATCAGCTTAGGACATCTTTAATATTATTTTTACATCCAATGATATTAAGCCCCGAAGTTGACGAAATTCGCCACTTTGCCATTTCGAGTGCCGTTTTGAAAGCGATTTTGTCAAACCCGACCTCTCAGGGTGCAACAGGGGAACAACGTACGGGGTTTAAACACCGTGATCTTACTTTCACGTATACATACTACAGAATCAGCTTAGGACATCTTTAATATTATTTTTACATCCAATGATATTAAGCCCCGAAGTTGACGAAATTCGCCACTTTGCCATTTCGAGTGCCGTTTTGAAAGCGATTTTGTCAAACCCGACCTCTC
Source organism: Ornithodoros turicata (assembly GCF_037126465.1). NCBI lineage: Eukaryota > Metazoa > Arthropoda > Arachnida > Ixodida > Argasidae > Ornithodoros > Ornithodoros turicata. The sequence continues at coordinate 23,214,327 of NC_088206.1, read as the reverse complement.
AGGGTGCAACAGGGGAACAACGTACGGGGTTTAAACACCGTGATCTTACTTTCACGTATACATACTACAGAATCAGCTTAGGACATCTTTAATATTATTTTTACATCCAATGATATTAAGCCCCGAAGTTGACGAAATTTGCCACTTTGCCATTTCGAGTGCCGTTCTGGAAGCGATTTTGTCAAACCCGACCTCTCAGGGTGCAACAAGGGAACAACGTACGGGGTTTAAACACCGTGATCTTACTTTCACGTATACATACTACAGAATCAGCTTAGGACATCTTTAATATTATTTTTACATCCAATGATATTAAGCCCCGAAGTTGACGAAATTCGCCACTTTGCCATTTCGAGTGCCGTTTTGAAAGCGATTTTGTCAAACCCGACCTCTCAGGGTGCAACAAGGGAACAACGTACGGGGTTTAAACACCGTGATCTTACTTTCACGTATACATACTACAGAATCAGCTTAGGACATCTTTAATATTATTTTTACATCCAATGATATTAAGCCCCGAAGTTGACGAAATTCGCCACTTTGCCATTTCGAGTGCCGTTTTGAAAGCGATTTTGTCAAACCCGACCTCTCAGGGTGCAACAAGGGAACAACGTACGGGGTTTAAACACCGTGATCTTACTTTCACGTATACATACTACAGAATCAGCTTAGGACATCTTTAATATTATTTTTACATCCAATGATATTAAGCCCCGAAGTTGACGAAATTCGCCACTTTGCCATTTCGAGTGCCGTTTTGAAAGCGATTTTGTCAAACCCGACCTCTCAGGGTGCAACAAGGGAACAACGTACGGGGTTTAAACACCGTGATCTTACTTTCACGTATACATACTACAGAATCAGCTTAGGACATCTTTAATATTATTTTTACATCCAATGATATTAAGCCCCGAAGTTGACGAAATTCGCCACTTTGCCATTTCGAGTGCCGTTTTGAAAGCGATTTTGTCAAACCCGACCTCTCAGGGTGCAACAAGGGAACAACGTACGGGGTTTAAACACCGTGATCTTACTTTCACGTATACATACTACAGAATCAGCTTAGGACATCTTTAATATTATTTTTACATCCAATGATATTAAGCCCCGAAGTTGACGAAATTCGCCACTTTGCCATTTCGAGTGACGTTTTGAAAGCGATTTTGTCAAACCCGACCTCTCAGGGTGCAACAAGGGAACAACGTACGGGGTTTAAACACCGTGATCTTACTTTCACGTATACATACTACAGAATCAGCTTAGGACATCTTTAATATTATTTTTACATCCAATGATATTAAGCCCCGAAGTTGACGAAATTCGCCACTTTGCCATTTCGAGTGACGTTTTGAAAGCGATTTTGTCAAACCCGACCTCTCAGGGTGCAACAGGGGAACAACGTACGGGGTTTAAACACCGTGATCTTACTTTCACGTATACATACTACAGAATCAGCTTAGGACATTTTTAATATTATTTTTACATCCAATGATATTAAGCCCCGAAGTTGACGAAATTCGCCACTTTGCCATTTCGAGTGCCGTTTTGAAAGCGATTTTGTCAAACCCGACCTCTCAGGGTGCAACAAGGGAACAACGTACGGGGTTTAAACACCGTGATCTTACTTTCACGTATACATACTACAGAATCAGCTTAGGACATCTTTAATATTATTTTTACATCCAATGATATTAAGCCCCGAAGTTGACGAAATTCGCCACTTTGCCATTTCGAGTGACGTTTTGAAAGCGATTTTGTCAAACCCGACCTCTCAGGGTGCAACAAGGGAACAACGTACGGGGTTTAAACACCGTGATCTTACTTTCACGTATACATACTACAGAATCAGCTTAGGACATCTTTAATATTATTTTTACATCCAATGATATTAAGCCCCGAAGTTGACGAAATTCGCCACTTTGCCATTTCGAGTGCCGTTTTGAAAGCGATTTTGTCAAACCCGACCTCTCAGGGTGCAACAAGGGAACAACGTACGGGGTTTAAACACCGTGATCTTACTTTCACGTATACATACTACAGAATCAGCTTAGGACATCTTTAATATTATTTTTACATCCAATGATATTAAGCCCCGAAGTTGACGAAATTCGCCACTTTGCCATTTCGAGTGCCGTTTTGAAAGCGATTTTGTCAAACCCGACCTCTCAGGGTGCAAAAAGGGAACAACGTACGGGGTTTAAACACCGTGATCTTACTTTCACGTATACATACTACAGAATCAGCTTAGGACATCTTTAATATTATTTTTACATCCAATGATATTAAGCCCCGAAGTTGACGAAATTCGCCACTTTGCCATTTCGAGTGCCGTTTTGAAAGCGATTTTGTCAAACCCGACCTCTCAGGGTGCAACAAGGGAACAACGTACGGGGTTTAAACACCGTGATCTTACTTTCACGTATACATACTACAGAATCAGCTTAGGACATCTTTAATATTATTTTTACATCCAATGATATTAAGCCCCGAAGTTGACGAAATTCGCCACTTTGCCATTTCGAGTGACGTTTTGAAAGCGATTTTGTCAAACCCGACCTCTCAGGGTGCAACAGGGGAACAACGTACGGGGTTTAAACACCGTGATCTTACTTTCACGTATACATACTACAGAATCAGCTTAGGACATTTTTAATATTATTTTTACATCCAATGATATTAAGCCCCGAAGTTGACGAAATTCGCCACTTTGCCATTTCGAGTGCCGTTTTGAAAGCGATTTTGTCAAACCCGACCTCTCAGGGTGCAACAGGGGAACAACGTACGGGGTTTAAACACCGTGATCTTACTTTCACGTATACATACTACAGAATCAGCTTAGGACATTTTTAATATTATTTTTACATCCAATGATATTAAGCCCCGAAGTTGACGAAATTCGCCACTTTGCCATTTCGAGTGCCGTTTTGAAAGCGATTTTGTCAAACCCGACCTCTCAGGGTGCAACAAGGGAACAACGTACGGGGTTTAAACACCGTGATCTTACTTTCACGTATACATACTACAGAATCAGCTTAGGACATCTTTAATATTATTTTTACATCCAATGATATTAAGCCCCGAAGTTGACGAAATTCGCCACTTTGCCATTTCGAGTGACGTTTTGAAAGCGATTTTGTCAAACCCGACCTCTCAGGGTGCAACAGGGGAACAACGTACGGGGTTTAAACACCGTGATCTTACTTTCACGTATACATACTACAGAATCAGCTTAGGACATTTTTAATATTATTTTTACATCCAATGATATTAAGCCCCGAAGTTGACGAAATTCGCCACTTTGCCATTTCGAGTGCCGTTTTGGAAGCGATTTTGTCAAACCCGACCTCTCAGGGTGCAACAGGGGAACAACGTACGGGGTTTAAACACCGTGATCTTACTTTCACGTATACATACTACAGAATCAGCTTAGGACATCTTTAATATTATTTTTACATCCAATGATATTAAGCCCCGAAGTTGACGAAATTCGCCACTTTGCCATTTCGAGTGCCGTTTCGGAAACGATTTTGTCAAACCCGACCTCTCAGGGTGCAACAAGGGAACAACGTACGGGGTTTAAACACCGTGATCTTACTTTCACGTATACATACTACAGAATCAGCTTAGGACATCTTTAATATTATTTTTACATCCAATGATATTAAGCCCCGAAGTTGACGAAATTCGCCACTTTGCCATTTCGAGTGCCGTTTCGGAAACGATTTTGTCAAACCCGACCTCTCAGGGTGCAACAAGGGAACAACGTACGGGGTTTAAACACCGTGATCTTACTTTCACGTATACATACTACAGAATCAGCTTAGGACATCTTTAATATTATTTTTACATCCAATGATATTAAGCCCCGAAGTTGACGAAATTCGCCACTTTGCCATTTCGAGTGCCGGTTTTGAAGCCATTTTGTCAAACCCGACCTCTCAGGGTGCAACAGGGGAACAAGATACGGGGTTCAAACCCCGTGATCTTACTTTCACATATACAGGATACAAAATTAGTTTAGGACATCTTTTATATTATTTTTATATCAAATGATATTAAGCCCCGAAGTTGAGGAAATTGGCCATTTGGTCATTTCGAGTGCCGGTTTGGAAGCCATTTTGTCAAACCCGACCTCTCAGGGTGCAACAGGGGAACAAGATACGGGGTTCAAACCCCGTGATCTTACTTTCACATATACATATTACAAAATTAGCTTAGGACAATATTATTGTTATATCGAATGATGTTAAGTCCCGTAGTTGATGAAATTGGCCAATGGCCATTTCGAGCCCCGGTTTGGAAGCGATTTTGTCAAACTCGACCTGTCATGGTGCAACAGGGGAACAAGGTACGTGGTTCAAACTCCATGATCTTAGTTTCAGATATACACATTAGAAAATCAGCTTTGGACATCTTTAATACTATTGTTGTATAAAAATATATTAAGCCCCGAAGTTGATGAAATAGGCCATTTGGCCATTTCGAGTGCCATTTTGGAAGCGATTTTTAAAACGCGCCCTCTCAGGGTGCAACAAGGGAACAATATACGGGGTTCAAATCCCGTGATCTTACTTTCACATATGCATACTACAAAATCAGCTTAGGACGCTTTTTGCTTAGGGAGTGTCGTTTCGGAAGCAGTTTCTTCAAACGCGACCTCTCCATGTACGGCCTGGCACCAGGATTAAAGGGGCTTCGCACGTTTTAAAGGGCTCGATCTGCTGCCGAACGTTGCGGTATCCTCTGTTACAATCCCAGTACAAGCCGTTCATAGTATCTTTTTGGCACAACGATACAAGTCATTTGAGTCATTGTAAAGGGCCCTGCTGCCGCCTTTTCCAAATTTTGCGGTGGTTTCCGATGCAATCACAGGAGAGGGGCATAACATAAGCTGTCGCGTCTTTATAGGTGTGTAAAATGTCGGCCACCATGATTAAAGGGGTTTTTGTCCGTTTTAAAGGGCTCTGCTGTAGCCTTTTATGGAGTTTGCGGCCGCATCCGTTATAATTCCAGTAGAACGGCAATAGCATGCATAACCCGTTGCGAATACTTATATGACTTTGGAACTATGATACAAGGGGTATCGACCGTTTTAAAGGGCTCTGCTGCCGCATTTTCCGTATTTTGCGGTAGTCTCTGTTACAATCCCAGTAGAACGGCATTGCACAAGCCATTGATGACATGTCATCGGCAGCATGATACAAGGGGTCTCGCCCGTGCTGAAGGGCTATGCTGCATCCTTTTCCCGATATTTGCGGTCGCCTGTGTTATGATCTCGGTAGAATGACATAGTATAAGTTGTTGATAATATGACTGTGACAGCATGACACAAGGGGTTTTGCTCGTTTAAGAGGGCTCTGCTGCTACGTTTGCCGAATTTGGTGATCGCCTGTGTTATAACTCCAGCAGAATAGGATTGCACAAGACACTGGTAACTTTCTTTCTTTCGCTCCATGCTACAGGGAGTTTCGCCCGTTTTATAAGGCCTTGCTGCTGCCGTATCCAAATTATGCGGTCTCCTCTTGCGCAATTCCGGTAGAAAGGCACAGCGTAAGCCGTCATTAATATGCCTTTGGTACCATGATACAAGGGGTTTCGTACGTTTTAAATCACTCTGTTGCTGCCTTTTCCGCATTTGGTGGTCGCTTCTATTGCAATCCCTGTAGAAGAGCATCATAAGCCGTTGATAATATCTCTTTGGAACCATGATTAAAGAGGTTTTGCCAGTTCTAAAGGGGCTCTGCTGCGGTCTTTTACGGATTTTGCGGTCGCCTCCGTTACAATCCCAGTGGGAAGGGCAATAGCATAAGCCGTCTCGAATATGCCTTTGACACCATGATACAAAGGGTTTTGCCCATTTTAGAGGGCTCTGCCGGCGCGTCTTCCAAATTTTGCGGTCACCACTGTCAAAATCCCAGTACAAGGGCCTAGTATAAGTCGTTGATAATGGCTTCGCTATGCAGAATACACCAGTGACTCTTTGTGGTGTATTCCATGGATGCCCCTGCCATCATCGGGGTTGCAGAAAGGTTACTTTTTACTTTTCTCAAAGAAGTTGGCAAGTGATGCAATGTTTCAGAAGGATACTGTGGTGGTGGTGTTGATGGTGAAAGGGCTTGCCGTTGTCGGCCTCACGTATATGGGCAACGTCACGACTGACGCCCTGGGGAAATGTGCGTCCTGGGCAGACTTCTAGGGTCACTGTGGGTCATTTCTTGCAGGTCGAGGTGTAAGCATACCATGGACCTGTTTATGCGTGCTGCACTTCGAGAAAAATTGGTTGATTACCATGAACAGTGAAATTCAAACGGCTTCGTAACCGATATGTTCTCAAGCGGTGAACCACCTCAGGCCATAGTCATGAACTATTTGTTGTTGTTGTTGTAACGGATATGTATTTTCATCTATGATGTCTTTTCCTCAGACTTTAGCACCAGTGCTCGTAGGTGTCTGTTGCCGTGTAAATGTTCGGACTGCCGGCGATTTGCTAAGCAAGTTCACTTTTGTGCCCCGTATCTTGGCAAGTTTATTTCCTTGCCGTCGCGAATCTCTCGCTGAATTCAAACGGAAGGTATCAGCCTTTGGTCCGTTGCGCAACTCGTATCAGCAGCGAAGAGGAACGACAATTTCTTCTTTGTCATTGTTGTTGCGGCTGGCACTATCATCAATGCGCATAGAAGCTAAGATGCGGTACCCGGCGTGATAAGATGTCTGCGTGATTTCGAGTGGAGAGAACCATAGGGTGGTATATCTATATGGATACATATTTATGCGTATATGCATTGGTGGCCAAGGTGTATCGGGAAATCTCACGAATTACAGGGGAGTGGTTGGAAAAATTCAGGGGGAGTGTACACCTCCCTGGGGGCTGGGGGTAATCACCCTGGAAAGGACCGCAATTATAGCAAAGTACCTCAGCGTAAACAGCTGAGCGGTATAGTTATTAGGCATTAGCATATACAATTCGTCAATGAGAAACTTCACTTGACACACCAGCAGAGACAAATGAGCTTCTTTTCCAAATTAGACATTGAAAATTTGAAAGGCGTTGCAAGTTCTTCGTACATAGTTCTTCACGAACGATTATCCCAACGTTCAGGAGCACTGAAATTGTCGGTTTACACACTGTATTGCTGATTTTGCTTGCATTTTCAACGTGAAAAAGAAAAAGGAAATCAGGGAAAGAGAAATAATTAAAAATATTCACACAATGACCCTCGAACATAACTACTCCATCTATTTTTTTTTCTTTTTTTTTCACTGTGCCTCTCTGTGCTCAGTATACAGTTTTTCGAGCATGATATCCGGAGAGGCTGCTGCTATGCTGTAAGCCCATAAACTTAGTGTAATAATTAACCAGATCGCTAATCGCTATAACTACTAGCTGAGGTTCATGAGTCACAAGAACTGCTCGAATGTGAATGTCCTTCCTAACGTCGACAGGAGCAACACTACAACGAGCAAGGTTAAAAACAATGCCTGAAAACCTGGTTTCATTCCGAATTCTTCATTATTGGTGTGCGCGCGCGTGTGTGTGTGGGGGGGGGGGGGCAGCTTTATTCTATTTAGTGGTCAAGAGCCCTCGGGACACAGAATAGCTGACTGCAAGCCATGCACATGCGGCCCGCGTGTGTGAGAACCCTGATTGCCCTGATCTAAGCATTACTTCATCTTAAACGAGAAATAATGTACTCGAGGGCGCGTAGCACTTGTTTAGCGTTATCTCCAAATCTGGTATTTAGTTCTGCTCCAAAATATCTGGTCCAAAGAAGTCGCGTTTAATCAAACTATTGCCACTCGCATCGCCACAGCACTCGCAGACGCCAAACTGTCCGTATCTTCCATTTCATTTAGTAATAACTCTGGATATAAACGTGATATCGAAGATGTCATCACTTAATTACGTAGTCTGTGTATCCATGCTTAATAGCTATGAGTCCGCGGCCTATACCTGGTTCCCTTGCCAGAGCCCGCGAAGTAGCGTTTGGTCAAATCATTCATTTTCAAGCGACCAAAGAACAAACAGGAGACAAGATCAGACACAAGTCGCTCTGTTGTTGTTTCGTGTTTGTTCTTTGGTCGCTTGTGGATTTACACCAACCAGCCCAATCTATATACTTCAGACATTTTGCCAAATCGTCGCCCAAGAGGCACTCACTGGCACCAATTTGTCAGTTTCCTCTATTTTAGCTCGTAATAACTTTTGATACCAATTTGAGACTGATGGTATCATCAGAAAATTACGTAGTCTGTGTATCGTCTGCGGACCGTAGCTGCTGTCCTTGCTGCACTCTTAGAACTCGCATTTAGTGAATTTGTCGTCCAGAAGGTATCACAGGCGCCAACCTGCCAATTTCATCCGGCAATCTCCCGATATCTGGAAAGTCTCATGCTCGTTCCCACAGTTATACATCACGTCTTATTCTTTATCTTATGCGAATGCTCCCGGGCGTGTTATCGGTGTTGTTATCAGGTCGGGGCGCGAAAAGGGAATTGTTCGCCTCAGATATGTCCTCCTCTCCCTGCCCAGATCTGTTCCTCCTCACGTAGTCACGCACCACCCTGTAAACTTAGCTTCCTTGCGTAGTCCTCTGCTATCAGGTCAAGCCGGGTTTCAGAGGGGGTGTCCCTGAATGCTGCTCTTGAGAGAAAAATAGAGCTTAACGATCCACCATCGTAGGGCCCGGGGCATGTATGGTTACTAATTTACAATGTGGAATGAGCGCTCCCCACGTTAATTTCAGTTTCGTTGTGTATTGGAAAATTTTCCGTTCAACATAGAGGCTCGAGATCGGGGACTCACAACCCTAACATGCTTCCGAAGAGTCTGTGCATAGTGGGGGTGAACTGCGTGTCCACATACGCAATGTATTTCGTTGCCTAAGAGCCAAGCAATCCTCAAAGGTAGCAAGTTACAGTGGCCATAGAAATTGGTTTAACCGATATCTTTAGAGACACGCCAAGCTACCCTGGGAATCGAAAACCAGTCTTAGCGTGGAAATCACCTCGTGCCTCTCAGCTCGGATAGCGATGAACATAGAAGCAAAATGCAAGCGAGATGGTGTACATTGGCAACATGTCCCTAAACTGGTGAAAACTTAAAATGAAGAGTACAATCGTTGGAACATCAACGTGACGGGCGTTTTCTCGTAACGCGCGCGACCTCGCCTGGTCGAGCAGGCGACTGCGAAGCACTCCATGATTGGCACAGCACTTCCATCACTGCATTATGTATATAACTCAATTGCAAAAACAATATCTGTGCTGCTCTCATGACTTTGTTACAAAAATTCTGTACAGGATAAAAATAAACATTGTGTATATTATAAAAGGCAATACAAAGCAAGAGCTGTATCACCACGTCAAATATTATAGGGTTTATTCACATGACGTCATCCACAGGAGACCGCCACTGTCGCTAGCAGGCAGATGTGCTGCCATCGGCCACCGTATTGTAGGTCCCATCCAAGCCGTTACCCATATTGTACTCACCGTATATCTGGTGTTTCAATCTTGTTGCTCTGTGATTTGTAGCATATCCAAGCAATTTCCATGTTTTCGACGTTAATAGTCGCCTAAAAAGCATATGGCAGCGAACGAATGCAAGGATGTAACATTGAGGGGCCTATCGTATGGCGCCGAGGTGACGCCAGTGAATAAAACCTATAGTAACTCAAATCTTGCTATACTGCCACATAGCTATTTGGTTGAAGTAAGACGGAATTACATAGTCACACTGTTCTCCATACAATACCATGGATGTTTCAAAACGACCAAGCACAGAAGTACTAGTTTTGTACCTTTTGAAGAATATTTTGTCTGCCGCTGATACATGTTGTGCGGTTCTTTAGGAAGCTTCTGGCGTCCTTTCTTCTACATCGCACTTGCCTACTGACTTTCACAGCATCTGAACAAAAGTTCTATTTCGTAACCACACGACAACCGTGTAAATGGAACGCAGTTCGAGCCTTCCACAAACTGTATTTGCAATACTGTGTTGACGAAAAATTTAAAGAGGCTCCCTCTAGAGTAAGATTAGGGAGCACATAGAACACCAGGAGCATTGGAGGACATCATAGTTAGACGTCAAAGGCAACTGCTTCCCCTTCCCTCACAGGGAACTACAGGGGGCTACAGTCAAGCTTATGTGCAAATAGATGTTTCGTAGGATAGGTTACCACTATTTTCATATTCACAGATGCAAGACAGTTCAAGCACTTATAAAAAGAAAAATACAGTTGCTATGAAACCTCATGAAACCATGATATGCAAAGAAAAGTACTTGCGCAAAATTTTCAGTGTGTGGTTTCACTACCAGCGAAAAATACAACAACCGAAGTCGGGCTGACATGATAATGAACTAACTAGCATTTATGTTCTGGCGTGTCCGCAGCGTAACGGTCGACTTTCGTTTACTCAAAAGACTTCAACAGTCATCGAAAACTCGTGAATCTGGGAGGTTAATTAGTGATGCCGTATTTTTTTAGCACCAAGGCGAACCAATTCACTTACTGAAACGTTGTACTGCCGAACATACAACGTTAATCACTACTTTGAATGCTAGCGCAGTCAGGTCAACCCACACTTCCAATGTGTTTCAATCAGTGATACGAAGCCGAAATAGATGAAGGAAACGATATTCCGATATTATGCCACGCATTTCTACCACATACGATCTTTGTGCACACAAGCAGGCACATACTTTAATGAAGAGTGAACTCACCCCTGAAACTTGAAAGCCAGAGAACAAAGGAACGCTGCACTACAGTGTACTCTGCTGCGCTCAACCGTTTTTGTCACTGGACAACACGGCGTACGTTCTCGCGATGCTCAAAAATTGAAAGACAAAATGTACGGGAGATTAGAACTTCGAAAGATTTTCGTATAACAACCAGTGGAATGCAACCAAGCCCCAACTGCTACCCGTTACGCATCCGCAAATTTTCAAGTTTCAACGGTTGAAACTGAACTAGTTCGAACTGGTTGGAAGGATGATGGATGGTGATTGGGTAGACGGGCAGACGTCATTGCCACTGCTTCAGCTCGTGCTTATTGAGTACTTATTTTCTGTAATATCCTTTAATTTCCGTGGCCATCCATTATAATTGGCGCGGAGGAGATTAAATGTTAAATAGCACATATGCCAATCCAGCGGAAGTGACACCAACATCATCATCATTACGCCATCGCCATCGTAGCGACGAGTATCGTATTTTGGTGCTGTGTGTGTTGAAATTCGCTGTTCTTTTTGCAAACATTTTATCAGTGCCTTTGCAACTCTTGGCAGATGTGCCTAATATTTAGCGTATTGCCTGTTCAGCAATTTCAAAGAGATACCATGGACAGTTTCAAGGTTTTTTGAAGGGTCCTGAAATCCTTGAGTCACGTCAGTTTCCATTTTACTGCTGCAGCAGTGTAGCTTGTGGGAAAATGTTGTGTGCAGTAAACAAATATCTGCCATCTGCTGCCCACAGTACAGGCAAAGTGCTTCTGTGTTTGTCGAGCAATGGTTTATAGTGCTGCGCTGAACGATTCCTCGGAGTCGTCGACTTTTTTATTAATGTTTCAGTGATTTGATAATTTAGTTGCTGATTTCTTTGAGTTGGTGTAGCGTAGTATTCTGCAGGGGAGTTACTGACGGACAAAATTTACATTAACCAGCAAGATAACGCCTTCAGGAACGCTAGTTCAAGAAACATTGCCCCAAACAAATGCGGGTTTTCGTAAACAAAAAGAAGATATTTATTCAGCAAAATAAAATATTACTTCACAGCACTTAGATTCTGGCAATGTTTTCTAGTTTTGGATGCTATATATACGTATGTCGATGAGAAAAAAAAAGAAAAAAATAAGAGAACATTGACCAGCAACGATAATGCCATCAGGAACGCTAGTTCAAGAAACATTGCCCCAAACAAATGCGGGTTTTTCGTAAAAAAAAAGAATATATATATTCGGTAAAATAAAATATTACTTCACAGCACTTAGATTCTGGCAATGTTTTCTAGTTGTGGATGCTATATATACGTATGTTGACGAGCAAAAAAAAAAAAAAAAAAAAACTCGATTCATCATTATATGTGTGGACATTATTTAAGTTATCTACCTGCCTCGGTCTGACTGCCTTCATCTGACTGATCTTTTGTTACAACATATGGGCAAACAACTGTTCAAACACTACATACTATCCATTTGGTCACAATATAATCGAACAAAGTTAATGTGCACAAGTGTACGAAGTTGGGGTAGTTGGTATCTTGACATACTGTTGAATGCAGCAAGAAACACACAACGAAGAACGAAGTTGACACCACGGCTGCTTACTCTCAACTGACAGAAAATTTATTTCGAGACGGACAAGGAAAATAAAGCATTTAAGATTAACAGTTTTGAAGCACGAATAAGATACACTGTCCCCCATCCCCCCTGTTAACACACACGCTTAAAGATAACCCGTCACTATCTAACAATTTCACACACATGCCACATTCACATGCCACGCATGCTTGACAAAGTACCGAGCAATTATTCCACATCAAAGATTACATCGTATGCATATATGCTATCCCTTCCAAAGTCAGGTCAATGGACGGCTGGCTTACACACATATCCCCGTTCTGTATTATTAGAGATGCTTCAGCTACCTCCCTTGCTATCTTTTGTTTGAGCATAGCTTTTACCTCTGTGTGTCCAAAAAGTGGCTTGCACCCGCATGTTCGACAGTGGACGGCAAGGTCCTGAGGGAGTTGAATTGGCCACCGCTGCCCTATGCTCACGCAGCCGTGTGTTGAGGCAGCGCCCCGTTTGCCCACTATATCGTCGTTCACATGAGAGCGGTATGCTGTAAACTACTTGCTGTCGGCAACTCACAATGGCTTCTTTTTTGTGCTGCACTTTACATTCACCTGTGGGCTTAGGGTTGTTGACTCTAGAACACAAACCCTGGAGCTTCATAGGAGCAGTCAAAACTACTGGAACCCCATGCCTTTTAGCCACATTTTTGAAATTGTGAGACAAGGTATGAATGTATGGCATTATTATAGGCCTGCCCCTCAACTCGCTACGCAGCCTTCTCGCCTTGCCCTTTACCTTCTGCAATACGATCTCAGCAACGTTCTGCAAAAGTGAAAGTGGGTAGCCTCCCTCCATCAACCTCTGGACCTGAGAGGCGAAGCTGCTTTGTATTTGGTGTTCACATGATTTACTCAAAGAAGAAGATGAAGAGAAGAAATTGCGTCAAAGAAGAAGAAATCAAAGAAGAAGAAATTGCGTCAACAGCTCTTTGGTCTTCTTTGAGTACATCATACGATATATGCATACGATGTAATCTTTGATGTGGAATAATTGCTCGGTACTTTGTCAGGCATGCGTGGCATGTTAATGTGGCATGTGTGTGAAATTGTTAGATAGTGACGGGTTTCCTTTAAGCATGTGTGTTAACAGGGGGGGGGGGACAGTGGATCTTATTCGTGCTTCAAACCTGTTCATCGTAAATGCTTTATTTTCCTTGTCCGTCTCGAAATAAATTTTCTGTCAGTTGAGAGTAAGCAGCCGTGGTGTCAACTTCGTTCTTCCTTGTGTGTTTCTTGCTGCATTCAACAGTATGTAAAGTTAATGTGGCACATTCGTGCATAGTTTCTGAAAATTGTTACAGAGTCCAGTTTTATTACCTCAGTACGATCATTTGCAAACAGATTGTACTTGCTGCTTCACACATGTGTGATGGAAAGTAAGAGAAAAGGGAATTTCCTTCATCTATGAGGGTCATCCAACAAATAAGTTTCCCTGCCGTGAACAAAATAATAATTCTATAGCATAACATTGAAAAGTTATGTACAGACTAGAGCTCAACGTTACTCCCAAATGCAGTCACCTTATTTAGCTGAACATTTTTGGTACTCTGATACCAAGTTTTCGATACGTTGTCTGTGCCATGCTATGCCCTGTTTACAAAGTTTAAGTGAGATATTCACTTTGTATTTCACCTGATCAATTTGTGTTTCATGATCACTTGCGAACCGGTGACTGCCGAGGGCGCTTTGAGAGGAACATGGAACAGCATCTGGGGCAAATTTTCATTGAAGTAGGAAGCATCATCTTGAGCATGAGCAGAACGAAGTATACAGGAGTCTCACGAAAAGAAGGCTCACTTTCGTGAGCCTCCTGTATACCAGCCAGGCTCCAGCCCCTCTTTGTCCTTGAGCGCAAAGCATTGCGCGCCTGCCTTGGCGTCCCACGATTGACGCCGAATTTCATCCTGTACGCCGAGAGCCGTATTGTGTCCCTTTCGTCGTACTTTCGCATCATCACGGTCCGCTGCTTCCTCTCCCTTTTCTCGAGCGCTTCCTTCCGTCGCCTGCTCTATCTCGGTCCTGGCATGCACGGCCTTCCCGGCTTCCTTTGGAGCCCGCGATCCCGCCCCCAGATGGTCTTCGCCGAAGCGCTTCTGGCCATCCCCAGTTCTGCGCCGGTTTCTCTTCTGAACCTGCTGCCTTTGTCTGGCACTCTTGCTCGTCAGCTCTGTCTCGGCTTTCCCCGGTGGCCGTCATTCCACCCCTGTCGTGCTTGCTTCTCTCCTCCACTCTCTCCTCTTCTCGTTCCAGCGGCACCTCGTGATCTTCACGGATGGTTCCGTCCTGGACGAAAAGTGCGGTGTCGGCATCATCGGCATCTTCATTCCGGCTCTTGACGTCCATCGCTAGGTCCGCCTCCCTAACTACATTCCCATTTACACCACAGAGCTGCTGGGAGCCCTCCTCGCCCTGCAGTTGGTGCCTGCATCTGTCCCGTCTGCACTGACTGCCTCTCTCTCGTATCCGATCTCGGATCTCCGACCTCTCGCTTTCTGCCTCACCTGCACTCTTTTTGTCCCCTTTCCGTACGCGAGGTCGTCATAGCTTGGATCCCTGGACATGCTGGGATTGCGCAAAACGAGGCTGTGGGATGCCCTCGCTAAAGCATCGCTCTCATCTTCGACTCTCGCAGCTATTCTGCTTATCTCGCCCGTCTTGCTCGCAATATTTACTCGCTTTGACCTCCTTGCCCGTTGCCAGCTAACTCCAGGCCCCCGCTCTCTGACCCGGCCTATTCCCACCTCCGTCTCTCCTGGGCCCCTCTTTTCGCGCCTTCCCGGCACGTCGAGTGCCTCCTCACTCTGTTCCGCTGCGGTGTTCCTCCGCTTAACTTCTATCCCCACCGCGCCTGCCTCGCGCCAAGTCCATCCTGCGTCAACTGCTTGTGTGACGAGACTGCCAAGTCCTTTTTCCTCTCGTGTCCGCGCTTTGCCTTGATTTGCCAGCAATTTCTTTTTGTTGTTTTCCGCGCTTCCTCTATCGCTCCCTCCCTTCCCGCCATCCTTTCGTTTGGTGCTGTTCCGTCAACCCTGCGCCCCCTACCATTCTTCACGCTGTGATTTCGTTCATCTCGGCCGCGCATCGCTTCTCGTCGCCTAGGCTTCTACTTCTGATCCGTCCCACAATGACCCGTGGCCAATCGCCTTTGGGCTACGTGCCACTTCCTCTTGGCATTCACTCACTCCTGTATACTTCATTCTCCTTATGCTCAAGGTGATGCTTCCTACTTCAACGTTACACCAGCTCGCTTGTGTACTCTTTCTCTCTTCGGCAAATTTCCAGATGAATTTCTGGAACAAATCCTGCGTCTTCCAAGACGAGTGCAGACAGCGTTGACGTGGTACGCTACACTCGTCCTAGTCCTTTGCGTTTTGTTTGATTGTAGTTTGAAGCTTACCCAGGATCTCACAGTACATCTTTGCATTTACTGTGATTTTGCGTGTGAGGCAATCTACAAGTTGCACACAACGATAGTAAAAATAAAAAAATAAAGAAACAATCCGTATTACCTTTCCCAACGAAAACGCGAGTTTGGCCTTCCTCAGAGCGCTTTCACCGGGCGCCACTATGACTTCCTATGGTATTTTGCCTCAGCATTTGCATAATGCACCCACGTTTCATTAATAATAATGCCAAGAAATTCATCTCAACCATCTTGCTACCATTGAAGGAAAATACAAGCTGCATTCATTCGTTGCTCTTTACGAACGTTACTGAGCAAAAGTGGCTCCCATCTCACGTATAACTTTCGTTGACCAAGCTGAAGGAAATTTGTTCCCATGAGTATCGGAGTGCAGTTCCCCGCCAGTCTCCGTCAACAATTCGAGGAATTTCAGAAAAGAAACGTTGTTTCATGGTGTTATAGCGGATCTCCCACTGCACATTGTGCACATTTTTTTCTAATTGTCAGTGGATATTCTCTAAAACATTTTTTTTTTCTTTAACGAAAAGTAGGATAGCTCTTACTTCACGGTCAGACATATTCGGACGTATTACATCCATGTTTGAATGCCTGACAGACTGACACATAAGTGAAGGGCACTCCATTAACCAAAGTATGTAGTACTGGGATGTCACTCCCAACTACTCCGCCATTCAGTTCGTCGTAATGGTATTTCTTTTGAATTACAAATATAGGGAAACTTATTTTTGGATGACCCTCCTAATTCCAGTTCACTTTCTCCATTTGGCTACATATTTTAGATTTCTTGTGGTGACTCTTGTGGACAGACACCAATTGGACTGTCCACTGGTCCAGTTGGACTGTTGGAAAGTCCGTTTGGTTTCATGCACTCCAGCTGGACACTGAATTGGACATTATGGATCCAATTGGTCGTTCTGATTGGGAACTGCATTTCCATTGGTCTTTCGGTGTCCAGCTGGTCATCCCAATTGGCAGACAATTGGCAACTGTTGGCAACTGTTTCCAATTGGTAGGGTTGTAAAGTAAGTGACGTGTGGTTCAGTCTTTTCATTAGAGCTAGTCAGTGCATGTGTACGTAACACAATTAATGCTATCAATAAGCAACAGTAATTTAATTAATTTCATCAGTATTTTATAATTGAAGGATTAGTGCGTCGTCCGAAGAGCGAGATTTTTCGCTATAAATAGCAGAAAATGCATAAATTATGTTTCATAGCCACGGCTGAATAGAATATAAAATGATTTTGGCAATGATAGTCGTGGCTTTACGTCGCGCGAGCAAAGCTTTCGCTGTCTTCACTTCAGTTTGAAACCGAAACTTTGGTGCTCTCATCGTTATGTCTGAGGCAGCGCATCGGCATCACCCAGAATCTGTTTCAACAAGCTTTCGTTATGGCGGGCTAGAAGATTCTAGCCCGCCATACTTTCGTTGGCGTCGATCACGTCGATGTGTAGCTCAATGAATATGTGTTTCGTCCTGTTTTTCAGACCGTGTAAAAAACGTGAACATCATTGATTCTGTGCCATGAACTGCTGTGTTCTGCGTAGTATCCTGTATTCGCGCCTGTGCACCAGCTGAGTTACGAGAAAGGACAAGCGGCCCATGTAGGACAGCTGTGAATTTCCTAAACTTTCAAATCCGAACTAATGTGCGTGATAGCAACACGATATCTGAATCCCCGGAGAAGAGGCTTGTTCCCTCGGGCGTGGGTAGGCCCGTCATGTAAGTCCTCTATGAAAAATGAAGTTGATGTCCAGGAACCTAATTGAACTGTCCTGTGGAAACCCACGCATCACCTCTAGTGGCCTAAGGCTAGCCTTGACCACATTTAACAGATCACTCACTTGCGGCTGCAGAGCGTCAGAATCTCCCTTCAAGGGAGACTTCAGAAGAAAATCGGTTGCAGGCTTCTATTACTCTTACGATTATTGACATGTTTCGAACGCTGTTACGGAATATCTCGGCGGAAAACGGCGCATACGTCACAAAAATGATTTTTGAAATGTGAAGAGCGGCGGCTCTGAGTCGCCGCTGGAAGAACGTGTTGCCAGCAACACTGGGCGGCCGTCCTGCATCACTGGGTATGCGTCCACTGATCTCTATAGTATACGGCTGGATCGCGCATAGGGTGCGCGAGAGCACGACAACCGGCCACCATGTTGGTGTGCTCTAATCAGTCGCCGCAGCGATCATACCAGCGTATTGCAATTACGGCTGCAGCAACCATACGGGCAAAAAGGCTGGGCCTAACTTTAAGTGAGCCTAACTAACTTTGGTGAGTCATTCGTTATTAAGGAATAAATTGCCGTTCATTCTGCACATTCATTTGACCATTCTGAATTTTTTTTTTTTTTTTTGCACGAAACCAGCACTTAGTGCAAGTTGTTCGATGACTTTTGTTAGGCTCAAGAGAGCACACCTGTGTTTTGTCCGGAGGGAAATATAATTTGAGTGCATAATATGCTACGGAGAACTTGTTACGCTACACCTGCAAAGTTGTAATCAGTATATGTGCGCACTCGAGCGCTATGTTGCATGCATTACCGGCCCGGGACACGGTGCTCTCTGCCAACGGAAATGTGAATCAGCTTCGCGCACAAGTTCAGTATTAAGTCATGATCAGACCAAGAGGATCACCCTTTTTCATGTATTGGTATTGTTTACCGTCTCATGTTCAGAGGTGACAAAAAACTGGTGTCTTCGTGGCGGTGGTGTGGTGTGACTGGGATAGCTCATTTGTGTCTGAGCTTTGTTGTCAGCTTGTTGTAGTGACTGTCATCATCATAATAATTTGTTGCATGTCGTGTTCTTTGTAACAGTATTTAAAACAAAAGTGGTCTCCCAATACAGGTTCCCTCAGAGGAGCCTTGACATACTGAATAAATGGGTGCAGGACCTGCGTAGAAAAACAACAGGACTCCGACAGAAGCCCCACAAAGTTTGATTACCACAGCACCTCCAAAAAGTCGAAGCATATGTGTCACATCAAATCTTTAAAGGTATTCACGGTAGTATATAATTCCTTGTATTAACTGTTATATCTCTATTGTATAGACTCTCAGTAATTAAAACTTGGGTGGGGGAGGACTAGTGATTCTTGTTTCAATTAATATGCATGCACATCTAAATATGTGCTGTAAGAAAAAAAGGTATGTTGTTGTGGGAGCGCACTTCTCTGGCAAGAATTCCAGTGTTGTGGGCTACTGACGTTGCTTACATCTACTGTTTATCACATTCATGCTGCCGTAGGTTTACTTTCGGCCACTAGGAACTCTCTGTAGTCGCCATAGCTGCAGAAGGTATACCCTGTCAGCTCCTCGCAAAAGTGTATGACACAATTTTGAAGATTTCACATTCTGGAAATTTTCAATGGCAGAGCCAGTCAGAGGCGAGACCCATACTGAATATTTTGTGGTGTGGAAGTGGAGTCACGGTGGCAGTTTCCTCAGGATAGGAACATTTTGGAATGGAATGGAAAGCTTGAAATTAACAAGAGTGTTGTTCGTAATAAGCACTTTGTAATACACTGAACACATAGGCAGCAAAACAAAAATTTAAAGGTCATCATGCATGCAAAAATAAAAGGAGGGCATTTGCTATTCATTGCTCATTCCAACCTAAAATTGGATTGGATTCAACAGTTTTACATAGTGTACCTCTACATTGGCATTTCTGAAATAAAAGTATTATCTTGTGACCTCCCTGCACGTTCACTGTATCTTGAAATGTATAATCGCAATAAATAAATGTTGAACGTGAAAAATGCATATTCTCTTTATTCATCAAACATAACATCAAACAGCTTGTTTACAAAAGCATACTTCGTTACATCTTTGTCGCAGAGAACGCACAACCAAGAAAGCCTCTTCCACTAAACATGACGTTCAACATGATACCATTGGTATAATTTCACAGACAGGGTACACCAGGGCCACAATCACAACTGTCGCGAGCTCCACGTGATCGTGCTGCAGTCTACAGACGATACATATGTAGTGCAAGAGAGCCCTCGCAAATTAAAATGTAAGGTGGGCTTCACAGTTGATGCAAAGTGTGAAGAAACAACTGAAGAACTCCGATGAGAAGATTTTGAGGCCGAAGAAAATGGTGCTAACTGCGGAAAGTGTCATAGAAGACCTCCAGAAAAAAGTCTCTTGTTTCAAAGCAGTGCAGCGACATGCTCCGCAGCTCCCTTTCAGATGTTCAGCTGGATTTGGTATAACGTACTCGACATAACAAACATTGGAAGGCCGTCAGTGAATGGCACCCCACGTCCCTATGCAGCTTTGCTCTCATGCTGCAGTTCTACTCAGCAAAAGCGTATGAGTACGCGAGAGGGACATTCAACCTGGCACTAATGCACCAGTCAACAATAACATATCAAGAATGAAAAAAAGAAGAAAAAGAAAAGGAAAAAAACTGGTGAAACTAACTGGTGTACTGTAGAACGAGGTAATATTTCTTTGTGTTGGAGGAGCCTTATGTGTTCCTCAAACTCAAGGAGATGTTACCTCTTTCTAAGTACCTTAATCAAGCTTACATCAGTACCTGAATTGACTGACCTAACTTAACTAAGCTAACCTAACGGGCGTGATCTAACCACCTGAACTAACTATTTGGGTTGCTGCGGTGTGTCCACTTTGCGAGGCATTACGTCTAAGACACGACTGTCATTCACTAAAGGGCTCTTTCTGTGGCGACGCTTGATATAAATCATGCTATTCTACGGGACCATTTTTTTCTCCCATGCCGGTGGGAGGATCATCTTTTCCGGGACCGTTTTTTTTTTATTCCGTGTTATCCCCGCGAAGCAACTGTCACTATGAGCGGCGTGCAGATGTGGACGATGGGGATGGACAGCAGGAAGGAGTGGGGGACAGGGGGGTTAGTATGCGCCCTGGGCCGACTTCAGGGGGAACTGTGCCGACATTCGTCTGGAAAGTCTTCGGAAAGCCCAGGTGGTAGGATACGAACCCATCACCTCCCAGTCTTGGGCACGACCTTGGCTACCACAAACGAGCGGGACGCCTTAACCCGCTCGGCCATGTCGCTGGTCCCGGGACCGTTATTTCGGAAACAGTTTTTGCCCACAACCCAGCATGAGACATTATACATGGTTGTTGTGGAACTGACATCACTTCCTATTGAAATGTAGGCTGTGGAACGTTCGGTAGCACGAGCCCCAGCTCTGTATTGCACTGACGGTTCCAGTTTCGGAATACAAAAACGTAACGTAATTAAGAACAATACGGCATGACACCCGTGAAACATGGTTAGAATACATCAGTGTACTGGCTCCTTACAAAAATGTGTGATGACATACAACGATCAGCACACAAACAAACAACGAGCGCAATAAATACTCACACTCTCGATTGCTTCCCATTGTTTTATACGCTTTAGGGCCCACCAACATGGCAGCCGGGTGCACCTCTCTCCTACGAGCCCCGATCCTATGCGCGATCAAGCCTTTGTACATAGAGATCAGTGTATGCGTTCGCTTGATCTGTGCTTGTGTGCATTCAACGCCTTGTAGTTTCCTCGTGTTTTGTGCAACAATGAGTGATAAGAGAGGTGGTGAGAGGTGTTTCATCAAAACTTTCTACGTCCGGTGTTGCTTATTTTCGCTTCCCGAGAGATGAAAAGCGCGTCACCGTGAGTGGGAGGCAGCGCTCGGAAAGACTATAATGACTGGAATGATTCGACACAGAGCAGGGATATGCTCCGACCATTTCGAATCGAAAATGTTCGACATCAGAGCACGTCTGATGCACCAGCTATTAGTCTTCGAATTAGAACGAAAACCGTTGCAGAGCCACGCTGCACGTGACGTGACACCATAGCTTTACCCGTGCTTTTCCCCTCTTCTGCTGAACCGGCGCACCCCGCTTATACGCTTGCTTCTTTTCCCTATTTTTGGAGAACTGGCGCACCCTACCTAAACGCTCTTCCCGGGTGCTCCTATGCTAACTCAACGCGACGCGTCCGCAAAAAGAAGACTCAAAGAGGTATGAATATACAAGGTGGTGCAGATATTACCTCCTTTGATAATCCACACAAGTCTGATGTAACTAAAAATATATAGATTGTAAATGAAGT
The DNA here is from genome assembly GCF_037126465.1 of Ornithodoros turicata. NCBI lineage: Eukaryota > Metazoa > Arthropoda > Arachnida > Ixodida > Argasidae > Ornithodoros > Ornithodoros turicata. The sequence continues at coordinate 23,192,450 of NC_088206.1, read as the reverse complement.
TCTGAAGAAAGACTCATCGTCATAAGCGGCGAACACCGGTGCAACACGGATGTTGATGTCCGCGTCCAACGGTGGCTCCGAAGAAACTTGGTCGCAGTCGTCCGAGTCACACGAAATGGATACGGGGTCGTAATGGCCTGAACCCATGACGGAACACTGCTCCTAAACCGCTATGACCAGCCGCGACACACGCGTACTTTGCTGCTTCTTCTGCTTCTACATACCCTGTGACGTCATGCGTCGGCTTCGTGCGGGCGCTCTGGGAAAGGGAAGTTCTGGCCTCCTCCTCCCCCGACTGTGGTTTCGATTTAGATGAGCTGATATTTCCGCATAATACATCGCGTAAGAGGGATACCATGCCCATGCAAGCCGGTATTTGGGGGCCAATATGTACCAAAAGCGTCGTGCAACATTTTTTTTGAAAGATCGTTCCGAAGTCTGCATTTAAGAAAAATGAGATACTCGTCCACAAAACGAAAGGTCTTAACGACTCCGACGTCATTTAGTTGGCCCACCGACACCAATTTCTCACAGCTGTTCAATTTAGGGTCTATGGTCAAAGGAGGCTAGAGCTCCCAACGGATGTTGATCTCTCCTGACCGAGAATGCATTCACGGGTAACAAAATTTCAGACGACCACGGAAGGTGTTGCGATTTCCAGCGACAGCTGTTAGCCACTTTTACTGACGCTGACCAGAATTTTAACATTGCCGCCAAATTTCGAAACACTTGCCGTGACGGTCTTCAAATTTCTCTGTAAAATGTTTGTGGTATGTTTGTGGAAGGGTGATTAACACTGGACAGAGTTTTCGACATGTTTCAAAGTAATTTCTTCATTACAGTGCATATCTATTGGCTTTATTTCTGTGGAACGCATTCGATGTGATAAAACTTCCTAATACGTATTTTTTTAAAATTCCGTGTTAGCGTCTCGAAGCAACTGGACATACGTTCACAGATGGAGAGAGGACAGCAGGAAGGAGTGGGGGACACGCGGGGTTTGGTGTGCGTCCCGGGCTGAGATCAGGGGAAACTGTGCCGTCATTCGTCTACTAAGTCTGCCGTAAAACCCAAAGAAAACATTAGACAGTGCAGACGGTGGTGGATTCAAACCAGGGATGGGCAGTATTTAAATACATTGTATTTAAAATATAAATACATGCATTTAACATACGTAAGTAGTAAAGATAGGTATAGAAACAACGGCATAGCGAAACTACGGCACCCCCTACCCTGAGCCCTGCGCGTATTTTTCCCTGCGCGGCGCGTCCCTGCGCGTTTTTTTCCCCGCGTGGCGCGCGTGCGGGGGCTTGTCCGCGCGATTATAACATACAGACATGCAAAGAAGGGTCATACACAAAAAGTACGAGTGAAAATATATTTATTAATGCCATTCAAGTTGAGATATATTTATTAAAGCCAATAGTGCTGGGAATTGTGATGCCAATCAGGTGAAGGAGAAAAACCCAGCCGAAAAACCTTCAGCAACTGTAACAGGGTGGTGCTCGGGTGGAGGGTTTCTGTGGTGGGCGGAGCGTGACCGGAGGGCTGCGTGCACTCTTACCATTCACCCTGGGCTGACTTCCTCCACCATTTTCCTACTTGGGCCGAATTCCTTCACGTGACAGGTGGGCGGTGCTCGGGTGGAGGGTTGCTGTGGTGGGCGGAGCGTGACCGGAGGGCTGCGTGCGTGCTTACCATTCCACCTGTGCTGACTTCTTTCACCATTTTCCTACTTGGGCCGACTTCATTCCCGTGACAGGTGGGCGGTGCTCGGGTGGAGGGCTGCTGTGGTGGGCGGAGCGTGACCGGAGGGCTGCGTGCGTGCTTACCATTCCACCTGGGCTGACTTCTTTCACCATTTTCCTACTTGGGCCGACTTCCTTCCCATGACAGGTGGGCGGAGCGTGATTGGAGGGCAGCGTGCATGCTTACCATTCACCCTGGGCTGACTTCTTTCACAATTTTCCTACTTGGGCGTCGCGTGGCCGGAGGGCTGCGTGTGCGTTTACCATTCAGCCTGGGTCGCCGACTTTCGTCATTTTTCAGCTTGGGCCGCCGACTTTCGCCATTTTTCAGCCTGAGCCGACTTGAATCATATTTTTTCCAGCTACAACAGGTGTGCAGTTTACATGCAAAGGATAGCCATACACAAAAGTACAAGTGAAAATATATTTATTAAAGTCATTAGGAATTATGTTATGACTCTGTGTCAATGGGAAAAACTTAGCCAAAAATCTGAAATAGAAGGAACACAATACACGTAACAATACTTATTAAAGGTATGATACAATAGCATTGAATAGGTATCACAAATCAAACACAATATTTTTTATTAGAGGAAGTTTTCAATGAATCAGAAGTGATAGCGCATTTAAGATATTCTTAATCAATACGATTACAATCAAAATTATAAAAAGTCTGAGATGTAAGAATCTGATAGGTGTAAGTAATTTCGAGCACAATAGCTAATATTCCAATGTGACACAAATTTAATTTCTATTGAAGTGAATAGCACAGACATAAGGCAATAATTCGAATCAACACATAGCATTAATATAGAACCTAACCGACATGTAGGGAAATAATAGCTACACCATATCAAAACGATCACCACATTTAATCAAAAAAGATATTCTTAATCAATAGGATTATAAAGAAAATTATAAGTTGTATTATAAAAAGTCTAATATTTACTATACGCGAGAACCATCTTTGCAATAGCGGGAAGTTCTGATAGTTGTATGTAATTAACTGTGAACAGCAGAGACACTGGAAGACTATGGGACACGAACACAAGACGAAATAGAATCTATACCACTACAAAGAAGATATTCCACTTCACCGCATAGCACGCTCCTAGTCAACAAACAGAACAAAGAACGACACGAACACAAGAGGAAAATCAGAAGAAAAAATCGAACTTATCAGAAAATAGACATGTTAAAAATGAACTTCACCACATAGCACACTCCTAGCCAACAAAGAACGACACGAACACAAGAGGAAATAAAATCTATACCACTACGAAGAAGATATTCCTAATCAAAACAACACAGTAATCTATCATTCAGAAAATCAAACTCATCAGAAAAATTAATATTCCTATACGTGAGAACCATCAATGCAATAGCGTGAATATCTGTCATAACATTTTCGAGCGCAATAGAGAATCCCAATTTCATATTCCAACATTACTCAACTTTTAATTTCTTATTAAGTGAATAGCATAGACGTAAGGAAATAACAAGAAACAACACAATCAACAGCTACAATTAATAGAGAGCCAAACCTGCGCACCATCCAACACATAGAGAAATAATAGCTAATCAATCTATCAATGGCGAAATAGCACAGACTTAACGATGAAGAACAGAGGAACACGCGGACACACCTAAACAACAACAGAGGAAAATAATCTATCATTGAACCATCATAAAATCAACCAATATACAATTTTCATTCTAACAAACACTACGAACCTTAATGGAGGTATCCAACAACAACAACAATAAATGAAGAAGTGATGATGACATGGGATGGGAGGTATCCAAGACGTAGGAAATATGCACTGTTTTCACTCTTTTCCTCAAAGCCGGGAGACTTTATGTCTCTATCTATATGGCCAAAGCACTGCGCATGCTTTATCACTCAAAGGGTTGGGGGCTATATTCCTTCGTCCAGCAAACAGAATGCTCTAGAGGTCAGATAAGAGAGAGTTCAAAGGCGATATATTTTATTGTGCAGCGCAAATAGATGTCGGTATCACTCGCTGGGGCCACTATCTTTTCGCATGGTTTCCCTGAAATGGAAATCTTTCGTCAAAGTGGTTGACAAGTCGGTTAAGTGTGTAGAGATGCGATATTGTTATTGAAGATGTAGAGAAAGTCCAAATTATTAATTGGTAGCAACGATACTCAATCAAAAACGAGAAACAAATTTAATTACGTCAATTTTTGTAATATCTTGCAATAGAAATTTCTAATGAACCACACAGAAATATCAAATGTGAAATGCAACTCAGAGTTATGAGGCATTCCCATCTTAGAGATACTTACTTATGTCAATCGAGTGAACAATTGAAGCAAATGCAAGACAATAATTATCTCGAGCGGTAAGTTCACAACTCATAGAATATCAATCGAGTGAATACTTGAAACACAATCAAAACAATAATTCTCACGACAGGTGGATATTATAGAATTCTAAATCAGATAATAAAATTTTAATCAATAAAATAAACATAGATATGCTTTTAATTAAGTGTAGATGTGCACTTGAAAACAGAAGAGACAATTGCTCTACTTTGAAAAGATGGACAGATTTTGTACTCAATACCGTAAGTCATGGGAAGATGTGATAAAAAACTGCTTCGAAAAGGAGGAGCCGCGAAACGATTTCATTATCGCTGCATTTCAATACGTCCCAGACATGGTCGTATTCGGAGATATGGTACAAACTACAGACAAACTACAAACTATGTCGTGCATATTAAAAGTTACGAATATTTTCCCAACGAAATTGACTTAAAACTCGAAGAAGGGCCACCCGCGTCGTCGAAGACGTTTCGGCAACACGCCAGGCCGCGTTTCCCCAATGCCGTACCCGAAACCGAACGCGATTCTGCGCCCGACGCGTTAACGCGGTAACGCACGCGAGCGTGTTGCTTTTTCCGGAAACGGGTTCGTCGACGCGGGTGGCCCTTCTTCGAGTTTTAAGTCAATTTCGTTGGGAAAATATTCGTAACTTTTAATATCCACGACATAAAGAATTCGCATTATGTTATAGTGTATACAGAAAACATCAATCTATTCGAATAACTTCTCTGACATCGTGAAAGAGTGCTCGTCAAAGTGAGCGACCTAAAGCTTGCGTATTGTGAAATTACACATTCTACAACACTGATCATAAATCGCAACACCTGTTCAAATTGTAATTAAACTCTTACTGATGTGTGGTAGTCACCACTTCTCCTGAATGTGAATCGATAAATTTTAGCAATTAATCCACAATCGAATATCTTGTATAGTATATGTGAGTATATGCACAACTTTTTAATCTATATCTTTAGAAAAATGCGAGAAATAGCATGCAGTTTTGACTTTGAAAATTTAAAGAAGAAAATGATCCTTAGTGTGGAATTTGCGTTTTACAATGTTATGAGCTAAAGACTTATAAGATTAAAGTATGGCCTTTCCATATGTAGTGCCCGGATGCTACGACACTAAAATAATGTGATAGTTTTTCTGTATGGTTATGGGAAATCTCTAGTATATTTTCTGAATTGGATCTGCGTTTATCTGTGACCTGCGCTGATCTGGCTATTATAATATAACATATCTTCCATTGTGTTTATGCATAACGCTCATCTTCATTGTATATTGGCTAAGCACTTCTGATGGCGGTTGTGTGATCCGCTTCTCCCAAAATCTGATTGCCACTTGGAAATTATTTCATATACGTTTGTGTGCCGTGTGTTACGAAGACTATGTGATTAGAAATGTAGACTTGGCCTGCACGTCGTGTTCGTAAAATCTTTCGTTTGCACTGTGGCATCTGATAATAGATTCGCTTTTCGCGAAGGCTTCGTATTATCTCCCGGGCAGTGAACCCCAATGCGATTGTAAATGTTGTCGCGAACGACCCGCCGCAATCAGTTATCTTGCCTTATTTCCCGTTTTGCCATATCTTGGCCCCCACTGCAAGCCTTGGACGGCTCCTTTTTCCTACTCAAACAATGGACAACTGTGTTGACAAAAATATTTATTTATTTGTTCCGCACTCCAATTGGGTTGCTTGTCAAAGACATCTTTTCTCGTTTTACTAAGTCTTGGATAGTGCAACTGATTGAGAAATATACATGCACTGTGGAATTTAATTCATGAAATATGATAAGTTTTCACATGAGATTAGTGATCCTTTTTGTAATCATAGACCGATGTATCATGTCTCTAAATTTCAATGACCGATCCTTCTCCGGCAATTCTATCCATCGGGTGTTGAATTTGTACAGAGTGTAGTCGAGTAAAACCTATTTGGTGGTCAGGTCTCATTCCATATGAGAATTCTTACACAAATTGTGGAATATTCGTTTCCTTAGCGATCATTGTTCTCAGTCTAGCCATACTAAATGTAAAGTGTTTTTCATTGTGATGCGAAGAATTCATTATAATGATGACAAAGATTACAATTATTGTTTCATTTATACACTTGTTTATTTCGATAAATTACAATTCTATTTCAAACTCTGAAGTTTTCGTTTGTTGTCTTCATTGATGAATTCCGAAGACATTAAATAGTTTATTCTGATTATTGGGCGCTTGAATCCAGCGTTGATTAATGCAGGCGCTATGTTGTTGCCGTGTTTGTATTGCTTCAACAACTTGCACTTTGTCGCGATGAACTTGCACAGTCTCTTATTGATGCTTCCTTTCTTTGTATGAAGGTTCTTGAATGGCGTACAAGAGAGTATTAGATGAAAATCGTCCGGTGGTCCACCGCAATTGATATGTTTGTTGAGTTTCAACAGGTGATAATACATCAGACCTTGCACGACAATATTGAACTTCTGTTGATTCGACATCGTTGCAGAGACTGGTAGAAGAAAATAATTGCGTTGCCGTGGTAGTGGAATATATCACGTGATAAGATTTTATGTACTTTCCATTTCAGATCTGTGTAATTTCAACAAATCCGTAATGAATCGTGCGATATAGACCGCTTGTATATGATAATTTGATCCGACTGCTTTCTTGATGTACGCAATGCCCATTGCAATGATTACAATTACATCTGGTCTAGTGTATTTCAATTCTTCGTTGGCAAACCTCAAAAACTCCGCCATCAATCCCAATGGCCTTTCTGACGTTGATGTGCAGATATTTTTATAAGTATTGTAGATTCGGCATATAAATTATTGCACCTTCAGTTCTGTAGTTTGTACCATATCTCCGAATACGACCATGCCTAGGACGTATTGAAATGCAGCGATAATGAAATCGTTTCGCTGCTCCTCCTTTTCGAAGCAGTTTGTTATCACATCTTCCCATGACTTATGGTATCGAGTACAAAATCTGTCCATCTTTTCAAAGTAGAGCCAATTGTCTCTTCTGTTTTCAAGTGCACGTCTACACTTAACTAAAAGCATATCTGTGTTTATTTTATTGATTAAAATTTTATTATCTGATTTAGAATTCTATAATCTCCACCTGTCGTGAGAATTATTGTTTTGATTTTGTTTCAAGTATTCACTCGATTGATATTCTATGAGTTGTGAACTTACCGCTCGAGATAATTATTGTCTTGCATTTGCTTCAATTGTTCACTCGATTGACATAAGTAAGTATCTCTAAGATGGGAATGCCTCATAACTCTGAGTTGCATTTCACATTTGATATTTCTGTGTGGTTCATTAGAAATTTCTATTGCAAGATATTACAAAAATTGACGTAATTAAATTTGTTTCTCGTTTTTAATTGAGTATCGTTGCTACCAATTAATAATTTGGACTTTCTCTACATCTTCAATAACAATATCGCATCTCTACACACTTAGCCGACTTGTCAACCACTTTGACGAAAGATTTCCATTTCAGGGAAAGGATGCGAAAAGATAGTGGCCCCAGCGAGTGATACCGACATCTATTTGCGCTGCACAATAAAATATATCGCCTTTGAACTCTCTCTTACCTGACCTCTAGAGCATTCTGTTTGCTGGACGAAGGAATATAGCCCCCAACCCTTTGAGTGATAAAGCATGCGCAGTGCTTTGGCCATATAGATAGAGACATAAAGTCTCCCGGCTTTGAGGAAAAGAGTGAAAATTTCCTACGTCTTGGATACCTCCATTAAGGTTCGTAGTGTTTGTTAGAATGAAAATTGTATATTGGTTGATTTTATGATGGTTCAATGATAGATTATTTTCCTCTGTTGTTGTTTACGTGTCTCCGCGTGTTCCTCTGTTCTTCATCGTTAAGTCTGTGCTATTTCGCCATTGATAGATTGATTAGCTATTATTTCTCTATGTGTTGGATGGTGCGCAGGTTTGGCTCTCTATTAATTGTAGCTGTTGATTGTGTTATTTCTTGTTATTTCCTTACGTCTATGCTATTCACTTAATAAGAAATTAAAAGTTGAGTAATGTTGGAATATGAAATTGAGATTCTCTATTGCGCTCGAAAATGTTATGACAGATATTCACGCTATTGCATTGATGGTTCTCACGTATAGGAATATTAATTTTTCTGATGAGTTTGATTTTCTGAATGATAGATTACTGTGTTGTTTTGATTAGGAATATCTTCTTCGTAGTGGTATAGATTGTATTTCCTCTTGTGTTCGTGTCGTTCTTTGTTGGCTAGGAGTGTGCTATGTGGTGAAGTTCATTTTTAACATGTCTATTTTCTGATAAGTTCGATTTTTTCTTCTGATTTTCCTCTTGTGTTCGTGTCGTTCTTTGTTCTGTTTGTTGGCTAGGAGCGTGCTATGCGGTGAAGTGGAATATCTTCTTTGTAGTGGTATAGATTTTATTTCGTCTTGTGTTCGTGTCGTTCTGTTTGTTGGCTAGGATCGTGCTATGTAGTGAAGTGGAATATCTTCTTTGTAGTGGTATAGATTTTATTTCGTCTTGTGTTCGTGCCCCATAGTCTTCCAGTGTCTCTGCTGTTCACAGTTAATTACATACAACTATCAGAACTTCCCGCTATTGCAAAGATGGTTCTCGCGTATAGGAATATTAGACTTTTTATAATACAACTTATAATTTTGTTTATAATCCTATTGATTAAGAATATCTTTTTTGATTAAATGTGGTGATCGTTTTGATATGGTGTAGCTATTATTTCCCTACATGTCGGTTTGGTTCTATATTAATGCTATGTGTTGATTCGAATTATTGCCTTATGTCTGCGCTATTCACTTCAATAGAAATTAAATTTGTGTCACATTGGAATATTAGCTATTGTGCTCGAAATTACTTACACCTATCAGATTCTTACATCTCAGACTTTTTATAATTTTGATTGTAATCGTATTGATTAAGAATATCTTAAATGCGCTATCACTTCTGATTCATTGAAAACTTCCTCTAATAAAAAATATTGTGTTTGATTTGTGATACCTATTCAATGCTATTGTATCATACCTTTAATAAGTATTGTTACGTGTATTGTGTTCCTTCTATTTCAGATTTTTGGCTAAGTTTTTCCCATTGACACAGAGTCATAACATAATTCCAAATGACTTTAATAAATATATTTTCACTTGTACTTTTGAGTATGGCTATCCTTTGCATGTAAACTGCACACCTGTTGTAGCTGGAAAAAATATGATTCAAGTCGGCTCAGGCTGAAAAATGGCGAAAGTCGGCGGCCCAAGCTGAAAAATGACGAAAGTCGGCGACCCAGGCTGAATGGTAAACGCACACGCAGCCCTCCGGCCACGCGACACCCAAGTAGGAAAATTGTGAAAGAAGTCAGCCCAGGGTGAATGGTAAGCACGCACGCAGCCCTCCAGTCACGCTCCGCCCACCACAACAGCCCTCCGGTCACGCTCCGCCCACCTGTCATGGGAAGGAAGTCGGCCCAAGTAGGAAAATGGTGAAAGAAGTCAGCCCAGGTGGAATGGTAAGCACGCACGCAGCCCTCCGGTCACGCTCCGCCCACCACAGCAGCCCTCCACCCGAGCACCGCCCACCTGTCAAGGGAATGAAGTCGGCCCAAGTAGGAAAATGGTGAAAGAAGTCAGCACAGGTGGAATGGTAAGCACGCACGCAGCCCTCCGGTCACGCTCCGCCCACCACAGCAACCCTCCACCCGAGCACCGCCCACCTGTCACGGGAAGGAATTCGGCCCAAGTAGGAAAATGGTGGAGGAAGTCAGCCCAGGGTGAATGGTAAGAGCGCACGCAGCCCTCCGGTCACGCTCCGCACACCACCAGCAACCCTCCACCCGAGCACCACCCTGTTACATTTGGTGAAGGTTTTTCGGCTGGGTTTTTCTCCTTCACCTGATTGGCATCACAATTCCCAGCACTATTGGCTTTAATAAATATATCTCAACTTGAATGGCATTAATAAATATATTTTCACTCGTACTTTTTGTGTATGACCCTTCTTTGCATGTCTCTGCATGTTATAATCGCGCGGACAAGCCCCCACACGCGCGCCGCGCGGGGAAAAAACGCGCAGGGACGCGCCGCGCAGGGAAAAATACGCGCAGGGCTCAGGGTAGGGGGTGCCGTAGTTTCGCTATGCCGTTGTTTCTATACCTATCTTTACTACTTACGTATTTAAATACAGGCAAGAAAAATGTATTTATATTTATATTTATATTTAAATACTATTTTAGGCGTTATACTTAAAATACACTTAAATACATATATCCCATCCTCCCGTATTTGTGGGCTTCACATTATACCCCTGGTGCAGAGCGCTTCTCGCGCCGCCCTGCGTCAAGCACGGAAAGTTTTTCCGGGGCTACGTCCGTAGCGCGCAGCGTCCAGCGTGTTGATATTGTGTGTTTGCTGCACGTCGTATGGCGCTGAAGAAGTCGAAAAACAATTGTTGCGTGGTGTGCATTAAACTATAGAAGTGCACCGCCTGGAACGAAATTTTATTCGTTTCTTGGGAAGCCTCGTGAAAAGGAGAGAAGTGGATCGCAGTAAAACGCTGCAGTGAAACGTGTTCGCTTTGAGTGGTGTTATCCATTGTCGGGAAGCTAAGCGAACTTCGTTCATCGTTTCTTTTAGTAAAGATAGCTCGCCGTGGATGTCCACCAATAACACTGTAACATGTAATCACAATTTTGCTGACGGTGCTAAGTCAAATGATCCAAGTACGATCTTTTCGTTGTTCCGTCTATTTTTCTTTCCGTTTACAAGGGAAGTCCGCTCCTTCAAGTTCAAGCTCCCTGCAAAAGCCAATAATTAAGAACAACCATTCTCACTCTACATTTACTCACTAAGAACAAAACACCGTGTGGGCTAGGTCTCAGCAGTTTGCATAAGCTGTCTTACATTCCCAACATAAGCATGCTCTTCATTTGATGTACAATCAGGGTTGCGTGATTTGTATCATACTGATTTTAACCGCGATTTAAACCACTAGTGCTAATCGTGATTTAAATAATTTTATTGCATTTTACCAAATAACTTTCATTGGAAAGGAAATTGCTTTGTGACATTGAAGAGAACTCCATCATGTATTTCAACGTCGTTCCAAAAACACGAAGGCCAATAGTTGCATGGGCCAAGCTCCGTTAACTCATGACAGTATACATCATCACTGAAACCAACGTGTCATGGGGTATAAATTTAATGCTATGTACGAATCACTACGAATTATTAAGACATGGTCGTGCTTCACGATTATGAGGAAAATGGTCAGTTAAGAGGGAGTTGAATAAATCAAATGAATCCGATTTATTTGATTTTTTTTAAATCGCGATTTTTTGCAACCCTGATGTGTACCATGGAGTCATGTTACACTCTTGAATAAGGTTAGGAACCTTGCATCAGATTTTTTATTTCCTACAATATAAAATAAATACTAAACACATAATTATTAACTCCAAAACTGTTGGAACGGAAGTTTCAATGGTCTTCAGATCATTACATTGTGTCACAAAGCAAAATTGCACCGTGTATATAAAATGCAACAAGCACTTTGAAAAACACAGCATAGTTTTAGTTACATAGCGACTTTGCTAAGGATGTGTACAAAGCGCGTGATATAAAACTCTTCAATCAATCAATCAATCTTCCAGTCTGGGAACAGCTTCACAAAGAGACCTGTCATCCCGCAAGAGTTCAATACAGCCTTGTTGGTTTGTCTAATACACATAAAAACAGCATTTCTCGAGCCCAAGCACATATACTGAAAGCTGCACCTGCGTGAAGTGCAGTACTCCTTTAACATTGCATTTTGGGCCCCGTCGAAAGCTAGGTAAGGAATATATAATGCCCTTCTATTGTCGTCCACGATGTCCATTTTTGCACGTGAGTGTGGACACTCCAGCTCTACATGTAGAAGTCATACCTCATTGTCTTTCATGAGAACACCATCGGGCGTACAACACAGCCATGGCTGGTGCAGTAATATTATACACGTGCCACATCTCTGCGCTCTGCGGTCGTAGTCTTTCTCGAACTGGATAGCTTACTGCTTTTGTGTTCGGCATATCAAGGTGCCTACGGTAAACATGATGCAGCAGGCCGCATAGCGGCAACACCGCGGAGTGTGCTGCGAGCCTCGGGAAAAGTGTCCGCTCCTCCCGCTAGGGGATTCGCTTGTGGCGCCCCTATAGGCGCTGCACGGGGCGTATTAGCCTCCCGTGATGAAGGATATCTTGTTAGAGGCTACAGGTCACTAATCCACCCGTGTTCGGGGGTTTCCGTCTTTCCAGAAAACAGCACGATGCGCGAATGAGGACATTGTCGCCCCCGTTGCTTCAGCCTATGAAGCGAGGAGAGAAATGAGAACACCAATTTGGGAAAAATGTGATTCATAAGCTTCTTGTGATATGTTGTTGATGTGTTCCGCTGTTGTGTGTTTCTACTGTTGTGTCTTCGTCCTCTCTTTGGCTGCAAGATTTTACTCATGGCTATGTACCAACTACTCCAAATTTCTACCTTGGTGCCTTAAAATGCAACCGTTAGCGGCAATTCTACTCAGTCATTCATTGGGAACTCCGGGCGATGGCTGCAGCGCGCCAGACAATTTTTGTCTGGGAGTTTTTCACTGTCGTTGCTGAAGATAGAAAGTCGATGAACGTAAGTAGAGGAGGCTAACAAGCTGGTGTATATGATTGAACGGAAAGATCTCCTTGAGTCCGAGGAACAGCGTGGAGGTGAGGGTTGGGAAGGACTAGACAGCACAGACAGGGGAGGAAGAACCGACAACGACGACTCAAAAGCAGCAAATGAAAACTTTATTCAACATAGAGAAAGTGGAAAAAGCGATAACGAGTTCATTTGCTGGTTTTGAGTCGTCGTTGTCGATTCTTGTCCCCCTGTCTGTCCTGTCTAGTTCCCCCCATCCGCAAGCTGCTCCTCGGACTCAAGGACTCACTCCTCGGACTCACTGAAAAAGTTAGCCAGCTGTTGGACTCGAACCCACATCTTCAGAACATCAGCATCAGAACATCAGTTCTCTCATGTTCAAGGAGATGTTTCCGTTCAATGGAAAGTCTGCCCACGCAAGATGCTGAAATCATTACACTGCACCACGGAAAAATAAACAAGTATGTGGGCACTGTGTGGAGCTGATGTGCATCCACAGGTGGCTCTATTTACACAGTAATTTAAAAGAATAATGTGCCTGAACTGCTTAAAGTATTTACGGAGGTAGTTACAGTATTTAAATACTCTCTTAATGTGTTTACATTTCGTATTTAGTTACTTTCATCATAAAGTATTTATAGGCAGCATTTAAAAACATGAAAGCATGTAGTACTTTATAGTTCTATGTTAATATATTATATTTATAATATAATTATATTTATCCCAGAATTATATTTATTTTTAAATATATTTAAATAAATGGGCATAAATAAGTGTATTTATGCCCATCCCTGATTCAAACCAAATCTTCCGCACGACCTTGGCTACCACCAACGAGCGGACGCTTTTACCCATTTGTGGCCATGCCACTGATCGCTCTGTGTGGCTGCACAGCGCATCTCACATGAAGTCGCCCATGCCGACAGTACAGTCACAGCGCAAGGAACGCCCTTCGTCTGCTGCAGTGCTATCGCGTTTCGCACGCATTTGGCAGTGCACCAAAGAGTGCAGTGATGTTTTTTTGTTATTAATTACTGGAAGGGAACTCCGAAACAAGGAACAGACGTGCATAGCTAGGACAACAACGTCTCTTCGTACGTCTTTTCCTTTTCTCGGGGTTCCCTTTCATCATGTACATCCAGCTAGCCTGCATCGAATCTCTCCTATCCCTTAATGTCGTATTGGCTTACACCATGCATGAGGGCATAATCTAGGCGCCCAATCAATACTTGACGTGGCTTCACGCTGCACACTCTCCTTTGTTTAACTATCGCGGTGCTGGTTCAATAGGGAGGTTCAGAAGGATTTCAAGAGATTTAGCAGATTGGAACGTCTTTATGATTATGATTAACAGTTCCGTAAACAGGGTACGCCAAGTACCCGATTCCTTTGCAGTAGCTGACATCACGTTGCTGGTCCTTGATTTGAAAGCTTTTTGTTTTTTGTTCTGCTTCCGTGGAACGCTTCTGGTATGTTAAAACTACGTTATGTGTGCTTCCTTTTGATGTCCCTGCCCCGCAAGCAGATACCGCTCTGTAGCGTCTTGCCCTTTCCACGCCTGTGCGCGCACATGTCATTCATGAGGCGAGGAGGATTTTGGCAGACGGACACGTCAATGTCCTGGAACCTCTCGAAGTGGTGGCAGAAACAAATGCAGAGTGTAAGGCAGCACAGAGACTGGAGTCGTGGTGCTCAACTCAACTACCCTTTGCTTTCGGCAATTTCATTAACAGCTTCCCCACCCACCATGAATTTGTGCTGCTCATTCTTCAGGTCGAGGACTGCTATCCACAAGAAAACAAACTCGTCGGCCAATATCCTGAATCCAAGCGGGAATGAGAGTTCCCGCTGCCGTTTATTGATTGCCGTCATCTGCGGGATCCATGCGGAGGCAATTACGCGATAATTGCGCCCTCGCTTTTCCTTGTGGCTCTAATCAATACAGCACTCTGGAAACGGACACATAAGGGGATCTTGTGCAATAACAATGGTGCAATCTGACAGACTATTCTACAATAACCTGACGAAGCAGTTTCGTATACACTTCAGACAATTCCAACGCACGACAAAGAAGGAAGTGATGTAGTACAGAGGGAAGAAATTCAGCGTCTCGCCTGAACGACTGTTTCACACCTACATCCGAAGACTGCAATATTCCGGTTGCAGAATTTGGTCACAGTTTCTTCGACGGATATTCTCCGTGCCTGACTTGGATGGCAGAGGTAGAGTTTATGAGTAACGGTCATGTTTCTTTCACGTCCCTTGGTTACTTTGCCATTCGCGATTGGCAGCCTGGCGACAGGTTAGAACTAGGGATGGGCCAACCGAATCCTCGAATCCTAGGCAGGGGTTCGAGATTCGGGAATCCGAATCCCAGTGCCCAAAACGACGAATCAAATCTTTGAAATCCACCAACCACGTTTGTTTGCTTCTTTTTAAAATTGGCGCCCCCGGAGTCCGCCGAAAGCCTGATTGGCTTTCAAACTGATTGGCACCAAAAATACCGCGATTTGAGGAAACTTTCGAAAACGTTCCTGAACACATCCCCATCGACAGTAATGTCTGAAAGCCTCTTCAGCACATCAGATGTCGTAGCTGATAAAAACGCAGTAGGCTAGACCGTGAGCGGGAGCTGGTGTCTTTGAACAAAAACGTGCAGTAATTTAAAAATTTCAACTGTGCGTTCTTGTTTGTTTGTTTACGTTGCTCGGTTCTGAAAGAGTTCAGGCAGGAACTCCTGCATTACAAGTTTAAAGGAGCTCAGAAAGCACTTCAATCACTACAATTTTTTCAGGCCAATTCATTAATATGTTTATTAAAATGCACCATGCGAAGTGGTTCATTCAACAGTTGTATAAATATAGCATAATTTTATTTTAAAAATCACTATCGTGCGCAACGGTGGCAATGCCCAGAACGAGCCGACCAGCTGCTTGCGTCATTTTGACGTCACTACGGTACAGCCCGTTTGTTGGTTTAGAGAAACGTCGTCTGCTATTTTTCACTCGGAACGACGCCGTAAGCCACAGCGGTGGAAGAGGTGCTTCTTTTCGCTTCTTCTTTGGTCTATCAGATACAACAAACAGGGGCGGTTAAGGGTCTGTCAGGGGGGGGGGGGTCTTAAGGAAATTTCGTGCTTTGCGGCGCAGCATCGTCCAGGAGATAGGGTTTTTACATAGGGAACACGACCGTATGGGGGGCGGTCGCCCCTCCCCGCCCCCTTAAATCCGCCCCTGCAACAAACGAACATTGGTCCAGAGCAGGGATGGGCAGTATTTCAATACATTGTAATTAAAATACTATTTAAAATATAAATACATGTATTTATATTTTGTATTTAAATACAGACTTGCAAAATGTATTTATAATTATATTTAAATACCAATTTTCGGGTATTTATTCTTGTAAATACTTTATAAATACTACTAAATACAGTATGTACTGACTCTTAAGTTGCCTTGCATTTTACCTTTCGGGAAGAAGGGTGAGTTGGGGGCGCAGTTATGCCGTGTTTGCGCTAACATGCGCCTGCAACAAACCATTTTAGATGACAAGTTTCTCACTGTTGTTGCGGACAACGGTCGCGACTACCCACCTCGTTGTACAAGGCATCTTCGTCAAATTTAATACAATCATTTTTTCATGGGCACCTGAGGAGATGCTTTTCTTCTTAGCGAATTCGATTGTATACGGCAAAAATGAAGATGCCTAAAAGATGGAGTCTTCGAGAAACTTCTAATATTAAAATCGCTGTGATTATCTAACAAATGAATGCTATTGTTCGTTGCTGATTTGTTGTTATGATCATCGTTATTTCTGTAATTCCGGATGTCATTTTCCTCACAGTATTTATAATAATATGTGTTCCATGTATAAATGAATTTTCTTTTTGGGACTGCATCTCGGGCTTGCCTAGCAGTCCCTATTTAACAGTTCATGTAAATATTCCATGTAAGAAAAAATAAAACAAACAAACAAACAAATAGTAGTTACGGTATTTAAATACTGTATTTATATTTTGTATTCAGATACTCATGTTGAAAAGTATTTATGAAGAGTATTTAAATACCCCTTTCAATAAAGTATTTTGTATTTATATTTAAATACTCAGAAAATGTATTTATGCCCATCCCTGGTCCAGAGACACCGTTCAAGGCATGGCTCAAAGTTAGGCCGTGAGATTGTGGAGGTCACCCTCATTGAGAAGTCCCCGAACAACGTTAGCCAAAAATCGGTCAACCTGTCCCCCGCTGAACCTCACCTTTGTCTCGCGTGACCTTCCGGAGCACGTGGTTTGTGAAAATAAACTTCAGTTGCCAGTTGAACGCTATTTTGCCCGTGTCTGTGTTTTCTATCGCGTTCCTTATCGTGATGATTGTTACTGTTGTTCTGTTGTGTGGCGGCAATGAATGTGAACACAGCACAACACTAAGCGTTGCTTCAGTTAACGCTTCAAAATCATCGCCTCATCGCTGTGATCACTAATTCACTCATCGCTTCGATTAGCAACTTTGTTAGTCATTCAGTTAATGTCTCATTCAGCTGGAGGTGTGTACCTGCCGATACGTTGTCAGACACAATCGAGTGAAATCTATCGCAATGCCGCCGCCGGCACGTCACGGCAGCAGTCGTTGATCAGAGATCAAGTGTTGACCATCCACTGACTGTTGCAAAGACCAACAGAACCATGCAATGTCATAAAATCACCACAATTTATGGTCATCTTACGAATCATCGAGCTAAACAACGAGAATTAGCCTATGCAGGCTACAAACAAGGTCGACAGTTGTTTGATTTCATCCGAGCTATCCCGGCGCCTTTTGTTTGGTTACCACATGGTGACCGACAACGCCGGTTAAGTTTGCGCCCGCCGACGTGTAAGGCATATCACCGTATACTGCGTACAGCTCGTTCTGCGTCTCTGCAGAGCCCAAATTGGTTGCTCTGAAAGTGGCAACACGTGTCGATATTCTACAAGCACTTGGAAGTCCTCCATTATTCACCACTTGACAGCAGTGTTGTGCCCGCTACCAAAACTAAGTAACGAAGTACGGCTACACGCTACTCCATAGAAAAGTAACGCAATACTAGCGTCGCTACAAAGTTGAAAAAGTAACGAGATACCGCTACCAAATAAAAGTAACGTAAATACTCTGCCCCTACTTGTCCGCTACCGTATCCCTTCTCTATGCAACACCTTACCGGCATCTCGTTGTCGAATGTGTCTAAAGACGGTGCAATATTTTAAAGGGTTGAGAATCCAATTCCGAATATCGGATAAAATCATAGTGGAAATGTAGATTTATGGCTACCAAACACCTTCGTCGAAACCCCCCTTCACGCTGCGCTCTACGGCACATGGGGGAGACCCCTTCACTCTTGACGCTCACCACCTCCTCGCCCGTTCTCCGTATGATGTAGTACGGTAGTACCGAGCGCGCAGCAGTATGGCGGAAGTGCGAAGGTTTACGTCCCCATGACGGCGCCTGTAAACAACAGGGACGCGGCGAAGTGCTTTCGCTTTCCGATCAGATGGAACAAGGATCGCTTTCCGAACTCGAGAGGAGGCTTCTGAGACTGAGCCAGGAATTGGGGATGACACCATATCAGGACGATCCCGTACGAGAGTCTGCAGGGACTTCACTGGAGTCGGCGACACAAGCGTGTCCACGGACGAACCGACTCCGGACGAACAAAAATAGGACGCTAAATGACTGGTAAGCTGAGCATTTAAGACATTGAAGTCGTCTTGTGTAAAACACCTTCTGGTGTCTTCTGTTTCTGTAAAGTGTCAGATTCTTTCGAGCCCGAGAAATGACGCACGTATGTTTCAAGTATTTTGGGGCTGAGCTGCCGTGCGTTCGCTGTTGTTTGTGAGCCAAGTGTAAAACATTCAGATCAGAATATGATCGCCGGCGATTACCAGTCTCTGAACTATATTTCCATCCAGGTGTGATTGTCGCAAGTAGTAGAGAGACGTATAGAAACTACGGGGGTGAGAGTTAGAAACCTGGACCCTTGGGCTCTACCCTGAGCCCTGCGCGTATTTTTCCCTGCGCGGCGCGTGTGGGGAGGGTTGTCCGCGCGCTTATCGGCGGGGGAGGGCTGCGCGTGCGCTCATCGGAGCGTATTTTTCAGCCTGGGCAGACTTCTTTGGTCGACTTCACATATTTTTTCCGATACAGCAGGTGAGCGGTTTACATGCAGAGACATGCAAAGAAGGGTCATACACAAAAAGTACAAGTGAAAATATATTTATTAATGCCAATCAAGTTGAGATATATTTATTAAAGCCAATAGTGCTGGGAATTGTACCAATGGTGGTGTCAATCAGGTGAAGGAGAAAAACCCAGCCGAAAAACACTCACCACCTATAACAGGGCGGTATTCGGATGGAGGGCTGCTGTGGTGGGCGAAGCGTGACCGGAGGGCTGCGTGCGCGCTTACCATTCACCCTGGGCTGACTTCTTTCACCATTTTCCTACTTGGGCCGACTTCCTTTCCGCGACAAGTGGGCGGTGCTCGGGTGGAGGGCTGCTGTTGTGGGCGGAGCGTGACCGGAGGGCTGCGTGCGCTCTTACCATTCACCCTGGGCTGACTTCTTTCACAATTTTCCTACTTGGGCGTCGCGTGGCCGAAGGGCTGCGGGTGCGTTTACCATTCAGCCTGGGCCGCCGACTTTCGTCATTTTTCAGCCTGAGTTGACTTGAATCGTAATTTTTCCAGCTACAACAGGTGTGCAGTTTACATGCAAAGGATAGCCATACACAAAAGTACAAGTGAAAATATATTTATTAAAGTCATTAGGAATTATGTTATGACTCTGCGTGAATGGGAAAAACTTAGCAAAAAATCTGAAATAGAAGGAACACAATACACGTAACAAAGAATATTACAGGTATGATGCATTAGCATTGAATAGGTATCACAAATCAAACACAATATTTTTATTAGTGGAAGTTTTCAATGAATCAAAATTGATAGCGCATTTGAAATATTCTTAATCAATACGATTACAATCAAAATTACAAATTGTATTATAAAACGTCTAATATTCCTATACGTGAGAACCATCAGTGCAATAGCGGGAAGTTCTGATAGTTGTATGCAATTAAATGTGAACAGCAGAGACTCTGGAGGACTATGGGACACGAACACAAGAGGAAATAAAATCTATACCACTACATTGGTTAATCAAACAACATAGTAATCTATCATTCAGAAAATGAAAAAATAAACTCATCAGGAAATAGACATGTTAAAACATGAACTTCACCACATAGCACGGTCCTAGCTAACAATCAGAACAAAGAACGACACGAACACAAGAGGAAATAAAATCTATACCAATACAAAGAAGATATTCCACTTCACCACATAGCACACTCCTAGCCAACAAACAGAATAAAGAACGACACGAACACAAGATGAAATAAAATCTATACCAATACAAAGAAGATATTCCACTTCACCACATAGCACGCTCCTAGCCAACAATCAGAACAAAGAACGACACGAACACAAGAGGAAATAAAATCTATACCAATACAAAGAAGATATTCCACTTCACCACATAGCACACTCCTAGCCAACAAACAGAATAAAGAACGACACGAACACAAGATGAAATAAAATCTATACCAATACAAAGAAGATATTCCACTTCACCACATAGCACGCTCCTAGCCAACAATCAGAACAAAGAACGACACGAACACAAGAGGAAATAAAATCTATACCAATACAAAGAAGATATTCCACTTCACCACGTAGCACACTCCTAGCCAACAAACAGATCAAAGAACGACACGAACACAATAACATGATGTCTATGATTACAAAAAGGATCACTAATCTCATGTGAAAACTTATCATATTTCATGAATTAAATTCTACAGTGCATGTATATTTCTCAATCGGTTGCACTATCCCAGACTTAGTAAAAGAAGAAAAGATGTCTTTGACAAGCAACCCGATTGGAGTGCGGAACAAATAAATAAATATTTTTGTCAACACAGTTGTCCATTGTTTGAGTAGGAAAAAGGAGCCGTCCAAGGCTTGCAGTGGGGGGGGGGGGGGGGGGGCAAGATATGGCAAAACGGGAAATAAGGCAAGATAACTGATTGCGGCGGGCCGTTCGCGACAACTTTTACAATCGCATTGGGGTTCACTGCCTGGGAGATAATACGAAGCCTTCGCGAAAAGCGAATCTATTATCAGATGCCACAATGCAAACGAAAGATTTTACGAGCACGAAGTAACAGGCCAATTCTACGTTTCTAATCACGTAGTCTTCGTAACACACGGCACACAAACGTATATGAAATAATTTCCAAGTGGCAATCAGATTTTGGGAGAAGCGGATCACACAACAGCCATCAGAAGTGCTTAACCAATGTACAATGAAGATGAGCGTTATGCATAAACACAATGGAAGCGATGCAATGGAAGCATAATGCGAATTCTTTATGTCGCGGATACTAAAAGTTACGAATATTTTTCGAACGAAAATTTACTTAAGACTCGAAGAAAGGGTCACCCGGGTCGACGAACCCGTTTCCAGAAAAAGCAACACGCTCGCGTGCGGTACTGCGTTAACGCGTCGGGCGCAGAATCGCGTTCGGTTTCGGGTACGGCATTATGGAAACGCGGCCCGACGTGTTGCCGAAACGTCTTCGACGACGCGGGTGACCCTTTCTTCGAGTCTTAAGTAAATTTTCGTTCGAAAAATATTCGTAACTTTTAGTATCCGCGACATAAAGAATTCGCATTATGTTATAGTGTATACAGAAAATATCAATCCATTCGATTAAATTCCCTGACATCTTGAAAAAGTGCTCGTCAAAGCGAGCGACCTAAAGCTTGCGTATTGTGAAATTACACATTCTACAACACTAATCATAAATCGCAACACTTGTTCAAATTGTGATTAAACTCTTACCGCTGTGTGGTAGTTTTTGCAGATTTGAGTTAAATAACTTCGTTGTCGTTGTCGTTCGTAAATAAGGCATGGACGAGGAGGACGATGTGGGCTCTCGGGGACCTTTAAATAGCGTGTGAGCCAATGATTGGGTGATATTTTCTTGTTTGTTATGTTGCTGCTGTTGGATGGAGCGAAGGGCTCCGACCAGTTCCATAAAGAAGTTTGAAGTTTTCTTGAAGTCGTGGGTCCATTCTTGAATATTATTGGTGCCGAAACCCGGGAACTTCGACTCGGTGACATACCGGAACGATCGATTCGAGGACCTGCTGACTTGGGAAATCTACTATCGAAGGTTTCATCAACGGCCAGCACTGATGGAACGTCTGAAGGTCAAGCGAGGAGCGCGACGTGGACAGTCAACGAAGATTATCAATGAGGCGACGGCTGCCCTCGCAGACACGGGAACTACGGCACATACGTACAAGTCACTGTTGGAGAGACTTCTTACGACCAGCAGAGAAATCGGTCAACTCGACTCTGAGCTGGAAGCGTTGGTGGCGACTGAGAGCCTCGCTGAAAAGTACGCTATGGTCCTGGAATACGAGGATCGCATCACTCACACGACAGCGCTGTTGAAGGCGAAGATTGCGGAGTTAACGGAAGGTGACCGCAGACCTCCTGCGGCCTCTGCAGTAACCGAAGAGGGAACGAGAGGTAGGTCAAAGAGGATAAAGCTACCCAAGCTACAGCTACAGACCTTCCGTGGAGATTTGGATCGATGGCTCCCTTTCTGGGAACAACTCTGCGAAGCGGTGCACGTAAACGACGATCTCACAAAAAGTGAGAAATTTCAATACCTGCGGACGCTCTTGTCTGGACCACCCGCTGCCGCTATAGCTGGTCTGCAAGCTTCGGAGGCGTGCTACGAGGACGCTGTCAAGATACTAACCCATCGATTTGGTGACCGGAAAAGGATCACCCAGGACCACCTTGCGAAGCTCCGGACCCTCCCAGCTGTGACGTCACCAAGTGATGTCAGAGGACTTCGACGACTGTACGATCACACGCAGGCTCATATCCGTGGTCTGCGAGCTCTGGGAGTTGCCAACTCAGCGTACGCTGCTTTGCTGGTGGACATCCTTCTCAAGGCACTACCCAGCGACATCACACTGGAGTACTATCGCCGATCAGCACGTGCAACAACAGCAACCGCTGTTCAACAGGACAGTGCATCGGGAGATGGTCAACGAGAAGTACAGCACGAGACCTCGTACACCGAAAAGGAGTTAGAGAGAGTACTGGACTTCCTGCGTATCGAAGTGGAAAGCCGTGAGAAGTCCGGTATGGTCAGCACGAACAGAGACGGGCCACCCAGAGGTGGAACCCTGGGGAAGAGTCTACGGAAAGAGAACGTCCCAGCCGCGGCCGTACTGCAGTCATTAGCGAAAGCCACGTCAAAGTGCATCTTCTGCGACTCGGAAGACCACAGCAGTGGAGATTGCAACACACCCATTGAACTGGAACGAAAGAAGAAGGTACTCGCGACGGACGGCCGCTGCTTCAGGTGTACCGTCAAGGGGCACCGAGCTAAGGACTGTAGGCGAAAAGTCACATGCTTAACATGCAAGGGGAAACACGTGACCTCCATGTGCGACCCTAAATGGTCGGGAAGCTCGTCAACGAAAGCGAAAGAAGTTGACACAGTTGCCATGCACGCAGCAAGCTCCGATCGAGTAGGGTCAGTGCCACTGTACTTTTGCAGACGTTCCGCTCATGGGTCATCGCTGGCAATCAATCCGCATATATCCGAGGTATTTTCGACGCCGGCAGTCAGAAAACGTTCGTTCGAGAAGATTTGTCACGGCAGCTGGAGCTACCGGTACTGGATGAAGTAACCGTGCGACTGAACACATTTGGGGACCCAGAAACGTCAGTAAGTTCACACAGAAGAAGACTGGTCCAGGTGTGTTTGCGGAGCCAGTACGATCAGAAAGAGCATCTGATTGAAGCCGTAGAAATTCCTTTCATCTGTAAGGACCTGGCAGAAGCCACGGCAAATGACAGCTTCGTGGACGCCATCAGAAGGGAGGGCGGTTTCATTGCCGACGAAATGTTCTTCCCAGGAGCGAAAGCCGAAGCAGGAATCTGTCTTCTGATTGGAGCGGATCAGATGTGGAGGTTCCTAAAGTCCGATGTGCGACGGTCAGGGGCGGACGACCGTACAGTTGCGGTGAACACGCAGTTAGGCTGGACGTTCCAAGGTCCCACCGCTGTCCTGTCGTCAGTCACCGGAGACGTCACGCTAACCTGCGCGTTACACGTGGAGGCAAGCAACGAGGAAAGGCCGTTTGATCTCCGAATGTTCTGGGAGCTGGAAGGTCTTGGGATAACAGACGGCGCAAATGACCAGCGCTCAGAGGACGACGCAGTGTGGCTACATTTCCAGGACACCATACAAAAGGAGGACGGCCGATATAAAGTGAGTTTGCCGTGGAAGACTGGCAGTGCCACGCTGAGGGACAACCGGGAAGTGGCTGAGCGTAGGCTGAGAAGCCTGATGAAGAGACTTCGTTCGAACAAAACTCTTCTGCTGGAGTACGATTGTGCGATGAGGAAGTACCTCAACGACGGACATGCAGAGGTAGTTACCGAAGCGGAGCAAGCACCAACAGAGCATATTTACTATATGCCACACCAGGCGGTTGTCCGGGAGAATTCAACGACAACGAAGCTCAGAGTTGTCTTTGATGCTTCTTCGCATGCCCCGGGGACCGCATCTCTGAACGCGCATCTCGAAAAGGGACCGAAGCTAAACACGGAACTACTGCCGCTGCTGTTGCGCTTTCGGACGGTCAAGGTCGCTCTGGTGGCGGACATTGCCAAAGCGTTCCTCCAGATTGTAGTCAGGGAAGAGGATCGTGACGCACTTCGTTTCCTGTGGTGTAACGAAACGCCGAAGGAAGATGGTCAGTTGCCCAACGTGGAAGTCTGGAGAATGAAAAGAGTACCGTTCGGTACATCCTCCAGTCCTTTCCTTTTGTCGGCGACAATACGGTACCATCTAAAGAATGTGGAGGAGCACCTACAGGAAACTGCAGCGCATCTTGCAAATTCCTTTTATGTGGATGACCTATTGACTGGCGCTTCAAGCGAGGATGAAGCTGAACAACTGTACAAGGACGCGAATACAGTCATGAGGGCGGCTGGGATGGAGTTAAGAAAGTGGGCATCGAATTCCCCGGTTCTCAATCGCCTCTTCGCAGATCACGAGCCACGCTTAGAAGAGCACTACGCTGCGACCATAGAAACAGGACTTTTGGGATTACGGTGGAATCGACACACTGACAGCATCAAGCTCGCGGAATGCAGCCCACCCAACACCACGTCGGCGGGCAACACGAAACGGTCGGTGCTGCAGCTCTCAGCCTCGATTTTCGACCCACTTGGTGTTGCCAGTCCATTCACGATACGGGCTCGCATGCTCTTCCAGCGCATCTGGCAGCATGGTCTTAATTGGGACGACGAACTACCTGAAGAAATAGCTTTGGAGTGGAAGCGCTGGTGCGAGGAACTGCCGGACATGGCAAGAATCGAAATACCTCGGTATGTGAGCCAAGGGGTTAAAGACATTGCGAACGCAATCCAGGTGCACGTCTTCACGGACGCCAGTAAGTCGGCTTACGGAGCCACCGTATACCTGCGCACAGAGGACGTCAATGGAAAAGTCGTGGTCACACTGATGGTTGCTAAAGCACGAGTTGCGCCGCTAAAAACACTGACCCTGCCCCGCCTAGAACTCATGGGAGCTCTAATAGGATGTAGGCTGGCCAAAAGCCTTTTGGGTTCGCTCTCTCACCTTCCCCTCCAGCTAATCTTCTGGACAGACTCGAACATCGTACTCTGTTGGATCAAAGGATCGGCACTGCGGTGGAAGCAGTTTGTACGCAACAGGGTGACAGAAATTCAAACTGCAACCGATCCAGCTGCTTGGAGGCACTGTCCAGGGGAGCAAAATCCAGCGGACCTGCTCACAAGAGAAACTGCTACACAGCAAGATATGGTTTAGAGGCCCTGCATGGTTGTCGGAGTCGGCCATGGAGTTATGGCCCAGCGACACACACGAACCACAGGTGAACGAAGAGACTGTAGAAGCAGAACGGGTAAAGATACAAGTGCTCTTCGTGGACACTGACACTACTACTTCCAGCCTACTGAGGCTAGAGAACTACAGTAGTTGGTATTTCGTGTTGAGGCTCACAGCATGGATTCGCCGCTTTGCAGACCGTTGCAGGCGAACGAAGAGGCGGGAAGGGCCCCTAACTGCTAATGAGGTTCATGAGGCGGAGGTCCATTGGGTTAAAGAGGCCCAAAGGTCCGAGTACTACAAGGAGCTGCAGGAGCTCGCAGGTGGGGGCATGGTGAGCCAGAAGTCTCCGATCGCCCTCTTGCAGCCAGTTCTGAACCAGGATGATATTTTAAGGATCTCGGGACGGTTGCAGCACTCGACATTGCCAACGGACGTAAGACATCCGGTGCTCCTCCCGCACGGACACAAAGTAACCGAACTGATCGTTGAGGCGGCTCATCGACGGCTTCTCCACGGGGGGGTGCAAGACACCATAACCGAAGTGCGAGAGCGATATTGGGTACAGCGATGCCGGCAACTAGTCAAAAAAGTTCTCTTTCGATGCAACGCATGCAAACGACACCGGGTAAAGCCAGCGTCGGCACCTGTTGCACCACTGCCCAGCGAGCGGGTGACTGAGAACCGGCCATTCCAAGTGGTTGGGATAGATTTCGCGGGACCGTTGATCATCAAACCAGCAGGTGGAGGCAACAAGAAGTCTTACATAGCGCTATTTACATGCGCAGTCACCCGTGCGGTGCACTTGGAACTAGTATCGGATATGACGACTCAAAGTTTTCTCCTGGCGTTCAAACGTTTCACTTCCCGGCGAGGGCTTCCATCGGTTATCTACAGCGACAACGCCGCAACCTTCAAGAAGGCCGAGAAGCAAGCGTGGAAAGCACTGAAAGACCCAGCCTTCCACGACCACCTCACCACCGTAGGAATTAATTGGAAATATATCGTCGAACGCGGGCCCTGGTGGGGCGGTTTCTGGGAGCGACTGGTGAGAAGTGTCAAGACTGCGCTAAGAAGGACGCTCGGGAGGAACTGCTTCAGCTTCGAGGAGCTCACCACTGTTTTACATGGCGTAGAGGCAGTCATCAACTCTCGCCCTCTGATGGCTGTGAACGATACACCAGAAGACAGAGAGCCACTGACACCGGCCCACTTCCTGGTAGGGAAGCGGATGACTTCTTTGCCACCTTTCGACATCAACCTTCAGGGGCCGACCACAGACACGCGGGCGTACTGGAAGCTTCATCAACAACTACTAGATTGCTACTACTGAATATCTTCTGCAGCTGCGGTCCGCCCATAGTGTCAAATCCACTGGTGAAAGGACACCGCTTCGCGTCGGGGACCTGGTCATAGTGCACAATGAAAAGCTGCCCCGGCACATGTGGAAGACAGGACTGGTTGTGGAGCTGTTTCCCGGAAGAGATCGTAACGTCCGTGCGTGCGCTGTAAGATTGACTGATGGGACAGTGCTACGGAGACCAATTCAGTTGCTGTATCCATTAGAGGTTTATTGACTGAGTTATCGTGTGTTAGTAGTTTCACAAGAAAAATGAGACTTCTCATTTTGCCGGGGAGGATTTTGCAGATTTGAGTTAAATAACTTCGTTGTCGTTGTCGTTCGTAAATAAGGCATGGACGAGGAGGACGATGTGGGCTCTCGAGGACCTTTAAATAGCGTGTGAGCCAATGATTGGGTGATATTTTTTGTTTGTTATGTTGCTGTTCTTGGATGGAGCGAAGCGCTCCGACCAGTTTCATAAAGAAGTTTGAAGTTTTGTCGAAGTCGTGGGTCCATTCTTGAATAGTAGTCAACACTTCTCCTTAATGTGGATCGATAAATTTTAGCAATGAATCCACAATCAAATATCTTGTATAGTATGTGTGAGTATATGCACAACTTTTTAATCTATATCTTTAGAAAAATGCAAGAAATAGCGTGCAGTTTTGATTTTGAAAATTTAAAGAAGAAAATTATCTTTAGTGTGGAATTTGCGTGTTACAACGATATGAGCTAAAGACTTATAAAATTAAAGTGTGACATTTCTATTTGTAGTACCCAGATGCCATGACACTAAAATAATGTGATAGGTTTTCTGTATGGTTACGGGAAATCTCGAGTATATTTTTGTGAATTGGATCTACGTTTATGTGTGACCTGCGCTGATCTGGTTATTATAATTAATATAACATATCTTCCATTGTGTTTATGCATAACGCTCATCTTCATTGTACATTGGTTAATCACTTCTGATGGCTGTTGTGTGATCCGCTTCTCCCAAAATCTGATTGCCACTTGGAAATTATTTCATATACGTTTGTGTGCCGTGTGTTGCGAAGACTACGTGATTAGAAACGTAGACTTGGCCTGTTACTTCGTGCTCGTAAAATCTTTCGTTTGCATTGTGGCATCTGATAATAGATTCGCTTTTCGCGAAGGCTTCGTATTATCTCCCAGGCAGTGAACCCCAATGCGATTGTAAAAGTTGTCGCGAACGGCCCGCCGCAATCAGTTATCTTGCCTTATTTCCCGTTTTGCCATATCTTGCCCCCCCCCCCCCCCCCCCAGTGCAAGCCTTGGACGGCTCCTTTTTCCTACTCAAACAATGGACAACTGTGTTGACAAAAATATTTATTTATTTGTTCCGCACTCCAATCGGGTTGCTTGTCAAAGACATCTTTTCTTCTTTTACTAAGTCTGGGATAGTGCAACCGATTGAGAAATATACATGCACTGTGGAATTTAATTCATGAAATATGATAAGTTTTCACATGAGATTAGTGATCCTTTTTGTAATCATAGACCGATGTATCATGTCTCTAAATTTCAATGACCGATCCTTCTCCGGCAATTCTATCCATCGGGTGTTGAATTTGTACAGAGTGTAGTCGAGTAAAACCTATTTGGTGGTCAGGTCTCATTCCATATGAGAATTCTTACACAAATTGTGGAATATTCGTTTCCTTAGCGATCATTGTTCTCAGTCTAGCCATGCTAAATGTAAAGTGTTTTTCATTGTGATGCGAAGAATTCATTATAATGATGACAAAGATTACAATTATTGTTTCACTTATACACTTGTTTATTTCGATAAATTACAGTTCTATTTCAAACTCTGAAGTTTTCGTTTGTTGTCTTCATTGATGAATTCCGAAGACATTAAATAGTTTATTCTGATTATTGGGCGCTTGAATCCAGCGTTGATTAACGCAGGCGCTATGTTGTCGCCGTGTTTGTATTGCTTCAACAACTTGCACTTTGTCGCGATGAACTTGCACAGTCTCTTATTGATGCTTCCTTTCTTTGTATGAATGTTCTTGAATGGCGTACAAGAGAGCATTAGATGAAAATCGTCCGGTGGTCCACCGCAATTGATATGTTTGTTGAGTTTCAACAGGTGATAATACATCAGACCGTGCACGACAATATTGAACTTCTGTTAATTCGACATCGTTGTAGAGACTGGTAGAAGAAAATAATTGCGTTGCCGTGGTAGTGGAATATATCACGTGATAAGATTTTATGTACTTTCCATCTCAGATATGTGTAATTTCAACAAATCCGTAATGAATCGTGCGATATAGACCGCTTGTATATGATAATTTGATTCGACTGCTTTCTTGATGTACGCAATGCCCATTGCAATGATTACAATTACATCTGGTCTAGTGTATTTCAATTCTTCGTTCGCAAACCTCAAAAACTCCGCCATCAATCCCAATGGCCCTTCCGACGTTGATGTGCAGATATTTTTATAGGAACACAATGGAAGATATGTTATATTAATTATAATAACCAGATCAGCGCAGGTCACACATAAATCTAGATCCAATTCACAAAATATACTCGTATTGTAGATTCGGCATATAAATTCTTGCACCTTCAGTTCTGTAGTTTGTACCATATCTCCGAATACGACCATGTCTAGGACGTATTGAAATGCAGCGATAATGAAATCGTTTCGCGGCTCCTCCTTTTCGAAGCAGTTTTTTATCACATCTTCCCATGACTTATGGTATCGAGTACAAAATCTGTCCATCTTTTCAATGTAGAGCCAATTGTCTCTTCTGTTTTCAAGTGCACATCTACACTTAATTAAAAGCATGTCTATGTTTATTTTATTGATTAAAATTTTTTTTATCTGGTTTAGAATGCTATAATCTTCACCTGTCGTGAGAATTATTGTTTTGATTTTGTTTCAAGTATTCACTCGACTGATATTCTATGAGTTGTGAACTTACCGCTCGAGATAGTTAATGTCTTGTATTTGTTCCAATTGTTCACTCGCATGACATAAGTAAGTACCTCTAAGATGGGAATGCCTCATAACTCTGAGTTGCATTTCACATTTGATATTTCTGTGTGGTCCATTAGAAATTTCTTTTGCAAGATATTACAAAAATTGATCTAATTAGATTTGTTTCTCTTTTTGATTGAGTATCATTGCTACCAATTAATAATTTGGGCTTTCTCTACATCTTCAATAACAATATCGCATCTCTATAAACTTAGCCGACTTGACAACCACTTTGACGAAAGATTTCCATTTCTGGGAAAGGATGCGAAAAGATAGTGACCCCAGCGAATGATATCGACATCTATTTGCGCTGCACAATAAAATATATCGCCTTTGAACTCTATCTGACCTCTAGAGGGTTCTGTTTGCTGGACGAAGGAATATAGCCCCCAACCCTTTATTTTCCACTGTTGTTGTTTACGTGTCGCCGCGTGTTCCTCTGTTCTTCTGCGTTAAGTCTGTGCTATTTCGCCTTTGAGAGATTGATTAGCTATTATTTCTCTATGAGTTGGATGATGCGCAGGTTTGGCTCTCTATTAATTGTAGCTGTTGATTGTGTTGTTTCTCGTTATTTCCTTACGTCTATGCTATTCACTTAATAAGAAATTAAAAGTTGAGTAATGTTGGAATATGAAACTGAGATTCCCTATTGCGCTCGAAATGTTATGACAAATATTCACGTTATTGCAAAGATGGTTCTCACGTCTCAGACTTTTATAATACAAATTGTAATTTGATTGTAATCGTATTGATTAAGAATATCTTCTTTGTAGTGGTATAGATTTTATTTCCTCTTGTAGCTCGTGTTCCGTGGTCTTCCATACATCTATCGGCATCCGTCTTCAACAAATCATGCAGGTCAGATATCATTAGATCTGGTTGTTGGCTAGGAGCGCGCTATATGGTGAAGTTCATTTTTAACATGTCTATTTTCTGATGAGTTTGATTTTTTTCTTCTGATTTACTGAATGATAGATTACTATGTTGTTTTGATTAGGAATATCTTCTTTGTATTGGTATAGATTTTATTTCCTCTTGTGTTCGTGTCGTTCTTTATTCTGTTTGTTGGCTAGGAGTGTGCTATGTGGTGAAGTGGAATATCTTCTTTGTATTGGTATAGATTTTATTTCCTCTTGTGTTCATGTCGTTCTTTGTTTTGTTTGTTGGCTAGGAGTGTGCTATGTGGTGAAGCGGAATATCTTCTTTGTAGTGGTATAGATTTTATTTCCTCTTGTGTTCGTGTCGTTCTTTGTTCTGTTTGTTGGCTAGGAGCGTGCTATGTGGTGAAGTGGAATATCTTCTTTGTATTGGTATAGATTTTATTTCCTCTTGTGTTCGTGTCGTTCTTTGTTCTGTTTGTTGGCTAGGAGTGTGCTATGTGGTGAAGTGGAATATCTTCTTTGTATTGGTATATATTTTATTTCCTCTTGTGTTCGTGTCGTTCTTTGTTCTGATTGTTGGCTAGGAGCGTGCTATGTGGTGAAGTGGAATATCTTCTTTGTATTGGTATAGATTTTATTTCACCTTGTGTTCGTGTCGTCCTTTATTCTGTTTGTTGGCTAGGAGTGTGCTATGTGGTGAAGTGGAATATCTTCTTTGTATTGATATAGATTTTATTTCCTCTTGTGTTCGTGTCGTTCTTTGTTCTGATTGTTGGCTAGGAGCGTGCTATGTGGTGAAGTGGAATATCTTCTTTGTATTGGTATATATTTTATTTCATCTTGTGTTCGTGTCGTTCTTTATTCTGTTTGTCGGCTAGGAGTGTGCTATGTGGTGAAGTGGAATATCTTCTTTGTATTGGTATAGATTTTATTTCCTCTTGTGTTCGTGTCGTTCTTTGTTCTGATTGTTAGCTAGGACCGTGCTATGTGGTGAAGTTCATTTTTTAACATGTCTATTTCCTGATGAGTTTGATTTTTTCATTTTCTGAATGATAGATTACTATGTTGTTTGATTAACCAATGTAGTGGTATAGATTTTATTTCCTCTTGTGTTCGTGTCCCATAGTCCTCCAGAGTCTCTGCTGTTCACATTTAATTGCATACAACTATCAGAACTTCCCGCTATTGCACTGATGGTTCTCACGTATAGGAATATTAGACGTTTTAGAATACAAATTTATAATCTTGATTGTAATCGTATTGATTAAGAATATTTTAAATGCGCTATCAATTCTGATTCATTGAAAACTTCCACTAATAAAAATATTGTGTTTGATTTGTGATACCTATTCAATGGTAATGCATCATACCTGTAATATTCTTTGTTACGTGTATTGTGTTCCTTCTATTTCAGATTTTTTGCTAAGTTTTTCCCATTCACGCAGAGTCATAACATAATTCCTAATGACTTTAATAAATATATTTTCACTTGTACTTTTGTGTATGGCTATCCTTTGCATGTAAACTGCACACCTGTTGTAGCTGGAAAAATTACGATTCAAGTCAACTCAGGCTGAAAAATGACGAAAGTCGGCGGCCCAGGCTGAATGGTAAACGCACCCGCAGCCCTTCGGCCACACGACGCCCAAGTAGGAAAATTGTGAAAGAAGTCAGCCCAGGGTGAATGGTAAGAGCGCACGCAGCCCTCCGGTCACGCTCCGCCCACCACAGCAGCCCTCCACCCGAGCACCGCCCACTTGTCGCGGAAAGGAAGTCGGCCCAAGTAGGAAAATGGTGAAAGAAGTCAGCCCAGGGTGAATGGTAAGCGCGCACGCATCCCTCCGGTCACGCTCCGCCCACCACAGCAGCCCTCCATCCGAATACCGCCCTGTTATAGGTGGTGAGTGTTTTTCGGCTGGGTTTTTCTCCTTCACCTGATTGACACCACAATTGGTACAATTCCCAGCACTATTGGCTTTAATAAATATATCTCAACTTGATTGGCATTAATAAATATATTTTCACTTGTACTTTTTGTGTATGACCCTTCTTTGCATGTCTCTGCATGTAAACCGCTCACCTGCTGTATCGGAAAAAATATGTGAAGTCGACCAAAGAAGTCTGCCCAGGCTGAAAAATACGCTACGATGAGCGCACGCGTAGCCCTCCCCCGCCGATAAGCGCGCGGACAACCCTCCCCACACGCGCCGCGCAGGGAAAAATACTCGCAGGGCTCAGGGTAGGGTCCAAGGGTCCAGGTTTCTAACTCTCACCCCCGTAGTTTCTATACGTCTCTCTACTACTGTCGCATATGCGGACAAATGCCGACTGTACAGGAACGTATTTGTTGCCGCCGCATCAGCGAGGGGCTACGCAAACAACCGAAGGGTTGTATCACAGAGAATGAGCACTTCCGCACAGTGTGTTTGCACACTGAGTTCCTTTCTGTCGCGCTGTGAGAGCCTCAGGATCCCAATACGCCAGATTCGAATCAGCAACAAGAGCAAGAGAGGGTACAGGTGTGTATCCGAGATAAACAAGTTCGTTAGATCTATTTGGTATTACATATGATGTGAAAATGTTTTGTTAAGCATTATTATTGTTGCACTGTATCACACCCTTCATTTGCTCCGAAAATCTGGGAGCTTGGGCAGCATCTTGCCAAACCACTTAGTTTGTGACATAGTATATAACAGTTGTAGGGTCCCCAGCTTTTGTCTTGCATGCCCGCTAGCATAGTGGTTAATCTATTTCATCATAATGTGGATTTTCCTTGCAGCACGTATCGCTTTGCTGCTTATAGACAGTTCACACGCTGGATTTGGGGATACCTTGGGCCAGACAATCGGAAAACACTTCCAGCGTGTGTAGTCACAACAATTAGAAAGGAATTTCCCTCTACATCACACACAGGGTTCAAGCAGTCAAGGGTGGCTTGACATGGAGTGTGAAAAATATAGGAACTCACGAGATGTGTGCAAATACAGAATATGTAGTGTTTTAATTTTTAGAATCAAAATAATTTACAGAGCCCACTTTAGAGAAAGCAAATCACACATGTATTAGAGGATCACAATTCAAACTGAAAAACTCGTCAGCATCATTTCAAAGAGTTTTACACATATTATTTGCCTCTTCATCCAGCACTATTGCTTGGTGATGAGGCTCTCATGCCTTTTAGTAGAGCTTTTAATTTTGTAAGTGCTATTGGAATTGTAAACCATTTGTGGTTTTAGAGGGGCATTTTATATATTACTTCTCTGCTTATATTTAACATGTTACCTATTTTAAACTCATCTCATCTTAATCACAGTGTTTGCACATTATGACCTTTGTTGTTGATGTGCCACAAAAACTCCAATCATCATCGTCTGGACTGAATTCAACCGAAGAACAGCGTGCTAAAGAGTCGTACAAGGATCTCAATTAACATCTGCACATACTACAGGAGAACAATGATCACGTTCAACACACCACAGTATTCATGGCCTTACATCACAGGCCAATCTAACTAGTATACACTGCTGTAGGCAGGGATTTTCCCAGAATTTTCCTCTTACATGACGTTGGTGCCTCCCAACGGTAATGCGACATCACAATATACCGCATATCCATTGCCTTGTCAATGCCTCTTAGAAAATACTGCATAGTTTTACCAAATTCTGGGCAGACACATTGTGCAATTTTAGGGGCTGTGGGAGGAACACTGGGAAAACCCTTGGTTGTGGGTAATTCCAACACCTTCAATTGTACACCACAACATGGTGAGAGTGTCTGTACATAGTGTTGAATATAGTGTTTAACACTATGCATAGTGTTGTTGAATATCTAAGCTCAGCTCTTACAGCAACCGTAGCTTATATGCTCAACAACAGTGTGATGCATGCCTGCACAGCTTGTTGATAATAGCGCGACCATCCCGAAGCACCACAAGTAAACACTTTTCACGTTACTTGCAACTTTCTGCCACTTCGAAAGCAAATCATTTCAATCCATCTTGACAATGTAGCTGCCCAAGCAGCACAATGTACTGAAAGTCGAGTGCAATAGGGGTGGACGGTATCTGTCTTATCAATGTTCTTTAGTTTCAGGAGTCTGTTCAAGGCCTTTCACCTACCCGTCCACCCCTATTGCACTCGGCTTTCAGTACATTGTGCTGCTTGGGTGATTATGGGGAGGAATATGTTTATTGAAGAAGAAGAAAAAAGGAAAGGGGGAGAGGTCAGATAGGCCGAGGCGGACTTGCTATTCCCAAAAGAGAAAAAAGAAGCAAAAAAGGAAAAGAAAAAGTGTCGGGTGACGATGGGGTGGCTCAAAGGCTGCTGAGCAGCCCAGTGTCCTTCAGGTTGCGCAGGAGGGCTCGGGTGACTGCCCAATGTCTCGAGTGCCGGACAGGTCCCAGCAGCGTCGCCAGGGAAAGTTCCCTGTGGCCTAGGGAAGTGAGAGTTAAGGCGAGAACGGCTCGGGGCCGTCGTACCGCTTGGATTAACTTGCACACCTTGCACAATGACTGGTAGACTAACTGGACAAAGAACAGAACCGGGTGCCCCTGAGTTCTGATGGCAACATGCACCAAAAACTAACAAAGTGACAATGTGACACTAGAAGGACGTAATATCGACACCTGGACACTTCAAAACAACAGTTGTAACGCAAACGGTATACACTGGACGTGACACTCAGCCCATGTTTCAATGGTCTAGAGGAGTGCAACTTTTACGCCACTAACGTCGCAACTATCGTAGTGGGCAGTTGTGCGTCCTGGGCAGACTAACATAACAGTACTCACTGCCGCCAGTGAGGTAGCAAAAGAGAGGTCATTTGCTCGTGGCTATACTAATCGGAGTACACCACATAGAAAAATAGTTCTTTCCCCATCAGTATTATGGTGTGAAATAAAATGCATCCATGATGTAATAAACCACATCTATGGAAGTGTACAACCCCTTCAAGTAGCAATTCCATTTAGCAACATTCTACTGCATGAGAAAAAATAAGTGACGTTATTTTTAAATACAACCAAGACTAGATATTTGTTTAAATTAATGAGAAGCATGGTTGCCCTTGCCTTCAGTTAGTGCAAGTCCACTGTACCCATCAGCACAGTACATTATTCATATTCAAGCCTTCGTCGGACATCACAAAATCTCTTTTGGCGTATAGCAGCGAGTTCTGCAGCGGACTGTGTTCGGGGATGGTGTGCTCTCATGGGTGGAGGCACGTCTTCGTTGCTGGCAGCAAAAGCCTCGTCGAAGGTTCTGAAGCGCTGACATGCTGCAACAGTTTCTTCCATCAAATCCCTGATGTAGTCTGAAATATATTATTACAGTTCCATCAAACCAAATAAATTGTCTAAATGCACATATGCCCTCTATTACAGTTCATCGTCTGTAATTTTAGACTTGCTAAAAACAAGACAGTCTGTGTACCGTATGTTGCGTCCACATTCAGTGGGCACGCCACATAATGACCCTCCCTCGCACGCTGCAGCTTGATCTTGAATTTTCCTTCTCCGCTCCGCTTCACTGCTTGTACTCGATTTGCATTTTCGTTGAAATGGAGAGCTGCAAGTCGTGTTCTGAAAATGTGTATGGCATCAGAAAGTATCTTTCTACGAGGCGTATACTAACTAATAACTGCAATCCTCAAGACCTGGCTTCGAGGATTTTTTTGCAATTAACTGCACAAAAAATGTGTTGAAAGCCTTCTGATCACATCACGAGTTGGAGTAGTGTTTTGTTGGAGGGAAGAGTGCACTGGTGCACCTAGAGCACAAAGTCGTTACCTAGCTTGCATGACAGCCGGAGTGTAAGGCACAGACTTCGAAGCGAAGTGAATGATGACCGCATGGAATGACTCTAGGCTGTAAGTCTGTCCCGCTGGTGACAGCTGAGCTATGTCCTTTAAAAGGCAACGGTCCGTGGTGAGGGACACGAAACGACTGTGTTCGGGGGAGCCTAGATATCAGAGTAATAAGGGCTAATGTGCACGTCAGGAAAATCAAACGAAGTTATGTCAAAGTGAGAGTAATGAATTCGCTACCAGGACAAAGCCAGTCTCTCCTTTCGAGGTCCCCATGCAGGCATCGTGTGTACTGTCCATCGTGCCCATCATGCACGTTAGCAACGTGATTGTTGATACCTAAGTACAAAATATGTAAATGGTATTGCTGCTAGTAAATGGAATTTTGTGCCTAGGCTGAAAAAAATGCATACTCTTCCAGATGGAGAGACGCAGCTCTATGTCGTCTCCACTCATGGCAGCACTCCAATACATGTGATTAGTAGCAGACTGGATCCAGAGTCCCACCTTTTCCAGCCCCCGTCGCTTACTGGCAGCAGCCATTTTCTTCTTGAAGCCTACATTAAGCAAGTGTAGAATTTTCATATGCGAAAACTGAAAGCGGAAACGATGCACTTGCTTTTCGCTACATGCCAGATGTCAAATCTGTGCTTTATATCAGCCTGCTGCGTACGCATGTATTTGCGAATGGCGGAGTGGCGATCTGTTGTCAGCGACGCAATCTGGATGCCTTCTGCTTGGAGGTTGGCTAAACCAGTCACCAAAGCATGTTTCTCCATACTGACGCTGCTTCGTACTTGCTCACACTGTAAAGCACATTTGCAAAAACAGTCATCGGCTATGAAATTCAGTGTTGCCTTAGTTTTTGGTAGAAATAACATTAAGTGTATTAAGAAACTAAAGTACCATATCTCCAAAAGGAAAACCCCCAAAGGTTTAGTGAACAAGTAGTAACATATTATCATCATACCAATCATAACTATAATAACAAGAGCAACAGAACGTCTGCACAATCCCGAATCCCTGTCCCAACACCATACCTCTCCAACTTGAATTTGGACACTGTGGATGACTTTGTTAACTGAAGACGCCAGGAAAGAGTAGGTCATGTACTTCGCACTGAACCCTGGCGAGTCGCAGCGCCCATCACTGACAAGCTCAACTGGCTGCCCTCTCAGTTCTGCCAGAATCTGCTGCTGCTTTATGGTTCACACCTCAAACATAAAATGCTTTTCTTCTCATTGCATTCACTTTAATATGCATAACATACACTTCCAGCATGTCGTCACACATTTCTGATCGAACTCACCTTACATGTAGATGTACTCGCAATTTTTACTATTATAAAGCCTAGCACTGTATATCTAAAGTTGTGGGATGTGTGATCTTACCTTTTCTATAGCAGGTACCAGAAAACCTCTCTGGTAATTAAAATATGTTCAGTTACACATGACCTGCAGAAGGACGCCACAATCTTTGTTACCTCACCTTATTCTATTTTTAATTTCAGCATCTTGATTATACCTGTACAGCCATGAAGCGGAGCAGCCTGAGAACTTTCGCAGGACTAGCTCCGGAAAACAGAATGGCAGCCGACAGTATAGGAGGTTTCCTGCTGCCTTCCCATTGATCATTGGCTGGTCCATGTATGCTGGTGCCCATTTGAGCAAACAGAACTGGCAGTCAGAAAGCTTCCCTCTGAAGACAGCGTGGTTTTGGCTGGTGTGTGACATGTTTTGCATTCCTGGAGCAGCTGGAGGAGGCAACTCTCAAAGATGACGTATTTCTTCTCTGCATGGAGTGGCACATTGGAGTCCTCTCGTGGGGTGCTGCATAGAGAGGCAGTAGTGTGATGGCATACTGTAGAAGTGAGTGTGTCGCTAAGGAGGTGCTACAATGCAAGTTTTTCCATTATGGAAGTGCCCAAGGGTGACAAACTACAAGGCACTGTACTGGAGCTATTTACCGAATACAATATCATATTTCTAGTTAGTTCTCTATCTCAACAGTTTGAAAACGTTGGGTGGCGGTGGTGATGTAATACCTTGCAGTACACGGCCATGCCTCACTTGAGAAAGGCCATTACCTCCCAAGACACCTAAACCGATGGAACAGTTTGCACGTGCAATGCTTCCTTGCTTTCTGTTTTATTTTTCCTGTCTGCTTCATTGTTTGTAATACAGTCTGCAGTTTACATATGTAATATATGTATGAAAACTGTTATGCACCATTACCCAGAGGAATCATACCTCACAAAACTGTTGTCAAAGGAAGGAGAGTAGGTCGTGTCCTTGTCATACTGTTCATTTGTGTGAGGCGTACTTGAAGTAACAGGGCTTGAATAAAGTTTGGGTGAAAAGGTACAAGACTCCTCTTGCTCAGATAACACAACACAAGGTTCAGGTGGAGTAGCAGTCATTGTTGATGAATCCGTGGAATTTTTTGCACACAGTGTGTACGGGGCGCACACATCTGTTTGGGTGGCTACAGTCACAAGGTGCCTGACATGCAAGTTCACCTGTGTACCTGTTTCATGTTACAATCAGTGAGCTCAGGTCCACAGAAAAGCAATACTGACATGGTGTAGTAACCTTTTGTTAGAAGAAGTCGACATGCTAACCTCGTTGCATGCGCACCCATTCTGGCGCACCTGCCCCACTTTCGGAATAAACCCGTCCCGTGCACACGCACTGTTGCTGACTCCAAGGATTACTGCTTTCTCACAGGTTATGGGCCCAGAACACGTAGAACTGTGGATATGGGAGACAGCGACAAGTTTACGGTTGCAAAGCTCACGGAGGCAATTATCAGGTCTGGAAGTTCAAAATAGGCAAGATGTTGCTGACCCGGGAAGGAACGTGGACGTACGTGGACGGACCTACTCCACAGACACCTTTTGCAGACTGGACGGCTGGCAATGAGAAAGCGCAGAGCACGATTTGCCTCAGCGTTGAGGACAATCAGATTGTGCACATCTGTAATTGCGGCTCAGCGAATGCGATGTGGCAAGAGCTACGCAAGGTTCATGAACGAGCAAACCTTAGCAATAAGCTCTACCTGCTAAGGAAGCTCTACCAATCCAAGTTATCGGAGGACGAAGACATGCAAGGCTATATAAGACGTACCTTGGAGTTAGTCGAGCGGCTGAGAGGGATCGGACAGGAGACCACGGATTTCCAGGTAGCAGCTCTTTTGCTCAGTGGTCTCCCGGAGAGCTACGAGGCGCTCGTGACAGCCCTGGACGCACGGCCTGACGACGACCTGGCACGGCTGGAGTACGTCAAAAGAAAACTCGTGGACGAGTATATGAAAAAGCGAGCATCAAGTAGTTCATCGTCTGGTTCGGGAACTGCCCTTCAAACGAAGAGAGACGACAGTAGGAAACCTTTGTCTGGCGGGAGCCATTGCTACTACTGCAAGGAGGTAGGCCACTGGAAGTGGAACTGCCCCCGTTTGAAGAGGCGCAGGAAGCCTCGGCAGCGCGCTAAGGCAGCAACGTCCGACCGCTCGTCATCGTCCGAAACTGCATTTCTCGCCGCTCCCGAATTGCCAGGTAGACCATGGTACGTTGACTCTGGCGCTACCAGCCACATGTGTAACGACAAGGATTTCTTCACGAAGAATTATCGTCAGTCAGCAGAAACTGTTACCGTGGCGAATGGACAGAGAATTTCTTCACTTGGAATCGGTGATGGCATTCTACAGTGTCGCATTTCTGACTCCAAGTGCAAGTCGGTCAAGGTGAAGAATGTACTCTACGTACCCTCCCTCGAGAGTAATCTTCTGTCTGTCAAGCCCCTCACGCAACAAGGCAACGTGGTCACATTTCAAGGAGACCACTGTATCGTCACTATAGGAGGCAGGAGGTGTTGGCTAAGGCAAGAGTGGAAAATGCCCTCTATCGCTTGTTCACTTACGGCTTGAGTACTACGGCCGCCAATCTCTCGCGGTCGTCGCGGTCGTATGACACATTCGTATCGGACATAGAGACGCAGTAGCAGTCAAGCGGAGGAGGATTTGGCAGATGGGATCCTGATCGGCGACTGCGACCACTTGGTAAAGTGTAACAGCTGTATCAAAGGAAAGATGAGAGGGCATCCTTTCCTAAAGAGACTTCGTCGCGAGCGGGAGCTCTTCTGCAGCTTGTCCACACGGATGTCTGCGGCCCCATGAGGACTCTCACGCCTAGCAAAAACAAGTACTTCCTCACTTTCGTCGACGATTTTTCACGATACACTGTCCTGTACCTGCTGAAATCTAAGGACGAGGTATCTGCAAAGCTGGAGGAGTACTCGGCCCTGATGCACACAAAGTTTGGGCGTCATCCGCAGGTAATTCGCGCCGATAATGGTACAGAGTACACCAGTGGTAAGACACAGGCCCTTCTGCGCAAGTACGGTGTAACATTCCAGACATCAGTTACGTGCAACCCAGAGCAGAATGGGGTCGCCGAGAGAAAGAACAGGACTCTCTGTGAGAGCGCAAGGAGTATGCTTTTCGGGGCAGGCCTTCCAAAGTTATATTGGGGCGAAGCTGTGACTGCCTGCTACTTTCAGAACCGGATGCCTAGCAAAGCGGTATCGAAAACTCCTTACGAACTCTGGACTGGCAAGAAGCCCCACCTGGAACACTTGCACATGTTTGGCAGCACGGCCTATCTTCATGTTCCTAAGGAGAAGCGAGACAAATGGGACGCTCGGGCTCTTGAGGGTGTGCTAGTGGGCTTCAGCGAGACGCAGAAGGGGTACCGGGTGCTTCTTAAAGGTAGTCACAGTGTCAAAGTGACGCGCAGTGTGATCGTTGACGAAAGCCCGATCATGGAAGCGTTCTGTGGAGAATCACCCGCTTTCCGGCGTCCGGGCACACAGCGTTAGGAGCAGTCTCCTTCTGGTGAAGTTTAAGTGGAGCTGCCTAGCTTTCGCCCTCCTAGCTTTCCCTTGCGCGGTAACAGCACTGGAGATGTTCCGGTGACTGACAGAGTTGTACCAGGGTCCGGTGCGGATGTTCAGATGGCAGATGGAGTTGCTCACGCAGCTGATGGGGATGGCCCTGTTCAACCACGGTGCTCAAGTCGGAGCAACAAAGGAGTACCTCTTTCTTATGTAGCCTGCGCGGCATCCGCGCCTGATCCAGTTAGCTGGAAGGACATGCAGAAGTTGCCAGCTGCTGACAAGGACAAATGGCTAAAGCCTGCTGTCGATGAGATCGATTCGCTTCACCAGCTTAACGCCTGGACTCTTGCAGAGTTACCGGAGGGCAAGCAGCCTTTCGGCTGCAAGGGGATTTTTAAAACTAAACGGGACAAAGATGGCAACGTTAAGTGTTACAAGGCAAGACTGGTCGCTCAGGGGTTCTCCCAGCGGTTTGGAGAGGACTATGATGCCACGTTTGCTCCAGTCGCGAAGCTCACCACACTGCGGATTCTTTTAACAGTGGCAGCTGCCGAGAACCTGAGAGTTCGTCATTCCGACGTAAAAACCGCATTTTTGAACGGCGAAATCGAAGAAGACATTTATATGCAGCAACCGGAAGGGTTCATCGCTCCAGGGGAGGAACATCTCGTGTGTAAGCTTCAGAAGTCGTTGTATGGACTTAAAGAGGCTGCCAGGGCATGGAACATCAAAGCCAATCAAGTACTACTTAGAGCGGGCTTCACACGGAGCCAGGCAGACCCCTGTTTGTACACCCAACTAGTGAACGGATCCCGGCTATACGTCATTATATACGTGGACGACATGTTAATTTGCCATCGAGACAATCCTACCATAACGGGAATTTAGCGTCAGTTGAACAGGCACTTTGACCTGAAGGACCTTAGACATGTCTGCCACTACCTTGGTACCGAGATAGAGAGGCCACGTCGCGACTGTTTCCTGCTACATCAGAAGAACAAAATACATGCATTGCTGGAGAAATATAACCTCAGTACTGCTAAGATCAGCTTCACACCAATGGATCCAGACTATCTGAGATTTATGGGGGAAGAAGATCTATAGCCCAGCAACGATCTGTATCGGAAAGCAGTCGGAGAGCTGCTGTATCTGAGCACGACGACACGGCCTGATATCGCCTGCGCAACTGGCATATTTTGTCGTCGAGCGAGCAATCCGCGTCAGCGAAATTGGGGGGCCGTGAAGAAGC
Organism: Ornithodoros turicata; assembly: GCF_037126465.1. NCBI lineage: Eukaryota > Metazoa > Arthropoda > Arachnida > Ixodida > Argasidae > Ornithodoros > Ornithodoros turicata. The sequence continues at coordinate 23,149,485 of NC_088206.1, read as the reverse complement.
TGTTCAGGTGCCTGATGCATACTCGGGACTTTAAGCTGACCTTTACAGGTCGACAAAGCTTGGATTTGACAGGATATGTCGACGCAGACTGGGCCGGCAACGTCACTGACCGCAAGTCAACAAGTGGCTACATCATCCTGCTTGGAGACAGCCCGGTCACTTGGTCCAGCAGAAAACAGTCATCTGTTGCTCTGTCGACCACCGAAGCAGAGTACATTTCCGCGGCTTATGCTTCACAGGAAGTTTTATGGCTGCGTCCATTGCTGGAAGATTATTACTATCTATTTCATTGATCAACCGACACCTATGTTCGAGGATAATCAGGGCTGCATTAAGCTTGCCCTTAGTGAAGGGATCAACGCCATGACAAAGCACATCGATGTCCGTCACCATCACTTACGTGATCTAGTAGCACGCAACATCATCAACTTTCTGTACCGCGAGTCTGCTGACAACATCGCGGACGCTTTGACGAAACCTTTACCACGACCGAGACTGGAAGCGTTAAGGCAACGGATGGGGCTCATCAAGGGATAACCTGTCGATGTGGGGGGGGGGGGGGGGCGGGTTAGAAGAAGTCGACATGCTAACCTCGTTGCATGCGCACCCATTCTGGCGCACCTGCCCCACTTTCCGAATAAACCCGTCCCGTGCACACGCACTGTTGCTGGCTCCCAGGTTAACTGCTTTCTCACACCTTTCGATGAAGAAATTGTAAGCGAGGCATCTGTTTGTGTTGACACTGAAGCCTGATCTCTTCTTCTACAATTGTCACACAATATGCTTTCATGATCGACTAGGGTGGCAGAGCTATCGTCCTGGGAAGAGTACGAGGGTGGTTCCATAAGTTTCCGGCCCGACCAACTTTTAATAGTCATAGAGACGAAACAAGTGTATCACTTTTCGACATAGTCACCCTTAACTTCGATGCACTTTCGACACCTTTCAACCAGCATTCTTATACCCTTGAAATAATAGTCCGAAGCTTTGTCCGCAAAATGATGGAAAACTGCCTCTTGCACCTCACTATCGTTTTGAAATCTCCGTCCTCTGAGATCCCTCTTAAAGTTTGAGAACAGGAAATAGTCACTCGGTGCCAAGTCTGGACTGTAGGGTGGGTGGTGGATTTCTTCGAAGCCGCACTCCTTCAGTGCAGCCTTGGCAGCAGAAGCTGTGTGGACAGGGGCATTGTCCTGGAGCAACCGGACACCTCGACTGAACCTGCCACGCCTCTTTTCGTTGATGGCGTCTTGGAGTCGGTGCAGGGGTGAAGCATAAGTCGCATTCACTGTGGTGTTCCTCTCTTTGAAGTCGATGAGGAGGATCCCGTGACAATCGCAAAATATTGTTGCCATGATCTTCTTTGTGGATTGTGTGACCTTGGCTTTTCTTGGGGGTGCTTGTCCTGGTTTGCGCCATTCCATCGACTCCTTTTTCGAAAAGGGATCATAGTAGACCACCATAGTCTCATCCTATGTGACAATGGACTTCAATATTTCTTCTTCGTTCTCTTGACAGAGCTCCAAAAACTCTTTGGCACAGATGACGCGCTGTTGCTTTTGAACTGACGAGAGAAGTCGTGGTACCCATATCGCACTGACCTTTTTCATGTGAAGGCCTTCGCCGATGATGCGAAAAACGGTTGTTTTGGAAAGCCCCAGTCTTCCTGAGATTTCCTTGACCTTCAGATGCCTGTCGCTCAGCACTTCCTCCTCGACAAGAGACAAATTTTCTTGTGTCACCACTTCCACTGGACGAGCATCGCGTGGATCATCTTCAATGGACTCTCGCCCCAGTCTTTTACCGTTGTGTACGACGGAGAGGCTTCCCTGTGCACGTTGTCCAGTCGCGCTTTAATTCCGTTAGGCGAAAGTTCCTCTTTTGTCAAGAATTTTATCACAGCGCGGTACTCGATTTTTTCCATTTTAACTGAAGAGTGCACCCTGGCTGTTTGAAATGCCGCTCTCCAATCGACAAAAACATGGAGAGGGTTGAGGGTGGTGCTCCGGTCCTCCAACAGATGGCGCCACGTGTCCTTAACCGCATTTTCAAATTCGCGCGCATTTTCTACATCGGTCCGGAAACTTATGGAATTACCCTCGTACGTGTGATCGCCTTCAGGAGAAAAAACGGCGAAGCTATCCTCTGATGCGAAACTGGCAGGTTCGGTTGGAAACAGAGTCTCTGCCTCCTGCAAAAATTAACGCATTTTTGCACGCTGGCGTAGCACAGAATTTTTCATTCCATTGTAGCTAATCACTACATATTTCTGGCATCCCACGACCATAGCATCAGCCCCCCGAGGCGTTGTCCTGATTAGTTGACTAATTAGCACTCTACTGCGAATGACAGGCGTTCAGCGCAAACACTGCGAATTTGAAGTGAGAAACATGAACTTACGCCGCCAAACAGCATGCCGGTTCCTCTCGGGAACAGAGTTGGGACTGCGTCACTTGTCAATCTTGCACGTGCAAACGAAATGCCTGCAGCTTCCGCAGCCGCCGTGGCGTTCATACTGTTTGTCCTGAATGAGTGCACTGTAAAGTGTTTACTACTAACAACTACGCTCATGTTGGTGGGCAAGTCGCCTTCTAGCCACAAGGCGTCGATCCACAACTGCCTCGTAGGATTTCATCTTGGCAGCTCAAGAAAACTTGCACTAGGTACCGGGTTGCAGCATGGCACAACGCAGCGCCGTGACATGGTACAAACTAGAAACTCAGTACCTCAGAAAAAAAAAATACAATGGCAACGAACCCCACAACACCGCAGGCCAGAACACGCGGACGCGAGAAACGTGCTCCGAACGGAAGCGGAAACCGCTATGATGTTCAGTCACACAACTGCCGTTCTGACGTAACTTCCCGTTTGTGTCACGGAGCTGTTCGGCGCCGCATGGCGCGACGGTCGACGGGGGCCTCGAAAATAGGGGATTTTTAAAACTCGATAGCATAAAAAATAGGATGTGGGAAGTGGGACTTTGCGTACGAAGTGCGTGGAGTGAACCGTACAGACCATGCCAGAGACAAAGTCCTATCCGTATGGTTTCTCAGCCCCTTTAACTTCCGTCACATAGCTGGCATGCAGTATAAAGTGTATATACCACTAACTACAGCCATAATTTAAGCAAGACATAATTTTGAAGCAGTTCGTAGTGATAAACTTGGGTGCTTATGAGCAAATGGCGAGTATGACGAAAACACTGAAGACATGCACAAAGGAAAAGACTCAAATGAACGTTTATTTCTAGGGGTCTCACTCTGGTGATTCTGATTTATCGTTACTGACTGTACTGTTGTTGTGTTGTTTCCATAGGCTCGTCAGTCATCAGACGTCAGTCCCGTCAGTGTCACCTATACTCAGATGAGCAAAGGAGGATGATCCGAGCTGTCTGGCTGTCCACTTCGCTCTGTTACTTATTCCCCAAACGTAAGGAAATGCTCTTTTTACCTGTAGCTTATTCTATACCACTTCACTATAGTACATTGCGGGAGAATACGAAAAATTTGTGAAGGATGTGAGCCACTATTTAAAAATGCTACAGTACTGTTTAAAAGTAGAAAACAAGGAGCCCTGTTGTTTATGGAAGCGAAAGAAATCAAAGGATTAGGGGGGAATTGCGTAAGTAAGCATTCAATACATTTATCTAAGAAAGATCTAAGAAAGTTGATAACTTCATATCGGGAACGAAGTTTCCGGTTATACACGTGAAAACACCGGCACGAGAAGAGGAGGAGAGTAGAGTATAAAAGGTCCTGATTTGATGGGATAAACCTATGGTTGGTAGTTCAGTGGCAGTCGTTGTTTGTCTTTACTCGCACCGTCATTGTCTCTTTTTTACCCAGCACTTGTGTTTTATTGATTTTAAAATGAGTCACCAACCTGCCCCGATTTTAACTTTCTTCACTTCAATATCCCGCAAATATTCGTAACACAAAAGTGGACAACATTGTTTTGCACATCATAGCATCGTCAGCGTCCTCCTTGAAGCATGAACTCATCTTCCTTACGGAAACGGGTACTGCCTGGAGGGACGCCATAGTTGTCTCGTGGACTGTAAGGCGGCGGCAACGCCAGCTTTGGAGCTTCCGACACCAATACTGGTTCGTTGTATTTTTTGCTCTTTTCCTCAATCCGAGCCTTCTTCGGGAACACTACGACACAGCCCCTGAAAACAAGTCACGCGCATAAGAAACTTCCTCGCAAACGTGATTTTCATGGTTACCGCAAGAAAGGGTATCACTTCTTGCAGGAACTGGGCTTGCTGGTACATCTCAGGTAGCAAGACGATGACGACAAACAAGCTCTATACAGACAAGCTCTATACAGACAAGCTCTATACAGACAAGCTCTATACAGACAAGCTCTATACAGACAAGCTCTATATAGACAATAATACTATAACCGTAAGCAAACACTTGCAATCAACTTGCGTACTGTCACTTCATGCTCAGTCTCAAGTTTGCGAAGAAACCATTCCTCGACACTATGAAATTTCCATGAATTGAACCGAAAAGCGCAATCAGAAGACGGACGCGAACGAGTCTCCTGAATCTACTCCCAGGCTGTCCTGTTGTGTGTGTAACCAACCAGTTGTGTGTGTCCAGTTGTGTGTGTAACCAACTCGCCCAAACTTCCATTGTCAATGAAATTTCCAGTAGACACTTGCCACGTATGTGCCTGATGAGCAACAGGTCACCCATAATCCCTGGTGTAGTGTTACTAGGGGACGACCAATACATTGGCTATGTATTTACTTCTAACCAGAGAGTCGAACCGAAACGTTTATCGGTTCGGTTCGTGTTTAGGTTCAACGATAAGGGTTCAGTTCCGGTTCAGCTCCGGAAGCCAACTATAATGGTTCGAACCGGTTTGTTCCAAACGGTTCACGAACAGGTTCAGGGGCCACGGGTGGGAATGAAGCACAACAGGCAGGTTAAAGTACACTTCCGTTTGTGTGGCACAATGCTTGAAGTGGGCAGGAAGACTTCAACGGTCGGTTTTGAAAGATTTTGCGCGATATGGAAGACAAGATTATACTGGTTACGACAGCAGCATAACCGTGAATTACCGGTTTGGGTTGACTGCGGCTGCACGTAGCTCATGTCGCGGTGGTTAACTTACCCACTAGGTTGTTTGAAGAACCTCGGCAGGAAAATAACAGTCAAACAAGCCTGCTACCTTGGCCTAAGTCACTTAGTCATTGATATTGATATATTGATTACCAGACAGGAGACGCGAGTACACGTTCATCAGCAAACGACGCTTCATGGTAGGTGGTTTAGAATGGTGCGATTCTGAGACCGCGGTCTTTATGTAAAAGCCCCGTTATCGTTCATCTCTGACCGCCGCTGTGCTACCATGTCGCCGTTAGAGTGAACGGTCTGTGAAACAAAGAGAGAGCACGGGCAAGAGCAAGTGCAGAGTGACTCATTTTCGACAAATTCACGAGTTTTAAATACGGTCAGTGTGGTTGTTTTTACCTTTTTTGTTTCAAATGCACAAAGACAACCAGGTTGATATGCTCTTTTATAAGTTCACAGTCGCATGTTGGCAGTTTCTCCTGCAGCGTCGTCCACACGAACGCATGCTGTATTTGAGCTCAGATAGCCTGCTTTCTCAATGCACTGCGCAAAAAAGCACGGAAGAAAAGACAAAAAATAAAAACGAAAAAGAGAAAATTTTAAAGACCGAAAGACGCACAGCTGACCATGCAGCCTAAATAAGTACATTGTAACTAAATAATATTTAAAATATAAATACACGTATTTATATTTTGTATTTAGATCCAGACTTAAAATATGTCAAAGAAAAAATGGCTAGGAAGCAAGCGGGCTGGTGAAGATGATGCATAATGTAAAAACCCCGAGACTAGGGAACACGAAGGGACAGACACAACACGTGTTGTGTCTGTCCCTTCGTGTTACCTAGTCTCGGGGTTTTTACATTAAAATATGTATTTATTATTATATTTAAATACAATTTTTCAGTATTTATTTTTGTAAATACCTTATAAACACTCCTAAATACGCAAGGTACTGACTCATATCTTTACGTTACCCTGTGAGACAAACAATTTTGGATGGCCAGTTTTTCACTGTTGTTGCGGACAACGGTCGGGTACGAAGCATGATCGTCAAATTTAATACAAGCCTTTCTTCATCGGCATCTGTGGAGAGGTGTTGTCCTTTGCGAAACTGATTCTACAGCGGAACAGAAGATACGTAGAAAATGCAGTCTTGGCGAAATTTGTAATATTAAAGTCTCCATGATAAATAACAAGTAATTGATCTAGTTCTTTGCTTATTTCTTGTTATTATTTCTGGAATTCCAGATGACCGTTCCTCACAGTGTTTACGGTAGTAGTTATGGGAATTAAATACTGCATTTATATTTTGCGTAATTAAATAATCATATTACAAAGTATTTATGCAGAACATTTCAATATCTCTTTCAACAATGTATTTTCCATTTATATTAAATACTCCAAAAATGCATTATACCTATCTCTGGTTATACAGGATGATTTTTAACACATAGCGGTGTTAAAGAAGAACTGACAGCTCTCCTATGACGTTTGTGTTAGGTCATAGTTTTCAGTCATAGCTCCCCGTTCATCATCTTAAAATAAAGTTATTTCGCCACTCCAGGAAATCCAGAGCATTCCACCATGGCACGACTTCTTCGGGAGGCAAGAGGAAGACTGCGAAGCTAATAAAAGAAGAAAAAAGATGAAAAAGTGCTTATGTTCACGCACAACATACAAAGTTCCGCCCTTAGTTTCGTATGAATCGTTATTTTAACCGGTTACCGGTATTTTTTAATGGTTCAGTACCGCTTCAGCTCCAAGATGGCTTCTACTGTTTTGGTTCGGTTCAGTTCCGGTTCGGTCAAAAATAACGGTTAATAACAGTTGTCGACTCTCTGCTTCTAACAGCCTTCTTGGAATGAACGCTTGCTCAAGAGGACTACGTGTCACACATCGTAACGTCAGGCTAATGGTGGGACTAATTTAAAAGTGACCGCGTGGGACTCACTTTGGAACATTATCGAGCGCCCCCTGAGTGTCCTCGCCCTTTTCGACTTGATCTTTGTACTTTTCGTAGAATTCCGTCAGCAACAGCAGATCTTCGTGCACTCGTTCCGTCAACAGGCTAAGGACCAGGAGGAAGATGAAGGAGGCGATGCAGAAGAGAGCTAGTGACCACGAATAGCTGCGCATCTGGAATAAGTGTCATACCACTGTCATTTTACGGAACCGCAAATTCTTGCAGCACGACTTTCAGGAGAACAGGAACGCAGGAGAGCTCAACAATATCGCGGAACACAAGTTGAGAAGCACAGGTTCTCCTGTGTGAGATGAACACTACTGTCGCATACATTTGTTCGCTACAGAATGAGTGGTTTACTGCGAACGAGCTGTACAGCTTGTCCTATTGACCTCACTAGTACGGTGTGGTAAAATTCAATTGTACCCTGGCCAATATAGCGTTGGTGCAGCTCCTGGTGTAGACTTTCGTCCAAGCCTCTTGTTCCGTCATGAGTAGAACCCGTTGCCCGCAGAATCGCTGCGCTAACATAGCCTCCAGGGTGACAATCTTGTCATCATGGCGACAGCAGGACGGCGGGACGCTGCACCGCTCGGAGCTGAGGTTGTCATTGCTGCAGTTGAAGTACATGTTGTAGTTCCAGTCCCTGTAGGAGTCTACGGTGACGCCGCAGCACTCGTAGCTGAACTGCACGTGGTCGACAAGGCGCTGGAAGTCATCATTGTCTCGGTAGTGCTTTATGAGATCGATGGTCAAGATGCTCTTGACAGACTGACATAAAAAGAGTAAGCTTTGTAGCATTCTACACAGTAACAAAGTCATTCCTGACGTCACAGAAGGGACATTTCTGTACAGAGCCGATTACATTTTGTACGTGTCTTCACACTTATGCCAGGAAAATGTTTCTGATAAGTATATGATGAAGGAAGAAAGGAGGGCTACCAACAGAAGACTATTCTTCAAGTACATAGACTGTCTTTCAGTAGAAGGTCTTCCGTTGGGCCCCGTTTTATACTGACATTCTTGTTTAATATGGGTCCAACCAAAACGAGCGCCGTAAAGACAATGTCGAGCGTCATCAGGACACAGAGGGCGTAGGAGTAGTACTCGAGCAACTTGATGTGCTCCCTCAGTGCTCCGACGAATCCCATGCAGCTGATGACGAAGGCAACGACGCCGACCAGAATGACTGGGATCTCGATATTCACAAGCATTGTGATCACTGGAGTCACGTAATGGATTTCGTCCCAACGAATGAACAGGGAGTACACCTGCGAATATATGGTGAGCTTACGTTACACGGATATGTTTTCTAACCGTTATAAATAAGCTGATCTTGATGGGACTCACGGCCAAGGCGACTGCCATTCCTGAACAGAGGAGGATGAACAAGTTGACGGCGACGATTGGATAGCGATGCCATGGGTTCACATCGATCATTGGTGGTTCCAGGTCACGAACGTTCTGTACTTCTTCGCTCGGCACAACGGCTGACACCTTCCGCTGCTCTGCGTTCACTAGAAGTGGTTCCTTACTATGTACCATAAACGCGTATTTCGTTGCCCTTCGTCAATTATGCGCATTTCCCCAAAAATAACGAAAAATACTTGCTTCTTGTGGAATGACGAAGAATAATGTAATTAATGACGTTATCTGCCTGGATTGATGAAGGACCTCGGTCGGAAGAACGCTTGCGATGCGTGGAACGCAATCTCCCGATTATCTTCTTCTTCTTCTACTTGGTTCTTGGCACACAGTCAGATGCAATATGCCAGGGCCGATTATTTTGTGGCGAACAGAACGAACAGTGCTGCCAACGTCTTTTTCGTCCTGACACGCTATTATGTTGTCAATTATTTTCACTACTGAGATATTTTGAAAAAAAATGAGAAGCACTTACTGGGAACGTATTAATATTACCGACGCTTTAATTTTCTCGAATTTAGCGACGGCGAAATAATCGTCTAAAATTTTACTCGCCAATAAAAGGGCTGTTAAAATATACTCCTGTCGCCTAAGTTGTTGCACCACAACAAATAAGATTACTACTAAGCAGTGATAAAACTAAGTAACGGGATACCGCTACCAGATAAAAGTAACGCAAATACGTTTCCGCTATTATCCCGCTGCCTACCCCGGCGTTAAGAACATCGATGTACAATGCATCTTGCGATGGTGGTCTATTTAAATTAATGCAATTAAGCCAACATGCAGCATAAAATCCACCACAAGTTGCAGTTCATATCCGCCAAACACGCATGGGTACACTATTCTAAAACCTGCTTATGCGTCATCTTCCGCAACGCAATAATTTTTCGAAAATGTAGTTCTACGAGAGCAGCTTTGTGTTCGAAATATCCACAATCCCCAAAACTCATGCTGTTCTCTCTTCTTACAGTTACCGGGTTGATTTTGCCTGTGTCTGCCTCCGGTAAGTATATCGCTATCGATATATTGTGGTTATGCTCTTATGCTTATGCACTTATGCTCTTCATAATTGTCACAAAAAAGGCGTACGCCTCCCGTTTTCAACAAATCAGTGCAGATAACGATATCATTCGAGATGATGGTTGGCTAGGAGCGTGCTATGCGGTGAGGTTCATTTCTAAGGGGTACCCGGTACCCGCGTTCGAATCCCGGTGCCGGCTGTGCTGTCTGGGCATTTTCCTGGGTTTTCCTCAGACGCTTTCAGACATATGTTGGCACAGTTCCCTTAGAAGTCGGCCCAGGACGCACATCCCCAGGGCGTTAGTCGAGACATTGCCCACCTCTGTGAGGCCGACAACGGCGAGTGCTTTCATCGCCACCACCACCACCATCATTTCTAAGAGTGCCATGTTTGTAAATAAACAGATATTTCCTCCTCCTCCTCCTCCTCCTTGCCAAAAAACCGCGCCCGTGCGGTGTATAAGTACAAGCAAGTACAAGCGCCGTCAGTGTATCACACGCTATGTGGCGGCCACGAAGAGCGCGTGCGGCGTCTGCAGATAGGGAGTGGAGGGTTCGGCACGCCGCTGTAGAACGCAAACGGTATAGCACACCGAGGGCGAGGGGACAAGCAACCAGACGCGCATTGGCTGCACGACGACAACATGACCCAGCAGTGAGGAAACGCTAAGCGGCTGCGATGAGACGAAGGCGAGGAGGGAACGCGAGGCCGAGGCCAAAAGACTCATCCAGATTAAAGATTAAACTGTCCCAGATGTGTGCACCTGAAACGAGTGTGCGTCCATCGGAGTTTGCACTGGCCGACTCGGAGTTGGCACAGAAGTTTTTGAAGAACGAGCTTGGACATGTTTGTGACGTGACGTTTGCGATATGCTGTGGTTTCGCAATGACGTGGCGCCCGCACGCGCGCAACGAGCGCAACACCGCCAACTGTTGGCCAGGGAGTTCACGGCAGAATGTGTGGAAAACTTTAAGAAGAAGAAGAAGAAAAAAACTTGTCACATGTGCCTGCGCAATATAACCATAGAGATCAGTGAATATAACCGTGAAGCTCATCTCGCCTTTATTGCGCGTGCACGATACAGCTATCTCTGTTACTTCTTCACACGTGGCTGCGAAAAGGCCTGAATTTTTTGTTTCTCTCTTAGTTCTCCCCCTGTGTAGCAGACGACGTTTCTCTAAACCAATTAGCGGCCTATACCGTAATAACGTCAAAGGGACTCGGGCGGCTATAGTTGCAGGCATTGTCACCGTTGCGCACGGTCGCGATTTTTGAAACCGAATTCTGCAATATTTATGCATCTGTCGCACTTCGAATGGTGCATTTTAGTAGTCAGGTTAACGGCTCGGTTTAAAAAAAAAGTAGTGACTGAAGCGGCTTCTGTAAAGCATGGTACTCTGTCAGAAATACCGCGCATTCCATGCATCGCCTCTCCGTATTTTGCATTTTTCTAAAACCCAACCAAACTTTCAACGTCAGTGTTTGTTAATGAGCACGTTCGCTCCGCAGGCGCTTCCTTTTTTCCCTTGGAGTACCATCCTGCTCCTCCTTATCCGCGCATGCGTCCATTCGTATTTCCCCCTTCGCGTGCTGTTGCTTAGCTGTGGCGGCCGCCACCATCAGTGTCTGATACACTTTCACGGTAGACGCCGTTCTTCCTCTGTCGCGATTCTCTCACATTTGTCATCTCCTTTAGCACGTGTTCATCTGATTCCGTTGTGTTGGAGTGAGCCTTCAACTGTGGTTTATTGTGCATCGTCTCGTGGACGGCAACTGGCATTCGTCGCCCGTTCTGGTTCTGTGTGTGTTTTGATTGAGATATGTGAGGCCGGTGTACGAAGCGAAATTATTCAGCCATCTACAAGTGCTCTAATGGATAACGCGGATAATCTTGTCCTTCGATTCTAGCGACAATGGCTGTGTTGTTTCCACTTTTGCTTCTGGGATGTAGCACCCTGTCAAAAGGTGAGTAGCACGTGTACGCCTCGGGTAGAGCAAAGCAGATCTTAGTTACCTTTGTGTCATTGCGCTAACGCATGGGATATAGCGAAATAGAGTTCTGTGTTACAAAAGCAGAGTTCTACGTTACAAATTTAGATGCGGTAGAATGCGACAGCGGCTACATTCAGCAATGACAGGCTCATAATTAGAAGTGTCTTTGCACGTAAGGTGGGTCATTTGCGTGGCGACATGCTGCGCGTGCCGCAGTGTTCGACTGCGGGTAATGTCGACCACCTGGGATTTTTTGTCGCTTCCTGACAATCCATTAATAGCATCATAGCTTTTTTTGAGCACAAGTTGCAAAGGAACCATCTACTGGGTGGTAAATCTTTAAAGTAACTGGAACCCAGCTCTGCGAATGTCATACGATGCCATCGTGCTATTCAGTTGAATTCAACGCTATTGATTGCAGGCTGGAAATCGACGCTACACAGCACCAGTGTCATTGCCAGGACTCTCGGCAGAAAAATGCAGTCTGGCAATGTATCTTTCAGCTATGATATTGTAGAAGATGATTTGCATCCGCAAGGTTGCGCTGGCAGCAACTTTGTTTTTATATTGTCTGGGATAACTTTGCAGTCTCAGTGCATCCGCCTATTGTCTGTAAAACGACGCAGACTACTGTTGTAAGTGCTCTAACGTCGCCATACCAGCACTTAACAGCTGTTTCGACTTTTCTGAGCCTCATCAGCAGTGCGCAGGCATGCAACGTTTGCGTGGCTGGCAACAGAAGGTCACGTGGAACGTGATGTCACCACTGAAAGCCCAATGCAAAGCTGGTGAAGTATTTAGGGGAAACAGTAGCCGAAGCTCTTTGGCTGCACGTAGTGTATATGTTTGTAAGTGCTCAAACGTCGCCATACCAGCAGTGGACAGCTTACTCGGCCTTTTTTGGGCCTCATCAGCAGTACGCATGCAGGGAACGTTTGAGTGAGTTGACTGAGTCAGAAGGTCGCGTGACCTTCTAACGCCGCCCACTCAAACGTTGCCTGCCGGGGCACCCAAAAGGCCGAAACAGCTGTCTAGTGCTGGTATGGCGACGTTTGAACACCCACATATACACTACGTGCAGCCAAAGAGCTTCGACTACTTTTTTTACCTAGACGCAGACTACTGTTTTTCACCGCACCGCCGAAATGATATGCGACTGCTTACGCATTTAAGTGCGTTGAAAATGTTTTATGGATGGTCGATATACTTCCAAACGCCTTTCCGTGATGCAACCGCGCCTCTTCTAAAGCCATCGATGGATATGAATGTTGATGAGGGGTCTGGCACATGGAGCAGCCCATCGGGCAAATCCATTGTGTCAAGAGCTCTTTCTTTCTCGTTCGATTCCATTAGAAGGATTGATGTACGAGAGCAAACTGAGTCCGAGTTCTTGTCTGGCATGCCGGTGGGCAATTGGTTCGTATCCAGTCTGATTTGCCGTGCCTTGCATTACGTACGAGATGGACTGGGGAAGCTTTATTGACCAACTACTTACCCGCTGCCAGTGGAACGATGATGTACGTATGCTCATTTATGAGTATTGGTCGGTGCTCCAGTAAAATAATGAGCCTTCCTAAAGGGAATGCGGACACACTTCGGCGAGAGGAAAAGAGAGTCTATCCTGGGCTTTGGAAGAGGCGTGATTATACGGATGTCCACCTGACTTTAGGCTGACTAGAGTATTTTGTAACGTCAGTATCCATTTCACAGTGAATATGATTTAACAGAAAAACTATCCGCGTGTTTCACTTATACAGCTCTGTGCTGGAAGTGTCTCCCTATAGGTTCACGGATTTACAATCAAAGTTAAGAATTTTGAATGATTTTCAGAACCGCGATACCCGTGACTTTTCGGATGAAATATATTTCAAAACCACTGTGTTCGAAAAAAAAAAAGCCTCGTTGGCATGTTTTCGGTGTACGCGTGATTTGATTCCCTTCCGGTAACACAAACGTTCTCAAATGCACGTCATAACTGTTGTATCCGCGCGCGGATAACAGTGTTAGAATCCGCGTCCGCACTGCACCCGTCGGCAACCGCGCTGATATTCGCACATAAGTGGTTATTGTATGTGTAGTTTTTCCTACATCTGCATGACGTTTGTGTTGTTACAAACGTTTTCACTTTTAAGCGAACAATCCACTCAGGAACATCCACAATTGTCCAATAACATGCACAGCAATGCAAAGATGACACTGTTTTGGATTCATTGTTTATGGATCCACATGGAAGCCCTTGGCGGAACACTAATGCTTATTTATGGATAAATTGCGGGCACCTTATTTTCACTGATTTCAAAATGTTATGTTTCTATCCGCATCTCAGGGTGTAGCCCGGATATCCGCGCGGATTAGCGGGTGTAACCGCACCCATCTCTACGCGTGGTAGTGCTGTAATGAGCTCAACTGACAAATAATTGGACCGCGTCTGTCACTGCTTGTACAGCGCCTCTCTTGGGCTTATTCGTCGTTTTCTGCTACAGATCCATGCCTCAGATCATACATCTCGAAAACGAGAGTCCGCAAAGATTCTTCAAAAAATGTTTAGGTTAATAGCTTAACCATCATATAATGCTGCGAAATCTCTGGTACAATTTGCTGACCACAAGAAACAATGCAACGAATTCTTCTGGGTATCGGCTGCACTACATATACCGTCTTGAAGATTGAATGTGGAAAATAGTCAACACAAAATTTCCCGCTGTCAATTGTAGGCTAATTTATTTGACTACGGTTGATGATGATATTTGCATTGTGCAATAATTATGCTCAAGTATTACAAAGGACATAAAAAGGTAAATGGCGGTTCCTTCAGACCTTCGGATTTAGGGTTCGCCGATGTATGTTTGTAAAACTGCGTGTAGATGTGATATCCTGTCAAGTTACTTGTTTTTACTCGCATGCTATGAGGGCTTCATGTCATACCAAGAACGAGGATGTAGTGTCATTATTCAACCACCACCTCGTCATTTTTATCTCGTACTAACCAGTGTGCCCTGAAGTGGTGAACAACAAATTAGGGCGAACTTACCTAAATTATCACCCATCTGGAAAACCGGGTTTTAAGCCTAAAGCATTAAACCCTATGGATCAGAACGAAAATGACACCTCGGTATAAGTGCAGAGCATCAAACCGAATTTTTTTCCGATTCGGTTCGGGTTCGGGTCCAGGCATAATGGGTCGGTTCCGATTTAGCTCAGGAGGACACAAATATCGGTTCCGAGCCGGTTCCAGATACGGTAATCCGGTTCTGAACGGGTTCATTGCACAAGGTATATGCACTAAAATAAACGGTAGGAAAGTTCTGAAATCTTTATTTTTCTTCGCGTGTCCTAGCGTAAACAGTAAAGATAGCTAGTAATTTTATAGTAGTACAAGCTCTGTTGTGTCCCCAAACGGCCTTCAGCGAGATCACCTTTTTACTTTACAGACGGTTCAAGTATGAACCTTCCTATCCTTCGAACGTGCTGGCCGCAAAGCTGTGACAAGAACGCTTGTCCACAGGGAAATGAAACTATAGAGCGCGGTTGTCCGACGTTGTCTCCATTTATGCGAGCGTCCAGCTATGCATTTCCGCTTGTATTGAAGACTCGGGTTGCCAAAAATGTCGTATGAACCGGTCATTTTAGGGCACTTACGAAAAACGGTCAGTCTCGAACGATGCTTTGAAACCGGTTTTGAAATGGTAACCGAAAGTTTCTAAATCGGTTCGCTTCCGGTTCAGCTCCAAGATGGCAGCGGCCTTTTCGGTTCGGTTACGGCAAAAACTGACGGTTCTTTCCGGTTTTCGATTCCGGTTCGGTTTCGGTTTGATGCTCTGTAAGTGTGCTGTGGATAGGTGGATTCCAAAACAGTGCCAGCATTGAACTTTTTTTTTTTTAAGCTGCCTTAGCGGTCCAATAAAGCAAGCCGCTTCCTAAATTGAACCATCTACAGAATAGTCATTTTTTTACATTAAAACTCTGAAGCTCGCTGACAATCACGAAAAGTGACATTCAGTGGCGATGAAACTCCTCATTCATCATCTCACAATAAAGTTGTTGTTGACATTCAGTGAATTCTCTTTTTCTCAATGCGGAGCGGCCTGTCATTGGTGTCCTCAAACAATTTGCCCCGCGGGAGATCGCTTGAAGAGACAGTCTGCTTCTTGAGAATGAGAGAAAAGGGGAGCGTTTAGGCATAAATCGGTGGATCCCGTTCCTGTTATGTTGGTGTCAAGGTAATGTTCCGCCAAGAGGAGGGAATTGGCTACTCCTGCAGGTAACAAAGCTTGTAGAGCAGCAAATAGTAGGCGTGTACGTACAGTGGTAATATCCATCAATCTGTGGTTCAATTTCGCCGCATTACCACAAAGTGCACGTACCATGTTTCCATGTTGAGTACGTTGAAGTACGTGCAGGATATTTAAGAACTAAGGGAAGTAACTGCCAAGAAAAGCACCCTGTACTTCCTGTGGAGGAATTCGAGGTGCATCGTCAAAGTCGTATCGGCATTAATTGACACAGGAGTGTAACACAGTTCTCGAATTACACGATGTAAAAATGTTTACTGATCTGCCGTTGCACGGCTATTAACGCTGTCATGATCTTAGCAGACTTTTGCTACATTTCTGATGCTTATGTCGCACTCAAAAGCAAAGGACCGACACTATAAGGCGGCCACCTTTTCCGTCGGCAAATACGGAACATCGAGGGGGGATTGTCATCACGAAGTAGTATGCACTCATGAGGCTCGCTTGTTCTTGGGAATTATAGAGAGCGTGTTCGTTTTGCATCCTCGGATATTGTTACAGTATAATAGCGCAAAGCATTGGACGTTGTATATGTATGCATCGACCTTATTGACTCAATATAATGTATGAAATGGCTTTTTTAACCAAAAGTAGTTTCAGTTATTTCAAACTGCGATTAACTGGGCGTCAGGCGGAAAACCAGTAGAAATCCATCGTAGCCAGGACGCAGCGAAATGAGAGTCAAGCAGGAGGCCCCTAATTGGCCGGCTGGAATGCATAACGTCGCATTTTTATACGTCCAGTGGTCCAGTGGATTTAATTTGCATTGTTCCCAGTGCTGTCTGAACTATCTCAAACTATTGGTTCTATAGGGAGCTGTTACCGTACGTTGAACCCTGCCACGCTACCTTCCATTTTCTCCCTGTCTTGGATTGGATGAAGTGGATTGTGAGGGACCGTATCAAATTCTTGAGACTTGAAAGCTGAGCGCTGTGTACGGAGTGTTTTAATAACAGGCGAGGACAGTGCGCTCTCACCTGTCACCTGTTTTACAGCGGTGTCAGTTTGCCTTACGGCCGTCATTTTCTTCATCAAGTTGGAAAATCCGACTCATCGAATTGTTCGGTTTGTGCAACGGTGGATGATAGTGAGCATATTATAATGCGCTGCACTAGGTATGCGTCTCAAAGAGCTACTCTCAAAGCTACACTTGCTCGACTACAGGGTCTTCAATATAGTGAAGGTGTTGGGACTTGGGGCACCGAACATGAGGGATGCTGCCTTGGCGGTACTTGTGAAATTTGTTCAGAGCTGTGGGGTTGGCACAACCTTTTAGGATTGTCTGTGCATGATATTGGGATAATTGTGAATAGTGAACTTCTATTCTAGTGAAGATGTGAACAGTGGATAATTGTGAATAGCGAACATGTGCATAGTGAATAGGGAACTTGCGAGTAGAGAAGTATTTTTCGGGAGTTGGGGGGGGGGGGAGGGGGGGGAGAACTTATGTTAGGAGTCTCCCGACTTGTTCTGCTACGAGTTCAATTTCTCCTCCTTTTTTTTCCTTGCTAACAAACGAACAGGTGAGAGATTGTCTACGGTATCGTCATGTGGCTTGTGATCATCGTAACTTAGATTTGATTGCTCATTTTAACGATCATTGCTCTAATCTCATTGCTCGTCTAATGCTCATTGATCGTTCGATCTGTGGCGACGATGGCGCAAACGAAAAACTCAAGTCGTAAGGTTTTTACTCGGACTCCGCCAGCTTCCGAACATTTCATGTCGGGATTACACCTTCACCTGGACACCGAACCTTGACCGAACCACCGAAGCCTTGAATTTCCGAACTGTTCGGGTGAAATCCAAACAGTGGCAATCTGCCCTAACCGACAACAGTAGTGAGACGTGGTGGACGTCACGAAGCTTCACTGTGTGAAAACCCAACGAATTTTATCGCCTTTTGCCTTAATTTCCGCCTTCAATGTTCATACTACAATACGACAAAGGGGCCCACCCAAGACAGCGCTAAGAGACTTCCTACGAATACATTGGGGCTAAAATTCGCACCCTAATAGTAGCGCAGTTCCTGCTCCTCATCAAACGTGGCTATTCGCGCCATCTGAGAAGGAACCTTCCAGGGACAATCCCTAACCTATTTCCCTTAGTTGAGACTGGGGATCGCGTATCTGGCGAGATCGGAACATGCTCGGAGTTGGAATGCTATGGATTCCACCCAAAGACCTCCACTGGAGAATGTAATACGCGTTCTGCATTCGTTGTGTCTTTATCTCTCTTCCATCGCGTTAATGGATGTCGTAGGTCAAGGGTCTCGGAAGATAAACACCACGTGCCCAGAGATTCTAACGACAGAGGAATAATACTGGGTTCATCATATCATGAGGGCTTTGTGTTTCCAGCGGCAGGTTCCAGATTGCAAGGTTCGAGAAAATCGCCGTGTCCGTGTGCAAAATCCCCCCTTCCTTCTTTTTGCCTTTTTTTCTTTTTCCTTCCTTTTCTTTTTGTTTTTCCCGTTTTTCTTTTTTCTTTCCTTCGTTTTTTTTCGATTCCCCTTTTTCTTTCTCCTTCCGTTTCTTTTTCGATTTCCCTTTTCTTTGTTCTTCCTTTTCTTTTTCGTTTTCCCTTTTTCCTTTTTCTTTTCTCTTTCCTTCGTTTTCTTTTTCATTTCCCCTTTTTCCTTTTTCTTTTCTCTTTCCTTCCTTTGGCCTGGCTAACCTTTCCTTTCTTTTTTCTTAATAAACAAATCCCCCCCCCCCTACACTCTCAGCTGCAGAGAAGAGGAAAGCAGAGTGACAGGTGCGCGCGCAGGTGTGGCAAGGGAAAGCGGTGCTACAGAGCGGTATCTATTTACTTGCGGGCAGGGGGATCAAAAGGAAGCGCACATCAGGTAGTTTTAAACGGACCATGAAAGGATATTTGGCAAGCCCACGATCATTATTAATTTGTTCCCCTGTACTAAAGCATTCACTCTGTGAAATACGAAGTTGAAAATGGTTCAAATAGAGAAAATATTCTATATTAACCACGAGCGTGAACGGCAGCTGCTACGGCCCGCCTCCGAGACGAACTGGCCGTGACATCATACACAGAACATGTTACCGATTCGTGGACGGGCTTTTGCGAGCAAAGTGTAAAATTTCAAACAAGCTTCATACTTCGTCATGAAATATGTCTTAATTGTACCTGGAGAAAAGATTGTACCTAACCATTGACACAGAGTCCTACGACCTTCCCTTCCCTTTTTTGTTACTTTGCATTAAACATATCCCCCCCGAGAGCACGTTTTCTTCTTTGAACTTCTTCGCCAGAACATACCTCCGTCGGTGACATTTTACAAGCTGCTGAGCGTGTCTTCCCATTTCGCCTAATGCTTTTTAACGGAGCATGAGTGTTTATCGGGGGTATGTGCTTATTGAAAAGAGGAAAGTTAGCTAGCCGACTTGCTATATTCCTTAAAAAAGCACAGACACAAAAGGGGGCCTTAGAGGCTGGTCGAGAGACTGGATGCACGAAGAAAGTTCGTTTATCGAAAGCACTTATTGGTCGTTCATTAGCTTCCAAAGATATCTATAATAGTTGCGAAGCAAACTGATTTCACTAGTGAAAATTTCGCGTGCATCACAAGTGCATAAAAGTAAAATATCGGGCTTAGCGCTAAGTAAACTAGTCCAGCCACAGACTTCAACCCTGACTTCGCCACAGCAGTTCGCGAAGGGTCCAGGAAGAAATGTCCCCGGAAAAAATGTCCCCGGAAAAAATGCCCCCGGAAAAATTGTTCCCGGAGAAAATGTTCCCTGGAAGAAATGTCCCCGGAAAAAATGTCCCCTGAGGAAAATTCACTTTTGGTAGGCGTGGACTGGTTGACTTCGGACGTTGAATATTTACTAGGACGGTGTGAACGTTTGGATTTTTGAGCACCAAAGCGAGTAATCGTATATACTATACCATTTCCGAATCAAATATGGAATTCAACGTTCGAGTTCCAAATCGAACTGATGCTTCTACTAAACCGAATATATTTGAATAGTCCCGAAGCGAAGCTGCACATGCTGTACATCTCCTTTTTATGTGAATAAACATATACCCCCCCCCCCCCCCCGGCACATGTAGGGAAAAAAGAGTAAGCGCTATACTTAGGCATACATATACCCGTACATGTTTGTATTCCAATGTATGTTGTGTATGTATCCAATTACGGTTATTAAACGAGTCGCTTAAATTATTCGTATTCAATTCCATTTTAAAATGACTTACACATAGCATTTCTTTGCCTAGGGAGTCGCTGTGGGTCAGTTTTGGTGAATTTACTTCGTTGTGTCTTGCAACAAAGCGGCCTGTACAGTCATGGGGCTCCCGAGATGTGACACCGCCAGACATATTGAAATACATTTTTGCCTGTCAATTTTGTTGCTTTTCCCCACGCAATTTATTTTCCTTTTTACACATCACCCTGCACGTCGATCTTCGCACTTCTAAAACAGAACTTGACGTGCTCTTTATCCATTCCGAATGACATGCATCTTCTCTCCTGATTTGTTGAAACTGGACGGCGTACTACTTTGTGTGACACTTCACATTTGTGCTAATTAGCAGAGAAAATGTTTTTCCGTGTTAGCGCCGCGAAGCAACTGTTGCTGTACGCGGTGTACAGGCGTGGAGAGAGGACAGCAGGAAGGAGGGTGACAGGGGGTTAGTATGCGTCCTGGGCCGACTTTAGGGATAAGTGTGCCGATATTCGTCAGGAAAGTCCGAATGAAAACCCAGGGAAAACCTCAGAGAGCACACCTGGTGACAGGATTCGAACCCGTGTCATCTCCCAGTCTCGACGTGAAAGGCGATCATCCAAACTGCTACTCCACGCGAGCTGGTACAGATAAAAGTACGTCCCGCTTGTATGTTGATGTTGATGTTGATGAAGAAAAATACTAGGGAGACGTTAATTCCCTCAAACCTGAAAGGATAGCTGTGTCATCTGGCCTAAAATCTAGTCTCAAAATCGCGGAGTTCTGATTGCACATCAGTCAGTACGACGTCACGCAGGATATGCGTCTTAGTATAAGAAGAAAGAAACAAAATAAGAATATCCCAGCCAAGTGTGCACGTTGTATCAACGAACGCGACAATTGATTGTAATGTATTCGCTACGAGAAATCGTAAGTGAAAGTAGGTCGAGCTTTCCAAGTAAAAACACTTGTAAGTGGTTAGGAATTTTAGTATTTATTTTTAGCCCGAGGACTTCAAGACCTGCAATATCGCAACCGGGGATTTCGCAAAAATTCCACGCGTACCAAAAGTCGATGTTTCTCGAGGGGACATTTTTTCCGGGGGGCATGTTTTCCGGGGGGCATTTTTTCCAGGGGACATTTCTTCCAGGAACATTTTTTCCGGGGACATTTCTTCCGGGGACATTTTTTCCGGGAACATTTTTTCCGGTTCCCGTTCGCGAACGCACTGGGAGCGCATAAAGTCCCTATGGCCGTGTCGTGAAACTATTGGAGCCTTGATTTTTTTTTCAATGGTATGCTTCAACAGCTACTGCAAGGAATGGAAATTCCATGGGAAGGCCTTTTTGTAAGAATGGCCTTTTTGTAAGCCATATCTCAGGGAGCGGTCTCGCCTTGTGTGTGTGAAATGGTGTTATTCCTTCTACAGCTTTTTCCGCCGTTATCAATCCTCTTGTCGTACGACAAAGTTTCGCACCCACCATGTTTCTGAAATACAATCGCTTCAAAGACGAGTGATAGGCGACAGTTTAATCCTTATACCATGACATTTCATCCATTTGCCATCGGAATTAATCCTCCTTTCATTATTTTTAATCCTTACTTCACATAATTTAATCCGTTTCTCACGCAATTTAATCCAAGTGACTATGTGTGGGCTACATGACTTTTTTTTTGTATTTTGGGACAATTCCCATGTGTACGCATATTATACATGCTTTTCACTAATATTGTGGGTTTCTGCACCATAACGGGATAGTGTGGGACTGTCAATCTGGATTACGGTGTTGTGGGACTATTCCCATGTCTACGAGTATTACCCATGGTTTTCATTAAAAACGTGGGTTTCTGCATTGTAATGGGATACTGTGGGGCTCTGTATATGGATTACGATATTGTGGGACTATTCCCAGGTGTACAGACATTACCCATGCTTTTCATTAGATATGCGGGTTTCTGCACTGTAATGGGATAATGTGGGACTCTCGATCTTCATTACAATATCCTAGGACTATAAGCAAGTCTACGGTTACTCCCAGTGCATTCCATTAAAACGCGTTTTTGCACTGTGATGGGATACTGTGGGACCGTCAATCTTCATTACGATATTGTGATACTATTTCAATATCTATGGGTATTACCCATGCTTTTCATTCAAAATGCAGGTTTCTGGAGTATAACAGGATACTGTAGGACTGTCTATCTGGTTTAGGATATTGTGGGACTATTCCCATGTGTGCGGGTATTACCCATGCTTTTAGTTAAATATGTGGGTTTCTGAATTATCGAACCAGGTCAGGGTTTGTGACGCGTATTCTTTCGCGTTTTATGAAGCCGATAAGTGGCCGGGATAAGTAGGGAAGCGCACAAAGTGTGTGCATAAACAGTTTTCGACGGTTTAATCAGGGGTCAGATAAACCCTCGTCGCTTCGGACACTGACCGGCTGACAAACTTATAGGACCGCGCAGTCCCAATGACCGAAATACAGGTAAACGGCCGTGGTGCCTTTGTTTTTAAGCGCTCGCGATTTAGACGCCATTGTTCTTCAAGTCGCTGTAGCCCACTGGCTAGTGAAAAAAAAAAAAAAAAAAATGGAACCGATCCTGGCATAGCTCGTAATATAGGCATATTAGCACATGTGTGCTACTTTTATTTTGTGGTCCACTCACTGTGTTCTCGATGTTCTTTCAGGCATAAACGGCTATACCGCTCAGCATCGGCCATTCATAGCTGCGTGCGTTTCAGCGTCACCCAGAGAGTGTGGGATGTTTTCTGTATGAGCAGTCTTGAAATCACTTACTGTCTTATGCGTTACAGGTAATGCTAGGTAAACGGGAAGTATGGCCAAACACTGGTATGCGTATGTACCATAGGCAGAGACCCATGATGCCTGTATTATGTCTGTCGTTTTTATCAGCGTGCCTCGGCGGCAGAACTTGGCCAGTGAATTCCAGAGGCCGGAAGACACAGAAAGGAACAATTCATAAGGCGTGAAGGAGCGTGAGGATACGGTTGCGTCGATTCCATACAAGATGCCAACTAATTATACGGCAAGTAACATGGATGTTTTTTTTTCTCGTTTACATAACTTGGCGATATTGTGATCACGATCTGTGTGAACCGGAATGATCTGGATATAGCACCTTGTCACGTTCTTTCAGTATTTGTACTGCTCATGTGAGGACAGGCAGGTACGAATGCACATGTAAATAAAGTCTACATAGAAATAAAGTATTTTGGGTGCACACTTGCGTCGCTGTGCCTATCTGATGATTAAAATTACGATATTTCCATAGGCGCGCGATACCTATGGGGCTGGAATAAAGATCCTCCACAGGTCCCTCGAAGATCCGCATCGGCGGTCCTACGACGTCCATTTCGCATAATTTTCTCTTGATTAGCACGGTAGTACGGGCGTAGTTAAAACGTAGCCGGGAGCAAATGTGTACGTTCGTGAGATGTACCCAGCATCCACAACCCGACGTTCGCTGGATGTTGATGGGCGGTTAATGGTTCTGTGGGTAGTGTTATAGTAGTCGCGCATTTGAAGCGTCAAGCAGAGGCTGCTAGTATAGTGTCTGGTGATGTCACTACCCCTGGAGCGCTACAGGCGCTGCAGAGCAACAAACTTGTACTTTGACGATGACAAGCGTTTCATCACAATAGGGGATACTCTACCCTATTGCTCTGTGTAACTTGGTGAATTTGGTGGGTCTCACAGTGAGGACCGAATTAAGTCATGGAGTGCCCACACAGGTTAGCGAAGAAATGCGGGCGGTATATCGCAAAGAAGAATCTTTATTGCCAGCCGGCGGTGAGAAACTAAGAAGATAGATGCCGCTAATGAGCCGCAAAATATCAAGATTAAGTGGAGGTGAGTCTGCCCTCTTGATTGCTATCAGGGAGTTGCTGTTAATTAAGTTTTCGACGCAGCCAATGATGCACAGATAAAAGAAGGACGCTGTTTTTCTGCTCCGTCGAGAAGGAAAATGCTTGCTTGGCGATTTTATTCGGAATGAAGCAGGGCCCTTGTGTGTCTCCGATTTTCTCGATAATTATTTTTGTATGGTAACCTCACCTGTGTCATGAACATTGGCGTTAGTATCATGTTCCGAAAGCGAGTGGCTTGTGAAATATGCGTAAGAATTATGAACGGTGGTTTCTCTCCGATTCATTTTTGTCACTTTCAAGCGGTATATTCTCGCGTGCGTAACGGCCATCGCTTCAACCTTTTCACCATGTATTAACCAGCCATAGGCTCTGAGGCTGTATGGTATTTGTATTTCTTGTTTCTGATGAGCGGAACCGTTTGTGAAAAAATCGCAAAAACGCTCCCTTTTCGATTTGATGCGGTATTTCTCTCCCTATTTCTGCTCCCATGTTTGTACTTCGTAACAGAGCAATGGGATGTCCATTAGACGAAAGCTTAATGTCCGTACTTTCTAATAATGTGCAGTACATATTTTTTGGCTTGTGTAGCTCAGCTGCATTTTTTTTGTCGGAATTGTGACAGGTGCGAGAAATTTGTCAAAACTTACGAAGTCATTGCGCGCATAGGCCATTGATTCACAAATACAGAAAGAAAATTTGTTTCACGACGAATGCTACTCTATCCTACGGATATAAAATTACGGCGCTCGCATGCCATCCCTTCCCACCAGGCCTCCTCCTTTCCTCCAGATCTCACACAGCTACGTTTTCATGCATATCCGTAGCAGCTGAAACATCAATCACAACGCAAGCCAAAGTTTATAATATATTAATCCCAAGCATGCCCCCCCCCCCCCAAAAAAAAAGCTACTTTCAGTTAACCCCTACTGGGTCACACAAGAGCGAGCAACAACAAATGCATGAAGTGACGAAGAGTCAGGAAATATGCCACTTAATTTGTGGCCCCTATACATGTTCTATGTCTCGTGTCTATGTCTCAAAAACAAGATGTTCACAGTCTCTGGCAGAGGTCGGCATTTTGGCTCACGATCGCTCACGTTCACAATCATCTGATAAAGTGTATCGACCTGACACTCGCTATGGACTCACTGGCGGCTGTGCTGTCTGGGGTTTTTCCTGGGTTTTCCTAAGACGCTTTCCGACAAATGTCGGCACAGTTCCCCTAGAAGCCGGCCCAGGACGCACATTTCCCCAGGGCGTTAGTCGTGACGTTGCCCACCTCTGTGAGGCCGACAACGGCGAGCCCTTTCGCCGCCACCACCTATGGGCTCATTCCAATTCCGATATCGCGCCCTGTATCTCGTATCCATGATTACAATAGTTTGAGCAGCTTAAAATTATCAGGCGAGCTGAGACGATAAAAGCTGGTGACTGCAGACAACGACGCCGCCATACGGATCTCACGCGAGTGATTATGACTGATCTCACTTTCGCGATCACAAAATCAAGAACCAGGAACTTCTCAATATCGGTTACGGCATATTAGTGCACTCACGAGATAATGTAAACGATCACACAGAGAAATTTACAGCTCAGTTACTTGATAACAAAACTTGTTTGTAGCGGCCTTGATCGAGACTGAATGTCATTCGTGGGCTGTGTTCGACTGAATATATCTCTTCCTTATGCGTACGTTTGATGGAGGATGAATCACATGTGGTTCCGAATCTTGATAAACAGCTTGGGAATACAATAGCTTTTCCGCTTCGCTTTTTTTCGAAGAGAGAGGTAGAGAGAAATACATGACGACGATGATATGGGAGAAGCCGTAATGCATGATGCAAATTTTAGCTGCCCGAATACGCAGTGCGAGAGTGACAAGAAAAATAAAAAATGGTGCATAATACAATACTCGCTAGCGTCTACTAGAAAGGAGGAAAGCAGTGTTGAGCAATTAGAAATCTCTTTGCGCAGGCTAGGTCAGTAGCTAGGGCTTCTGCCCAGTCAACACACTATTGTAAATTCGACGTAGAAAAAACGTTGGATATCAACAAAATTAATATTGAATCGACGATGAAAGAGAACGTGAAATCATGATGTCAAATGTCCGCTCGAAAACACGTTAATTTAACAAGTGACGATAAATGTAAATTTAACGTATATGAAATCCAGTTTATATGTGAATACAACGTACCTACCATACTGTACGATATGAGAGCATAAAATAAACAGCGCTTTACAGCATCTCTCCAACGCTGTCATGACGACAAATATTACACGTTCAATGTAATTTACATCTATTTTAGTATATCCCATTAACACGTTGAATGTCCCTTTACACCTCCCAAGTCTGGTATAGGTGGCGTGCATATGACGTCACACCATAGCTTTACCCGTGCTTTTTCCCTCTTTCTGGTGAACCGGCGCACCCTGCCTATACGCGTGCTTCTTTTCACTCTTTCTGGTGATGCGGCTTACGCAAATGCACCCCACCTATATACATAATTTCGCAGGAAAGTAGGGAATAGAATCACTTTATTACCCAAAGCACATATGGCATAGGCGTTGACTTGAATTTGATATAGCATCCGTGTTTATCTTCTGCACAATTGGCTTGTGGTTGTGCTGGGTCCTCTGCTTATCCCTACACGTAGGCACTTGGACGTTGCATCTGTAAAGAAATCGTGAAGTGATGAGCTGCTCATGCCATTGTCAAGACCACTTTGTGGTTATTTATGTTTGCAAGCCACACAGCGTCCGTTTATACAGATCACGACCGTAATATCCCCACCTTATCTAAATGAGAGGGATAATCGATGTTTCTCACCAGTATAATTAGCTCGTATCCCTGCTAGCGACGCAACTGTAGCCTCTGGTCCCTTGTTGCCTTATGAACGGCTATTGATTTCATTGTGCCTTCCTTTTCCAATCTCTGGAACTCACCGGCCAAGTAGAAGTTACGTCGTCGAAGCACACTGAGAAAAATGACACAGACACGGAAAATGCACAGACATAACGTTAGAGAATTTTCCGATTTACGCAGCATTCGTACCTGTAGCGCATTAGGCTGGAAATGATTCCAAGCTTGCTCAAAGAGACAGTTTCCGAGTCCCAAAAGAACATGTAAGATGAAAACTACTGTGAATCGACCGCAAATTAAAAGTAGCACACGCACGCTAATGTGCCTACAAGCATAGCCAGGATCGTTTTTATTTTCATGGGGCTGAATCGACTGGAAGAACAAACGAACGCCAATAATCAGACACCACGGTCGTTTACCTGTATAGACTCTTACGACGGATACTCACTTATAGCTTCACAAACTTCATCATGTGCTGGAGCTGTTCACGTTGAAAATTACCGCACTCCTCCAAGACATCGAGACGCGAGACGCAGTCATGTTCCTCAACTCCATCATCCAGGATCCGGCGGCGTCTGGAACAGTGTTGCCACACCAGTCGGAGGAAAAGTATGGATATTACTTGTTAAAAAGTATGGATATTTCCGTAAAAATCTGTACATTGCAGTAAAACATACTATTTGCTTAATTAACACCGTTTTTAGGCCACGATTTAGTGCGTTTCGTCGGCCTGACATTTTGTATTTCGCTCTTCGAATCGAAACAACTGAAATATATATGACGGCAAAAGTTATTGGGGATCTGCGCAGGATGGATTGACTCTCCCGGGTTCAAATCCTGGCGCGGCTGTACTGTCTGCGAAGAACCGAGCAACAAGCCGTCAGGCAAATCACTCTGAATTAGCACACCACCACCACCACCACCTGATTGTCGGTGCCATGGCCGCTGCCAATGCGTCGGCGACTGCGTGAGATCTATTTGCTTCCGGTGGAGGCTTCAAGAATAAGAAAAGATCAAGTGTCATCATCAGACAAATCAATACATAAGCGATCTAACCATGATTATTAGCAGTGATGGCCAGTAGTTAACTACATGTAGTTAAACTACTAGTTAAACTACCTGATTGTAGTTAAAAAGTAGTTATCATCTACTTGCAGAAATGTAGTGGCAACTACTGTTAAACTACTATTTTAAGTAGTTAACTACAGTAGTTAGGTTACTGAAGGCGCCAACTACTACCGATTTTGCCGCGAGCTTTACGGCACGATTGTGCTTCCCACTTTTGTCTTGAGCTACTTGTCTGATGAGAACGGAGGTGCAGGGCAATTGTGTCGTGCATGTGTACTAAATCTTCACTTTTAATTAGAGGTGTGCGAATATTGAAATTTTCGAATACGAATATCTACAAAATTGTCCTCCGAATATCACGTCATAGGATAACGGCTTCTAAGAGTTAATTGAGTTAATTAAGCCCCGAAAAGAAGCATCGTCACAGTTGTGTTCTGCTGATCCTTAGAAAAATGTCCCAAGTGCTAATGAGGAATATGTATTAATATATTGGCTTAGCATAGGGCATACATGCTTATATGCGCATGTACAGTAAAATTGTATTGTGTGCGCCAACACCATGGCCTTAGCGGCCGTTCTTGGGCACTAATAAAAATTATTATTATTATTATTATTATTATTATTATTATTATTATTAACATTCTTTTTTACAATGAAACAGTGTGCTGTTCTCATGAGGCAAGCTGAAAACCGCAAGAAAAAATGTTCATTTAAAAAATCTTTCATGAACTGTGAGCACCTGTGTTGGCATTGTAAAGTGCTGGTGAAACAGACAGAATGGAAGTAAAGAGCAATGACATGTTCAGAGTATGGGATGATTTAGTGATGAGCACCTCAGAAGGAAAATGATGGCGGCAAGTGGTCTCTTCTTGCATTGACAATGCCTTCCGCATTTGTCGTGAAGGCGAGAAAATGCACGGTTTCACTGCCCCCACGCGTGACGTCACGCGTGAGACCATCGTTACTGATGGTAATGCATAGTTTGGAACGGCCTCATGCATTATAGCGCAGTAAAACTGCGATCCTCGACGATGTTGTATGGCTGTATCACGCTTGATTGTTTCCGCGACGTTCGTGTTCAGCGCTCCTTTCATTTCACGGCGGAAACCTGCGCGCGGGCCTCAAACTTTGTCGCGCCGACGGCGACACGCTTGAGTCGCGAGCAAAATCGCTCCATGAAGGTCGGGCTTAAGGCTATATATGCGTTTTGCTATCATCTGTAACAACAGTTAGCGCAGTTTCAAATGACTGCAGCGTTACTGTCGTCCTAGCTGGCGATTTCATACGGTCGTAGAGCGCCGGAGTTGGAGAAACTATGTCGAAATATAACACGTCCCACTCCTCGATTATCGCTGTCATCGCACGCGACCATGATTCTGTCATATATCGCTGACAACCACAACTCGAAACCGAAGAAGACGCATTCGAAACGCAGGCTTTGGCTGTGCCTGCAATTGGACGCTGAACAGCGGTGTCCAGCTCAACGTCAACAAAATTTCGATATTTAACCGTAATTTCACCGAACTGTAGGCCCCATACGAATGTTCAGCGTTCACTAGCAATCCACTAAAGCCGCGACAGTGCTGACGATGTATGAAACGTACCGCGGTCTCGGGTTTCGCTGGGGCGGACTCTAAAATGGCGACTGCACACAACTGCATACTAGTTTCGGTTTCGGTTACCGAACGTACAGCGACGCATTCGCAAACGAGCGTACCTCGGAAGCTCCGCGCGTCGCTTTGCAGCTGTTCTACTATGCATGTTCGTCGCCGCAACGTATAAATTCCAGTGCGCAGGCCGAAACAGCTTCGGAATAAGCTGCTGTGATATGCGAAAAAAAAAAAAAAGAAAGAAATCGAATATTCGAACTTTTACCAATATTCGAAACCTTCGAATATCAAATTTTCGAATACGATACGAATCGAATATCGCAAATATTCGATTCGTATTCGAATATTCGCGCACCTCTTCTTTTAATGCTCGTCTAGTGAAGCCTCATATGCTGTGAAATAATTCTGCAACTTAGTATATCGCGTAGGCACAGAAAGAATCCCGCCGCAAGGTTTGTATTTGACGATCGTGGCAATGGGTTGAGCCAAAGTTTATTATTGCTTGTCATTCACATTTAGGTGTCCAAGAACACTACAAGGGATTGGTGTTGGTGGACAACGTTAAGTAGCTATAGATGTAGTCAAACTACATTGCAGTAGTTAAAAAAGTAGTTTTAACTACTCCCCTGAAGAGTAGTTGAACTACTAGTTAAACTACTCAATCACAAAGTAGTTAGTAGTTATAGTTAAACTACTGTAGAAGTAGTTAGTGGCCATCACTGATTATTAGTAACTACATCGTGTAACTAAGTGCAAACAGAGTGCCACGAGTTATACAAAATATCAAAGATTACATACTGACAGTCATATACCGACACACCACGAAGCAAAATATAGAATTAAAAATTCATAGTTTTTTGTTTTTTCACCCCAGAGTGGAACATGGTGAATCGGGCTTCTCGTCACTTTTTTAACGATTGTACGATGATATGACAACATAGCGTAAACGCAGGCTGGCTGTTGCATGAAATCCAAGGTATATCTAAACTGGTAGCGTAAACAAGCGAAAATACCAAATCAGACCCATCGGCAAAGCCACCAGCAAGAGGCGCGAGCGATCCTGGGTGTTGACAGTAGAGGTACGGCCGTAAACACAAAAACTTTACAACATGGGCGTGGCTTGTGTGTGTACTAATAGGTTATTCATAATTTCAATGTAGAAAATACTTTCTGTTGCCCCGCTCGTGCATATATACGAAATCATCTACCACCCGAGTACATTTCCGTGTCCTGCTCCTTTTGCGCATGTGTCAGAGTAGGCGTGTTTATCCGTGCATCTCTGTATCCGTGCATTGTGTCCGTGCATTGTAATACTGAGTTGGTACACTTTTTGAGTTAAACAGGAAACGACGTTCACATCTCTTAGCTGTAGACCAAGAACCACTTGTGTGAACAGATAAATACAATGCATCCCCCATTGCTGGCCCCGCGAGAAAAAAAATTCGTCATGGGACGAGCGGCCATGATAGCGTGAGTGTTAGCACGAATCAGCTGTGCACCAACGATGCCATGTTTCGTTGCAATTTACCTATAATATAGCCACTCACTGAATAAATGCAAACGTTTAATCACTAGGTGTACGTGTAGCTCTAGGAGAGAAATGGAACTTAAGTGAATCTTCCTAATTTCTGTGTGGTCATCACGATGCCCTTCAGTTTGGAATTGTATAAATCTGTGATAACTCTATGTATTTC
Organism: Ornithodoros turicata; assembly: GCF_037126465.1. NCBI lineage: Eukaryota > Metazoa > Arthropoda > Arachnida > Ixodida > Argasidae > Ornithodoros > Ornithodoros turicata. The sequence continues at coordinate 23,118,395 of NC_088206.1, read as the reverse complement.
GAATTGATATGTTTAATTAAAGCTGATGTGAATTATTTTTCTGCATTCTCGTCTGGTGTTGTTGCTTGGGTGAGGGAAAGGGTATACAACGCAGACAAAGTGCGCGAATGTAAACGTGCCATGGCTAATTATGCACTGCTAATTATTCATAGTGCTGACGTCATCCCTGACGTCATTTATTTACAATCGTAGTAGTCCGCTCAACGGATGGATGGCGCTGACCGTCTCTATCATGGCGTCATTATGAAGACACAGGGGCCTATGGGAGTTGCGCTACCTGTTTAGATATACCTTGTGAAATCCATGAAACGAGCCTGAGCATGGTAACGATCTTCGTGTATGTTCATGTATTTCATTCTCAGATTTGTTTTCATCAAGGAGTCAAAAATCTGTAGATTTCAAAAATAATCTGTAGATCTGTAGATTTTGCCGGAAATCTGTAGATTTCCATACAGATCTGTAGATGTGGCAACACTAGTCTGGAACTGTTTGAAATTAACCCCTGCAACGGCGCAACGGGCTAGGGTATCACGTGATTCGCTCTTCTGCGCCTGACGATAAAATACACCTTCTGTGCAGATTTGGTCTGTGACCGGCTGGCCGGGCTCCAGGCTGGCGGTGGTGGTACGGTGGTGTGCGTGTGTGTGTGTGTGGAGGGTGGGGGTGTTTCAGACGCCAGGGGGGCAGAGTTAAGACGATGGGGTGAAGGCGGATGGCGAAGAAAAGGGGGCTCAAACGCCCAAACTTTTATTTTTCCTTGAAATGAATGGAATTCGATTATAGGTAGGGTTTTCAAGATGCTCCCAGTTTTATAAACTAACTCTGCCTGGATTATTGGTTTCCCATCAGCTATAGGTTTCTCACGTATGAAATTACTATCATATTAATATTTTCTTTGTACGATCTTTTGCAATGCTAACAGTAGCAGAATCACGCAAAAGTAACCTTGGTAAAGCGCTGTTGAACGGCCTGCGCGGCACATCCACATTGTTTTAGCCTGCTTTTTACTAAAAGTATGAGGCAAAATTTTCGCAAAAGCAACGTTGTATATTTGACGTCTCTCCTTCTGTGACTTTCCATTACAGTTATCGTCGCTGTTTTCACGTCTGACAATCTACTGTTAATTTGTGTGCAACAAATCCACGTTATATTCACGCCAAACATTTGCCATGCTGAATTGACTACGTAAAATCAGCGCGGAACCAATGTTCGAATTTTGCATTCTACATTCCTAAGCAATATTCAATGTTAATTGTGCATTCTACCAACAATGTGTGTTGACTGGGTGGTTCTTCATAATTATTGAAAAGGACGAATAAACGTAGACCGCTAAATTCTTCACGCGGTCGATGGAAATGATTTATACACCGTTGATCACCGGAATGAGCGCATCAAATCAATCAGTTCTATTTCCTTTGGCTTCAGGTTGAACTACAATGGAGACCAAATGATGATCCAATGACCAAAAGGTCATTTTAATGCGACGCTTTATAATGTAGGCAGTAATAACATTTTATTTCCTTCATAAATTCGCCGTTTGAAAAACGTGAGCCCCGCTGCGACATACCTTCCAGTCAACGACGCAATGCTCTCCGGGAGGGAAGAAAACAAGAACTTCACGCGATTTCCGTTGACCTCCTGATTGGCCGAGTATGTGCGGAACCGCCAGAAATCGTGCACTGCCGCACGGCACGGTCGACGAAAAGTGGAAAGCGGAGACAGCTTTCCCCCCCGCGGCAAGAGTTTACCGCGCCGCGCTCGCGTTTCCGCGCACATTTTCCGGATGTGGGTACGCGTCCGCAGATACGGGCGCTTTGGGAAACGAAATTCACCTCGGGTTGGTTGGAATACGGTCCTTAGCACTTGTTCTCCGCTTGCATTACTAAGGGACACTACAGTGTTCTCGTCGCGGAACGAAAGATCCCATTACCTTGATATCAACACAAAAGGAGCGGGATTTTTCCGATGCGTGATTTATGAGAAGAATTACTTCACGGTATTTTTGGAAATTTGTCTTGTTTTGTTCGTGGTTTATTTTCGTTATGCAACTTAGCGCTTGTTCTCCGCTTGCATTACTAGGGGGCACTAAAATGTTCTCTTCGGGGAACGAAAGATCCCATTACCTTGACACCAACACAAAAGGAATGCGATTCCTCCGATGCGTGATTTATGAGAATTACTTCACAGTACTTTTGGAAATTTGTCGTCAATCGTCTTTGTTTTGTTCGTGTTTGGTTTTCGTTATGCAACTTACAGCTTGTTCTTCGATTGCATTACTAAGGGGCACTAAAGTATTCTCGCCGCGGAACGAAATATCCCATTACCTTAACACTAACACAAAAGAAACGGGATTCGTCCGATGCGAGATTTATGGGGAGAAGAATTTACGCTTTCCCTCTTCCTCTAAAATTAAGGCGCTCTTGTTGGTCTGCTCAAAGATTTGTCGGGTAGAGGAGACCAATCCGAAGGCTCTCCGCATTGTCGCGCTTCTTTAGGAGGAGAGCGAGAGGTGGTTTCTTTCGCTCATAAATCACCAACGACGCAACGGGTGAAAGAGATCGGGTTCTTAATTGTATGACGCATGAATGTTTCCTTCTTTCGTATTAAATGTCAGTTGGGGCTTTTGTGTATGTTGTACTTTCGTCGGTATCCCCCTGCTCACATTCAATGTTATGGGTGAATCCCGTTCTTTTGTGTTGGTGTTACAGTCCGCGAGGAGAAACTTTCGTACTTCGTGTCCCTTTAACAAGTTCAATGACTGGGTGACACCTGCCAGCACGTCTGTCGAAGGAGCCGAGTGCATTGACGGGTTGCTGCGTGTTGCTTCACAGGGAACTCTGTCGGCATTTGCCTTATTTACACCGCCTGAGGAAAACTCAGGGAAGATACTCGGACAGCACAGCCCGTATTGTGATTCCAACACCGGTCACCGCCAAATCTCGGCGTGGAATCTACCCCATTACCAGTTATAATTTGCAACGTTGTGGATTTGAGTAACGGAACACCGCTACCAGCTTTACTGTAATTGTCTAGCGTGCACTCTAACAATTGCTACCTCGAAGGTAGATTTCCTGGTGTGTGGATTAATATTAGAAAAATAAAAGAAACGCACTCTGGTAGATGTTGTATATAGGTATTCGGACTTAACGGGAAAAAAATCGGCATGGGGGCTAAGGAACTGAGAATTCGGCAAGAAAGGCACCCTCCTGGCTGATGAGGTTCCTATTCCGTTTCTTTCGAGATAACTGACACTGCTAGTCCATGTGATATTAAGTGCACATCAGAAAGTCGGCAGCGCCGATTCTGTTCCATATATATATATATATAGATAGGGGAGAAAAGACACCAGAGACTGAAGTAGGGAGTAGGGGAAGTTATTTATTAAGCTGGCATTTAAACTAAGGGCCTATATATATATATATATATATATATCAGACTTTTGGAGGAGTATGACACCTTTGTATGTTGCTGCAACCCTGCAGGTAAGAAGTGTAATGGTAAAATGAATGGTAACAAATGTATAACCATTGCTTTTCTTTTTAATTTAGGGTAATAAGACTAAAAATATACCTAAACAACGACAACAAACATGTGATGATGGTGTAGTGGGACGTTTCGCCGCTGAGGCGGCACCCTATTCCATTGCTTGAGGGGGAGAAGATGGTGAATGATGATGAATGCCAAAGCGAAATACAATGAACTTGGAGAAACACCAGCCGTATCAGCCAACAGATTAACTCTGCAATCCGGAACCCTACTCACCGGCATTGAGTTTACCCTCATGGATTGATGGGAATCCTGTTATGTCTTCGGTCATAAAATACGGCGAACACCTTTTTAAGCGGTCATTAATGGACCACTTTATAGACATCGGAGTGTATTAACAGGAAAAAATTGATCGTCCGCCCGGTACGACCTGTGACGGTTTGATGAATGAACACCCAATTGGTGATGACTGATGAATCAACACCCAGTTCTACTTCAGTCCCGGAAGAAGAGGATCCGTGGTACAGACCTAGGCTTTCAGACCGATGCGTTAATTTACGTTAATGAGCACCTATGCCCTGAAATGAAACGGTTATTTGCGCTTGCATCTGGTAAAAAGCGAGATCATAGTTGGAGATACCTATGGTTTAAAAATGGCAAGGCCCTTGCTAGGAAAACTGATGGCAACTCGGTTATACACATTCGAAGTGAGGCAGATGTTGAGAAGATAACGTGAGTCTATTGCGTGTCATGACTGTATGCTCATGGTCTTTACTTATTTTTCGTTATATTTTTGTAATTTATTTTAAAAATGCATATATGGTTTGCTGTGTTTTCTCTGTTTTCTCTTCTTCTTTCTTTCTTTTTTCGTCTCTGATTTTTGTATGCCTGACCTTCCTCAGACAGTAAGAAGCTGTTTGCTTAGGGATGTGGCATTGCGTTGTTTGTTTTTCCATTTGAATGCCATGTCCCTGAGGTCCAAGCATGATAGCTTATCTGTTTTGCTTGATGGCACGAACCCAAGCAGCACAATGTACTGAAAGTCGAGTGCGATAGGGGTGGACGGTATGTGTCTTATCAACGTTCTTTAGCTTCATGAGTCTGTTCAAGGCCCTCCACCTACCCGTCCACCCCTGTTGCACTCGACTTTCAGTACATTGGGCTGCTCGGGATGGTTGACTTTGATGTTTTGATGTTTTCTGAAACCTGGTATCAACATGAGAAAATTTCTTTCTTCTGCCTGGTTACACACACTTTTTTTTTAAACCGGCGAGGTTCGATTGGCCGTGGCGTTTCCATGCTTGTTCGTATCAGTTAATTGCAGTTGTTAAATGATTACTGTGTATATCTACACCTCATTATGAAATACTGTGTGTTGAAAACAATTCAGAAATATTTGCCGTTGCATACCGTCCTCCACAGGGTAATGTCTCCAGTTTTTTAGTGTTTATTGAATCTTTTACTTTGTTACGCTTGCGAAAACAAATATACATTGTTTCTTGCTGGTGATATGAATATAGATTTTCTTACTGTCTCACCTTCTCGAAGATCTTTTGTAACATTCCTGACATCATACGGGTTTTCAAGTTGTATTGAGGAGGCAAATCGCGTTACAGACTCGAGTGAAACACTAATTGATTTGTTTGTAACAAATACCGCTGCTAGTGACATGATCTCTCTTCCTGTATTGCAAGTGACATTAGTGACCATCTGCCAATTGTTGTTGCTGTTCGTAAGGCTTGTAAACAGATTAACCGTAAGTTTACTTATGTTCAAGACATTTCTGTTGTCTCATTAGAATTGTTCCCTCATGAGTTGTCTCAAGTAAACTGGGACTTTTTATATGAATTCTTGGACGTCGATTATGCATATGGTTCTTTTCTTGCTGTTGTTTAAAGAATTTATAAAATGTGCTTTCCGCTGAAAAAAGTTTTTAAGCTTGAGCGTGCACGTAAGCCGTGGATTAATCATGCCTCCCCCATACACACATACACATACAAATACACATACACATATACACATACACACATACACAAATGGGATGATGATGTGGTGGGTCATTCTCCGCCGTTATAGCGGTATACTGCCCCATTGCGCTTGTGGAAGAGATAAGAAAGTGATGATGATGGAAAGGTGTCCTAGGATTAATCCAGTGCTGGATTAATCATGAACTTTTGGGTGTGATCCGGAAAAAATACGCATTATATAGATCCGGATAAACTAGCGGAATTTAAGAAATTCAGTAACCATGTCAATGCAGCACTGAGGAAAGCTAAACAGAGTTTTTACTGTAGTCTGTTCGACGAAGGATCCTGTGGGAAGTCCGAGGTAGTGTGGAAGAAGTTAAGACGCGTTATTGGCCATTTAAAATATGGAGACGATGTCCAAAGTATCACCTTAGATGGCAAAGCGCTTTCTGGAAATGAGCTGGCAAATGCATTTAATAGCTATTTCGCGAATATTGGAAATCCCCCCAGTATGACAAGTGATACATGTAACATTAGTAGTAATGTTAACTCGTTGTTTTTATTTCCAACTGATGCACATGAAGTTATCGAAGGTATCGCACATAGTATCGAGACTTCATAATTCAAAGAGTGTTGATATTGATAACATGCAAATTAAACCGATTAAATTTGCTATTGACTGTTTAGTGCTTCCTTTGGTCTTTATATCTAATTTGTCCCTAAATAATGGTAGGTTCCCCAGATTGATGCCTGATCCCTCTATGAACCCTCTACGTTCATTACGAGCATTATAGATTGAATAAATTTTCGACTATTTCAGGCTCACATGTATAGGAGATTGTACGCTTTTGAAAAGAGTTGTGCTACAGCTTTGCTTAAGTACCGCTTGAGTGGAATTTCCTCTTTTCATTTTTTTGTATGTGTATATGTGTGTATTTTCTTGTATTTTCTTTTTTATATTGTTAACAGATGGATGTTTGACAGCATACATTTTGCATGAACGATGTGTACCGCGCTGCCAAATGTACACAGGGGGTCGGGCCGCGTCAAGCTGCACACTAGCAGCTTTTTGCCTGACCTCCCCACCAACTTGTTTGGGAAATAATGAATTGAATTGCATTGAAATAGCTAAGGTGACCGTTCTTCATAAAGGAGGCGATAGAAACGAACTTAAAAATTATAGACCCATTTCGATAATACCTGTGTTTTCAAAAATATTGGAAAGCGTTATTCATGTTAGAATCTTAGGATTCGTTGATAAGCATAAAATAATTGTTAGCGAACAGTTTGGCTTCCGGAAGGGTCTATCAACGGAACATGCGCTGTTATATCAAAATGAGTGTATTTTAAAAAGGTCTTGAAAACCGTATGCTGATGTTAGGTATTTTTTTGGGACCTCAGCAAGGCCTTTGATTGCATCAATCATAGTATTCTTTTGTCGAAGTTGTTCCTTTATGGGATTAAGGGAAAAACATTGGAAATTATAACATCCTATTTAGGGCATCGGAAACAAAAGGTGCACTTGACAACGGGTATGTCCACTTCACTTGACATTAGAGCCGGCGTTCCGCAGGGAAGTATCCTCGGTCCCTTGCTATTCATCTCGTATGTTAATGACATAATTTCAATAGACCGTACCGTACAATTTATCTTATATGCGGATGATACTACTATATTAATCCCCGCGGTAAATGAATTTGAGCTGATATCTAAATGCAATGCTTTGTTAGCTAAAATAAAATTATGGACAACAAAAAATTCTTTTGGATATGTTTTGGAACGATCACTGTCAATACTTGGTAAATAAATTGTGTAATGTGATTGGCATAATTAGTAAGTGCAGATACTTCCTTCCAAAAAATGTTAAGTTCGTTTTATACACATCTTTGTTTGATGATGAGTTTAACTGGATTGTGGTGTATTGGAGCTAGGTGGCTGCCGTAAGGGCGCCTGCAGCTCCAGTTCTTACGCGTTAAAATATAATAATTGGGAGTGATGGAATTTAGAAGCGGTCTTTTATACCGCTGTCTTTTAAGAAAACGCAGAGCGCTTTCAGTGCTTTGGATTGTTGGTGCTTTGTGGGCCATCTTCCGGTAATCTTGCAAAAGGAGAAAGGCCTGTTGTCCAGTGCCGCTAGAGTCTGTTGGAGTTTAAGTCTGGCTTGGCTATATTCTGGGCAGTGCATGATTATGTGGTGTGTATCCTCTGGGACTTTGCATCGTTTGCAAAGGTCTGAGTCGCAGAGCCTTAGCTGGCGCCTTGTAGTTCCTGTGTACAGTGCTCCAAGTCGTGTGCGATGTATGGCTGTTTTGACTGACCGTTCAATTCCATTTGGAATTATGCTGTCTGCTTCAGGGTCGATGAATGCAAGGTAGTCCTTTGGTCTCATCGATTGTTTCCAAATTGTGCGCGATCTTCTTTCTGTACTTTTACGAAGAAGGCTCTTGGCATCTGACTTTGTAAAGGGGATTGTAGATATCCTACTTTTGCTAAGGGCTTCCTTTGCAGCTCTGTCTGCGCATTCATTTCCGGAGATGTCGCAGTGAGACGGTATCCATTGGAGTGATATATTGTGTCCTAAGGCTTCGGCTTCGCTGTGCGCCTTCATGATGTTGTAGACAATACGGTCTTGTGGGTCCTGCTTTTGGATGGAGTAGAGGGCCGCTCTGGAGTCGGAGCACACTACCCATGTCCCGGCTTGGGATTTTCTGATGTGGCGTAGAGCTTTCAAAATTGCATGTTGCTCTGCTGCTGTGGATGTTGTCTTGTGGGACAACCTGTACGCTTTTGTTATGCCGTCGGTTACGAAAGCACTGGATGATCTGTTTTTCGATGTGGAACCGTCGGTATACACCTGCATTGCTACCGGGTAGTTTTCTTCAATATGTGAAATGGCTAGTGCTTTTAGGGCCACTTGTGGTGTTTCGTTTTTCTTGTCAATCCCTGGTACTTCAGTGGAGATCTTTGGTGGGAGTAGGAGCCAGGGGGCCGTGTCCTGATAGTGTCTTTTTGCACGATGCTTAGGAAGAATGCGGTCAATGTATCGGATGGCCTTATAGATGCTACATTTGGTGCGTTGCTTTATCTTGTCGATGAGGGGGTGCCCGTAGTGTCTTGTGAGGAGACGGATAAGGTGCCGCTCAGTTTCTTGTTTGCGAAGGGTTTGGATGGGTGGCTCTCTTCCTTCGGCAAGTACTATATCCGTTCTGACAGTTCTAGGAAGTCCCAGGCAGATGCGTAGACTGCGACTTAGGATACGTTGCAGTCTGTTATCCTGAGACGGAGAGAGATTTTGAAGACAAGGGATGCTGTAGGCTATTGTTTGCCTGATGAGGCCACGGTGCATTGCTTGAAGAGCCTTGTTGTTACCCCATCGGTATCCGCCAAGGATTTTCATTATGTTTGTGTAGGTTCTTGTGGATTTTTCCAGGTGGTTAACTTGGTCACCCCATGTTGTATTCCTGTTGATGGTGACTCCCAGGTATTTGTGCTTGGTGACCCGCCTTATTTCGGTTCCGGCCACTGTGAGTTTAAAGTTTTTCAGCCGTTTTCCTGTAAAGGGTAAGTAGACGGTTTTGCTGGTTGAGAGGTCCATGGCTCTTTCTTCAAGGAAGATGGCGATGGTTACTAGGGCATACTGAAGTGTGTTTTCTATCGCCTGTATCTGTCTTCCACTGCTCCATATGCAGAGGTCGTCGGCATACATGGTATATTTTACTTTGGGCGGTAGTAAGCTGGCGAGCTCCGACATGAGCAGATTGAAGAGTGTCGGGCTGAGAACTGCTCCTTGCGGAACTCCTTGTACAAGTGTGACTGGGGGTGTACTCCCTTCGTTGGTGTCCATAAAGACCTTTCTGTCGGTGAGAAAGCTGGTGAGCCATGCGAATGTTTTTCCATTCAGCCCTGATTTTCTTACTGCTTGCAGTACGTGGGCATGACTGACGGAGTCAAACGCTGATTTGATATCAAGGAAGACTGCTACTGTGACGATGGACAAGGCTTTGTTATGCTGTACGGCCGTTACGAGGTCTGTGATGCAGTCTGTTGTACAGCGGGATGTTCTAAATCCGGCGAATTCTTCGGGTAGGTAGTTTGTTTGCTCCAACCACCATTGTATTCGAGACAGAACCATTCGCTCCATGATTTTGGCAATGCAGCTTGTGAGGCTGATTGGTCTGTAGGAGGTAATTTCCTCCTTTGGCTTCAGGGGTTTTCTGACTGGAATTACGCGTGCCGTTTTCCATTCTTCTGGTACGATTCCTGTCCTCCAGCTCTTGTTGTAGATTTCGAGGAGGATCTTCATGGCTTTGGGCCCTATGTTTGCTAGGCACTTATAGGATATCCCGTCTGGACCTGGGGCTGTCTTTTTGTTGGAGGCTTCTTGGATAGCACGTTTAAGTTCATGGACTGTAAAGTCCATTTCCAGTTCTTTGGGGGCGGCTTTGCCTTGCATACTGTTGTCCACAATTGCTGACCGTAGAGACTGGTGGTAAAGGGCACTTATGGAGGCCTCTGACGTCTTGTTTAGGGCTGCCAGGAAACTGTTGGCAATTTCTTTTTCTGTGCTGTTCGTTTTCAGAGAGATGGTGCGGAAGGGTGCTGTTTGGGAGGGGACACATTTGAGGCTTTTTACTATGGTCCACATCTTATTCGCGGTAGTTGTCCGGGACAGGTTGTTGCAGGTGTCTGTCCAGCTCTTGATCGATAGTTTCTTCAGGTGTCGTTTTATTTTGGCTTTTGTAGCTTTGGCTTCGATCCAGCAGTTTATGTCCCCGTTTCTCCTGTATTTTCTCTCTGCGCGGCGGCGAATTGCTCGCAGCCGTTCATACTCTATGTCGATACTTGTATACGACTTTGGAACGTTGATCTGCTTGCTGGTTGCTTTTAGGTTATTTGCAATTTCCTGGGCAAATTCTTTCGACGTGTGTCCTTCATGGAGGGATGCTGTATTGTGCTGTCTGAAGTTTTTCCAGTTGTATATTCTTAAGGTTCTCCTGTGAGGCTTATATTCATCATAGGAGATGAGGATTGGTATATGGTCGCTTCCTCTTGTCTCAACGTCAACTGTCCAGCCTAGGTGCGACGCAATATCACGTGTGCATATGGTGAGGTCCAGTGGAGAAGAATAGGTGGGTCCTTTCAAGTATGTTGGGGAGCCATCATTGAGCAGGCAGAGGTCGTTTTGCTCAATTGCGGACTCGATTAGCCGTCCTCTTCTGTCTGTCTTGTGTCCCCCCCAGAGCTGTGAGTGAGCGTTTAGATCTCCGCAGATGACAGTATGGGAGGGTAGATTCCCAAGTAGGTTATTTATTTCCCGTAGAGAGACTGTGCAATGAGGGGGTATGTAAACGCTGATAACAGTGACTGTTCTCCCTTTCAGTTTGATCTTTGCGGCGACGTATTCCATATCACATGCATTGGAGACGTAGAGGAGGCAGGAAGGGAGGTCTTTGCGAACTGCCAGTAAGGTACGAGGGTTGTTGCCTTGTGAGAAGTACACTTCATAGTTAGCCAGGCGAATGGTCCCCTTGATGTTTGCTTCGCATATAGCTAGGACTGGGACGGGGTATCTATGTAGAAAGTTTCTTAGGTCGTTGAGCTTGTTTTGCAGTCCATTTGTATTCCATTGGATGGCGAAAGCTGTGGAGTAGAGCTTATCCATGATGAGTTGCGGTGAGTACTCTGAGAAGCTCCGGTTCAAGTGCGAGAACTTGCTTGACTTCTGGGATATCCCGTGCATCTGGGAGCGAGGCTACTACTGATTTGAGTGCAGCTATTACGAAGGGTATTATTTGCATAACCAGTGTGGATCCATCAAATGGGGTTATTTGCTGGCGGGCATCTCGGCGGCTGTCGTGTGAAGCTACAGCCTCTTTGTCTTGCATGCTTCTTTGCTTTGTATTCTGTTGCTCGGTATTGTGTTGCTCAAGTTGAGTGCGCCTTTTACGTCTTGGGGCTGGCACAGGATTTTTGGCCCTTTTCTTGGTGTCTTCTGTTTCCCACACGCTTGCCTTAGGCTTTGCAGCAGGGTGGGGCTGAGATCCACTTGTGTTAGCCTTTTGTATTTCGGGTTTCTTAGAGATGCGCGGAAGATTTGGGAAGTTTTCTTCTGACATATCTGGGGGTGCAGTCTCTGGTATATGGACCAACTCAGCATTCATGGTTCGGATTTCTTTTCTGGTTACTTTCTCTTCATACGCATTATGCTTGACTGACCTTGCAGCAATCTTTCGTTTGGGGCAGCCTCCGTATGTGGCAGTGTGAGGCCCCTGGCAGTTAGCACATTTCTTTTCACGTTTAGTTGTACATTCTTTGTGTTGGTGGGGGCCGGCGCAGTACTTGCAACGTGTGTGCCCCCTACAGTTTCTAGCCAGGTGGCCGAAACGTAGGCATTTAAAACATTGCGTAGGAGTAAAATACTCTTCAACTTGGTATGTGTGAAATCCAAGATGGATTTCTTCTGGCATCTTTATTTCTGATTTAAAAGTTATGATGACAGCGTGCGAATTTTGCACTTGCGAGTCACCATCTTCTGTCTCTTGATAGGACCGTTGTCGACGGACGTCAATAGCTCCGAGTGGGCGAAAGTATTCTAGCAACTGTTCGTCTGTATATTGATCCCTCATTCCACTTATCTTTCCTATGTTCCTGGCATAGGAGTCTGGTACTCGTGTAGTAACTGCGATGCTAGCGACGCTAGTCAGAGCCAAGAGGGCTTTAGCTGCTGGGAGTGTGGCAACTGTTATCACAAGGCTGCCATCAGTAGCGATCCTGTGCTTTTTTATTCGTTCTTGAGTTGCTTGTAGAACCTCTTTTGCTACCACATTAGGGTTTGCCTTTAGAAATGACTGCTCGGGGTTTACAGGCTTGAGAATCACGGGAATTCCCGCTTTACGGTTTTTCTTATGAACTACTGTGATGAAACCATCATCGTCCATGTTGTTTTCATTACTAGAGATGTCGCTTGCAATTGATGGGGCGCTGTCATTGCCATTGTCAATTTCATCGTCATCATCAACGCGAGGACGTTTCTGTTGAGTGCACTTACGTTCGTCCGGATGTTGTACTTTGCTGTGCTCGTTTGCATCCATAGCTTTCCCAGTTTGTTGTCGGCCTAAGCTTATTCCAAAACCATAAGGTATAACTGACACTGCCCGCAATGACTCTGGAGCCGGCGAAGCGTCCGCTTCCCTTGACGGTTGGCGAGGCGAAGGTGACCTAGACCAGCACTTTCCCGTGTGTCACTGAGGTACGGGAAAAGATAAAGGTCTAACGAAAGGTGCTTAACACTGTAACTTATGCAGGTTTACAGCAAATCTACAGAGCGAAGAATCGGCGTGGCCGTTCCACAGCCATCTTTGTTTCTTTCACAGCTGTCTTATTGTATACTTGTTTGGGGCACCACTTCGAAAACGAATCTATGTAAACTCGACCAAATTCAAAAAAGGACCCTACGTATTATTGAAGACCTTAATTTCGCAGATCATGCGGATCACTTGTTTTCGAAATTTGAAGTTTTAAAAGTGGACTCATTATATAACTGTCGTTTGCTGCGGTTTTATAAGAGGAGTGTTAAAACTGGCACTTCCTTTGTAGATATTTTTTCTTTACGACGTACAGTGAACAATTATTGTTCGGAAGCACCCTCCATTTCTTCAGCCGTTCTGTCGAACAGGCTACGGAGTTCCACTGTGCAACATCGATTACCAGTTCTCTGAAATGATATGGCATCAAGTGACATTAATATCGTTACTCTAAGCAATGTAAACATTAAGAATCTATTTCTTCGTTCGGTTTTTGTTCGTCATAATTCATCCTCTCATATTAACCACTGTGAAGTGGGGTAGGGTCCTGTGGCTACCACGGGGAAACATCCCATGTCATCATCACTTCTTCATGTATTGTTGTTGTTGTTGTTTTGTGTTGGTTTCGTCGTGCGAGCATGTACATCTTTTCTTTCTTTCTATGCGTTGTCTACACATCGTTTCTTTCTTGCTTGCAGCGCCCATTTCCCCCCCTTTTGTACCCATGTATAGTGTTTGGCCAAAGGTATGGGAGCTGCGGCCCTGTCAAGCCTGTTTGGCCTTTTTGCCGCAGTTTGCCCACACCAGTTTGCGTGTAAATGAATTCAATTCAATTCAGTTGGAACATTTGTATGATGCCCGTTACTTGAGACGTTCTAACAACAACAACAACAAATAAGTTAATGACAATGAATGGGGAAATTCGCCACTTGAGGTGCGGCCCACTACCCCAAGGCACAATGGGGCAGGATGTGATGTGTCCTGATGATGAGGTGATGAACGATGCTAAATAGGGATAGTCAGTGGAGTCAGTATGACATCAGAACGGTAGGCAAAACCACAGCACACAAAAATACTACACACACAGCACACAGGTACGCAGGCAGATCATAGGGTAGACAGGAGACCAGTGTCCCGCAGAAAAATCTTGAAATACTCAAGAACTTGACGATGGTCAGTCTGGTTAGACCCAGGGCCGAGAATGGTTGCCAATGTGAGTGGTGCGGCCGTGATCGACTGCAGGCGACACTGTAGAGCTGCTCTTTGGGAGGTGTATAGATGGCAGTCGAGGAGCACATGCTTGGTGTCCGCCAAAACAGCACAACGAGAGCAGAGCATCGAGTCAGAGCGGCCGATCAGATGCTTGAAATGGGGGGTGAATGCAACCCCAAGACGAAGCCTGTGTATCAGCGACGCAAAATGGCGAGGCACACGAGAAGGCATGGTGAAGCCAAAGTCAGGGTCCACTTCACGCATCAGAACTCTTGATGGAACGTCTCGAGACCATTGCGCATGTGCGAGAGGCCTCACCACATCATTTAGGAAGGTTCGCCTGTCGCCTTTGGGGAGGGTAATCCGCACGCTTGATCGGGAATGATACGCAGCTGCTGCAGCCTCGTCAGCCTCTTCATTGCCGCGGATGCCGCAGTGGGCAGGAACCCACTGGAAGTAGATAGAGTGCCCGCTGATCTCAAGACGGCTTAGTTCCTCCAGTATGTCCACCACCACAGGCGCAAGTGATCCACGAATACCCATGTTCGCTATACACTGGAGAGCTGCCTTGGAGTCGCAGTATATCACCCAGCTGCTGATAGCGGCTGATGCAATGTGCTTGAGGAAGAACAAAATGGCATGCAACTCTGCAGACGTAGATGAGGTGCAGTGCGAGAGACGGTATGCGTGGCACGACGACATAGTCGGGATTGTAAAGGCAGCAGTGGAGCCGTGTAAGTTGGTCGACCCATCTGTGAATACTGCAGTGTGCGAAGGATAACGGCACTGCATCATGTCTAACGCAAGTGGTTTCAACACGGGTGCTGCAACGTGATCCCTCTTGCTCTTGAGCCCAGGAATGGTAGTGGAGATCGAAGGTATCGAAAAGACTCACGGAGGGGACCTGGGGACGACTGCGCTTCCAACAAAAGCCGGTAGCAAGGGCTTTACAGCAGCGATGCAGTGAGAAATGTTGCTCTGCCTCCGCCTGTTGAGCTTCGAAACCAAGGGGTGACGACGGTGTTCCGCGACGAGACGTAGATAATGGCGCACAGTTTCTCTGAGACGTAAGACCTCTACTGGCAGCTCGCGGGCCTCTGCCACCACCATGCACGTTTCAGCGGCGCGGGGTACACCGAGGCAGATCCTCAAGCTTCTGGCCAACATACACCGAAGTCTCTGTTCAGATGTTCTTGAGATGCCATGTAAGACTGGGAGGCTGTAGAGAATGGTTCCCCGAACCAATGCCCCATAAATCGATAGGAGCGCTTCCTGATCAATCCCCCATGCAGCGCCAGCGAAGTGAGAAATGACATTGGTCCAGCGTTGAACTTTCGCTTCCAGGTACCTGATATGGGCGCTCCACGAGAGATTGGCATCCAAGATAACACCCAGGAATTTGTGGCACTTCACTTGGCTGAGTGTATTATTGCCTAGCGAAAGAGGGAAGGCGCGCATGCGTTTCCGCGTGAACGGGAGCGACTGTCTTCTCAGCCGAGACGTTCTAAACTCCGCACGCAGCTTCGATATAAAAGGATATAGTTCATTCGTGCGCAGCGTTAGGAGCACGAGGAAATTAGACAAGGGGAAAATGGGTGACTGTTGAAGAATACTCCCATTCCCATATCATCGTCATCATGCATCTCACTCCTATTCTAATACAATGTAATCTAATCTACTTACGCTGAGTTGCATTAACTCACATCGCATCAGTGCTGGTATTTATTCAAACGCGTTTACACAAGATAGAGGGCAAAATTTATCATGAAACTCGTTGATTCCCTCGTATAATTATGTGACGATCTATACGACGAAAAACAGCTTTGGTTCATGTAACATTTGGACGCTGCAGATGTGACTAGAAATGGCATCCACTTCGACCTCGCCTTGCTGCAAAAATGGGTGATGCCGACAAGAGATTGAGAAAGAGCCTCATTTGAACTTACCTTGTTTTTCAACGGGAACTGGGCAAGAAATGCTTCTAGATCTCCTTCACGCTTCTTGCTCGAGGTTTTCCAAACTTGCAGGAGAGTTGCAGGAGGCGACTGTATGTAAGTATATGGCTGCGTCAGCAGGAAAGCGCATCACTGGTATAATCATAATTGCATCAAGTTCTTTCAGGGCGTGGTTTTAGATATCCGTGCGGCCTTATAATTTCACAGTCTGTCCTGAGTTAAAACATACTCAAGGCACAGTAGGCAAAAGAAAATAACTTTCGGTATTTACCATTAGGTGTTCCGCTTGCTCCAGCGTTCGCTGAACTGTTTGCTTCCATATTTTCATCGTCAATGTTTGAGCTGACGCGAAAAAGACGTCACACTTGGGCTATGACTATAGAGGTGTGAGCGGTGAAATCCGCGGATCCACCCCGTTATCTGCTCGACATCCTGGTTTGTGGGTATAGATGTAAAACGTTTTGAAACCCGGCCAGTTATAATGTGATAAAACCGTGCCGGTGCGGATATCCGCATTTTACCCCGACGCTGAGGGCGAATCCAAAATGGTGACATCATCCCTTTGCTGTACTTTTGTCCACTATTACTGAACAACTGTGGATGACATAATGTTTCTGAGAAAGTTTCTATGCTGGAAAGTTTGTGACATAAGACAACGTTTGTGACATGAGATTTTCGTCATGTGGTTCTTTTATTTTTTGAAAGCTGTATGAGGGAACTTTTTGTCAAGGTAGGCGTGGTTCCTGACGTCTTATTCGGAGGGTTGCAAAAAATTGAGGGACGGTTAACGCTTGGATTGAACACGAATTAGCAGCGGCAGCAGCTGAGGGGTGGTGCACTCACTTTCGTCGCTACGCACAAGCGATCACACACCGAGCAACTATAGCCGAAGGGGTTATCCACGAAGTTGCGCTGGAACGCGCTGGTGGCCCCGGTGGCTGTTTGTCGACGCTTACGACGCTTTGCTTCTGCCGCTACATGTTCGACGGTGCGCCCTCGCTTAGCTTCTGGCACGGCTGCTTTCACTTCGGGGTGGTTGGTCCGTTGTGTTCGCTTCACTTGTATTTGGGCAGTGTGATACGTAGCATTCAACCGAGCTCGTTGCATCCATTCTCGTTGCTTGGCTCGGCGCAGTTCTTTGGAGGCAGCTTATTGTGCAGGCTACGCCTTGGACGTCCCATCCTGACTAGATAATTTCGGCGCCTAGACAACACATTAGTGTTGCCACATGCAAAAAATATGTATCTATAGATCCGAGTCCGAAAAATCTGTAGACCGAGCTAAAAATCTGTAGCCACTCAAAACTCAGTGACTTGAACGTTTTGCCTTCGAATCTGGAATGTCTGCCTGCGTCTCTAAAGTAGTGGACTAGCAAGGGCTTATTTCGTTCCACTGCTGAAGACCACAGCCGGAATTTCTTGCTGCGGCGCACTGCCGTTGGAACTTTCGGTTTCGGTTTGCGATGTCGCGTTTTTTGTGATTGCAGCAGACTTAAGTGTCTGCTACAATCACAAAAAAGTGTCACTGCACGTAGATTTTAATACTTTACGTGTGTATTCACATCAGCTGTGGCGCTCCAATGCAAGAATAACCTATCGCGTGTAGTAGGAACATTTCTCTCGCTCGTTCCACCATCGCAGTGATGAGCGAGGATCACAATGGACCACAAAAACAATAAAGCTCGATATATTATTTCCACAGACATAATGAAAGCGTACATGCGTGACGTGAATTATAAACGTTTGGTTTCACTTCAAAGCCAGCCAAGTCAAGTCTGTGAGGCAAACTGGTAACGCGCACATACTCAAGAAGTGGTGGTGGTGGTGCTGGTGAAAGAGCTCGCCAAATATTCAAGAAAACTGATTTAGCGTTGAGGCTCGCCAATGGTTCGTTCGCTGAAGACGTCTTTCTCCTCCGGCGAGCCCCGCCAGTTTCGTGATCGACGGATCAAATCCTTGTCAATGGCGAAGGCAAAGCAGCTTGACCCAACAGCATGCGTTTTGTGTGCAGGAGGCCAGTTGTGGTGGTCGTTGAGAGGCTGTTTCTTTGATTCGTTTTCATCAGATTAACTGCAGAAAATATTCTAAAAAATAGTCGGTCAAACACTCATTCCCGCGGTCTGCTGCCGTTTTTCATCGTTGTCGTTTTGTGCACTGATGCGAAACACGTACTGCGTCGAGTGATCCATTCATTGGACCAAAAATCGTGAGATTTCCATAAATCTCTGTAGATCTGTAGATTTTTCAAAAAGTAAGTACATCTCATGATAAATCTGTAGGTGTGGCAACACTGCAACACATTCCACAAAGAGAAGAAGAGAGACTACACTACACAGACGAACGAATAGAGGACGGGGGAGGGGGAGGGTCTTGTGTCAACGCCGACGCGGACGCGTGAAGGCGAAGTATGGCATTAACTAGCGATGGGCGATAGTCATCCAAACACTATCGATAGTACTATCAATGGCTGAGACGACTACTTATTTAACTATCGATAGTTTTGCTCAAAACTATCGATAGTTGCAGCTATAGATAGTAAGCGGGACACAGTCCAGACCCGCTTGCTGCGAAAATGTAGAAGTCACTGCCCCCATTTGTATTATCAATCTAATCAAATACCTTTATTTATAGTTGCACAATATTGATAATTTTGAAATAGTTTCGGCACGTTAGCATAAAAAAAATACCGATTACATAAAACAGAGGAAGTGTTCTGAAAAACGGACGGAAACCTCTGTTCTGCTTAAACCAACACAGCAGAAAAAGAGATTTCGTGGATTGCTGTGCGCTATGCGTGTGGTTAACATTATTCAGAGCAGCCGCATACACTGCCAAACTATCAGTAGTTTGTGGTGCTGTCACTGTAGTACGGGTTTGTGACAATAAAGGACCACTAATTGGTCCTCAGAAATCCACGCTTCCTAGCAGTCGAGTTATAATACTCCGATATTGCATATCTCATGAACTTCATATTTTATTTCCCATGATCGTATTGCTTTCTCCCCCCCCCCCCCCTTTTTTCAGGTTTCAGGTTCGCCTGTTAACCCCAATGTTGCAGATTCGACCGTCCCCGACCCCACCAACACAGTGGAACGCTACAAGTCGCTTAGTCACGTTAATTACATTCGGGCCTTTTCCACGGACGAAACACTGTAGCAGTGCTCGTGAACCTCTCCAAGATCTAAAGGTGCGGGTGATCAACGAGTGCAGTGTTGTTCTTCTAAAGTACCGGCGACAGTTTCAGGCGAATGAAAAGCATTCTACGTATGACTATTTTGCCGAGCACTGGCAAAAGCTTCCCGTCATATTTTTTCTGTTATCTTTAAGGAAAGATCTTTCCAGGCAGTTCCCCTGGAGGCCTGGACCCATCTCTCTCTCTCTCTTTTGTTTTGTTTTCATCGCCAACCTAAACCACTTGAGAGGCGATGAGAAGAGCTTTTGTAAAGACGCTATAACAATATCACTATAGGAGAGACGTCCATTCAGCTGCTTTTCCATTCTCCTTTTCCAGTCACATAAATGGACGTGACTCAGAACAGTCTTTGCTTGCAAAGGATGCCGTAGTTGAATTCTCCCTTAGGAGTACCACTCCACGACAGCTGAAAGACGGCAAGGGGAAATGTGGCAGCGCATGCGGTCCTTCAGCGGCTGGTAAAGATAAAGATTATCGGAAGCGCGGCACACATTTATGAGAAAGGATTGTGGACAATGATTAAATAGCGGTAGATAAATTTAGTGGTGAAGGCGTAAGTCCTGGTTATTTATCTTATATGGTTATTTACTGCATTACTTTGGCTGAGGTTTGAATATTTGGAATATCTATAGGCCGAGACTCAGAATGTTCGATATATTACGAACGCGAAGGAATGCTGAAAGGGGGATCGAGGAGTAGGTGCCAGGTTTAATCGGTTTCGGTGCTTCGTAGGATGTATCTGTCGTTTCGTTACGACTCTGCACTTGACGAAGGTGTTTTTTTCTCTCTCTCATTAAGAGACAACAGGTGTTTGTGAGCAGCACCCTATTGTAACTGATAAACAAGATACCCCACGCCTCCACTCGTTGCGAACATTGCGAAGGCAGGCTGTACTCATAAAAATTGTAAGAGGTGTAATTGTACGAAATCAGTAAATTGTTTGGTGGTGGTGAAGTCGTTATTTCCGAGATGCGCACCTGTCTGTTTTTTCTATTGGGACAGATTTGCCATGGAAGCCCTTGGCCAGATACACGCAGGAAAATACAGTACGCCCTCCGTATCGTCAATAGAGTGTTTTAGTGCATCGTACGGTATCGCCTTTGCGTACGGAAGGGATAGCACGCTCACAACAGAAAGAGAGCTTCGCGCAGTGCACAGAACTACAAACGCTATCCCTTCCGTACGCAGAGGCGATAGCGTACGATGCACTAAAACTCTCTGTCATCGTCAATGCGATGCGTTGGGTGTAGGGAATAAGCCTGTTTGTCGGTTGACGAGAGGCTGTAATCTGTAGATAAACTGGAAATGCAGACTTCTTTCTGCATGACAACAATAGGCAGAGCTATGAAGTAATTAATTTCGGATACTTAAGGCACTATGCTTAAGAGCTAAGCAATTACTGTTCCAAATACTTTAGCAACCGGTAACTGTATCTGAAATATAATTAGATCTTACCTGTGACTTGTATTCGAGATGTAGTTAGTGTTGACGCAGATAGCGTTCAAAATGAAACGACAAAACAAAGTGCAGTCACGTTTAAACAAAAAAATTGAATGGCTGGGTTAATCACGTACCCGATGCAGTATTACGGCCGTACAATGAAAGAAGGTACGAGTTATCAGTGGATAAAGTGCGGGTAGCTTGGGGCATGCGTGTTGTTGTTCCTGCTTCTATGCAGAAGAACGTCCTCACTTGTCCATGAGAACCACCGAGGGATATAAGCGACACACAGTGCACAAGCGATGACAAGTTTAGTGTGGTGTCCTAGGATAAATAGTGAAATTGAAATGGTCGTAAAGAAGAGAAACATTTCAGTTAACGCAGACCGCTCCTCCGAAAGTGTGTCATGAGGCTATCCGAGACGTCGCTGGCAGCGAGTCTGTGTATATGCCTACTAGACGATGGTTCCATGTCCAAGATAATGGTCTTGGTTGATGGGATTTAAAAATGTATGGAAGCTAGTGTTTGTTATGTCGTCGCACACATCAAATGAACTATCGAAAAGCTATATACGAGGGGGATTCACGCCTATGGATTGCCTGAGAAACTAGTATCGGACAGCTGTCCGCAATTAGCTTTTCATATTTCCGAGGCTATATTTGTGAATGGGGCACTGCACGCGCGTGCGTCACCCCACCGACCAGCTTCGAATGTGGCAGCAGAACGCCTGGCTCATACCCTAGGAAACGACCTCCTACAAGTACTCAGTGTATCGTATCGTATAGACATTTTTTTTTCGCTTATAGAAACAAGCTGAATGCTGTAGGACGCCGGCTGAGCTGCTTCCACTGACTGTTGGCTTGGTTACGCAAGACATGATTGCACTTTCTGCACCCTCCGATGAAACAGAAAATGCGATCGTGCCAGGAGAAAAACAAGAAGAGCCGTCCTTGGCGGGCGCTCACAGTTGGTTAATCCGTACAAATCAATGGCACACGTCCTTGTGACCTGCTTGGTTGACCGACTCCGTAAAAAGTTGGGTAAGCGGCTCAACATATGCTGTGCGCGTGAACGAATAGGATAGTCCACACTGAACACATCAAGCATAGAGGCAGCACAGACAAATTCGTTCCGCAAACTTCTTGGAATCAGTTGGGGCTTCACCGGAACCGGATGCAGAGGAGCAAGATCCTCGGTAGACCTGGACGAACTAATCCCCCATCCTTGCCCAGCTAAACAGTCAAATTCAAGGGGATACTGCAGCTGCGGAAGAAAATACAACTTGTTTAACTACGACGCACGAAATTG
This sequence comes from Ornithodoros turicata, assembly GCF_037126465.1. Taxonomy (NCBI): domain Eukaryota; kingdom Metazoa; phylum Arthropoda; class Arachnida; order Ixodida; family Argasidae; genus Ornithodoros; species Ornithodoros turicata. Next base: position 23,096,531 of record NC_088206.1, on the reverse strand, counting down.
GAGCTTCAGCTTCTCCATCTCCAGTATACCCTCCGGCGCACTACTGACGTAAAATGGGCTCCAGGACGATACCAGCCGTGAAAAGTAATTTTGGGCGACTGACTTATTACTAGTTTTTATTTATTTATTTGAAAGATACTGGGTCCGGTCAACATTTGAGGGCCGTTAGGCACGTAGCATGGTACGCACCAACATTGAGCGCTCAAATGCCTGCACGATAATATGAGAATACTTAGCCAATACAATTTTTTTCGGAAATTCTCAGCCGAGAAAGAACATGACGTTAAGATACTTGTCACTCTTGAAGGCAACTTATTGAACTCACGGACTGTGTGAGGAAAGGCTTTCATGCAATGAAGCATACAGATCAGTTTATCAAGCATGGCTTGGAGTCCAGCTTTTGAATCGCTGTATACGACCCATTCGGCAGGTGACTGTTGTGCTACTACGTACTGTGTTCCTTTTTTTTTATATAGAATCAAACTCAAACTCAAATCATGCTTCTGTCCAGTGTTACGATTCGTATTATAGCTAAAGTAATCATGGGGATTTAAAGGAACTATCGCATCCGGAAACGTGTGTATGAGACCGATACAGTAACGTTTGGTGTCGCTTCACAGGCTAATTTCACTTTCGAAAACAGCTTACATATGAAATCAATGAGTTTTAAATATTCACACTGCCTCTGCACTTAAGGAATCCCCAGCGATAGTAACATCATGTTGACGTAGGCGAGGCTGAGGTAGGCCAACGGGAGCGTAGCCCTGCACTCTAAGAAAAAAGGGTGTGAAAAGGTGGTAGCTTCTATAGTTACCACCTAGGTCAACATAGCGTCCGATAAAGGGTATAAAAGGGTAGTAAAAGCAATTATCATATATCCGAATTGCTACAGAAAGGCGTACGGCCCCCTCTCTCATCGAATCAGAAGCGATAACCCTGTCATTGGTAGTTAGCAGGTAGAACTTTGCAAACTTTCAGGCACAACATATGCGATAACTATTACCTCCTAAAATGTGTAACTGTTTTTCGGAGAGTGTGGCGATTGTCTCTTAGCTCGTCTGCTTCGCGTTCGCATACTAAATCAAAAATCCACTGTAAATTCGCCTATTTTCGCTTATGAGTGTAAGTTCTGACGCGACTATGTCGCATGGAACACGATGTTATCTTCCTGGCTGTAAGAACACGTCCTGCGCTAACCCAGAAACGACATTCATCCCGCAAGCCGATCGCAGGTCTCCGCGACTTGAAGACGCCCAGCTGTGTTACTGTCGAGTAACCACAACGAAAACCGTGTTGTTTGTTTGTATGTAAGGAAAAAAAAAAGAGAGGAGAAATTGAACTCGTCTCCCGACTTGTTCTGCTTCTCCTAACAAAAAGTCTCACCTCCCCAACCCCCCAAAAATACTTCCGATGTGCTCCATACTGGCAAGTTCGCTATTCACTATTCACATGTTCGCTATTCAGCAGTCCACTATTCTCATGTTCACTAGAAGTTCACTACTCACAATTATTCACTATTCACAATTATCCCAAGATCATGCACAGAGAATCCTAAAAGGTTGTGTTCATCCCACAGCTCTGAACAAATTTTACAAGTGCCGCCAAGGCAGCATCCCTCGTGTTCGGTGCTCAAAGTCCCAACACCTTCACTATATTGAGGACACTGCTGTCTAGTCGAGCAAGTGTAGGTTTCAGAGTAGCTCTTTGAGACGCGTGTCTACACTCTAAAATCTGTACCTCTTAAAACTCCCTTTTATAAGGTACATTTTTGCAAAAACGTACCCTTTATTTTATGCGGTACGAAAGCATCTAAAAGGTACAGCACTTTTAAGGTACTGCCGTCTAACAGGTACCCCCGTATAAAGGGTACAGCCGTCTAGCAGGTACACCCGTATAAGAGGTACAGCCGTCTAAGAGGTAGTGCCGTCTAACAGGTACGTCTGTCCAAGAGGTACTGCCGTCTAACAGGTACAGCCATTTTAGAGGTACCGTCGTATAAAGGGTACAACCGTCTAACAGGTACACCAGTCTAAGAGGTACGCCCGTCTAACAGGTACGCCCGTCTAACAGGTACGCCCGTCTAAGGGGTACAGTTGTCCAAGAAGTATACAGTCCACACACAACAGAGAGGGACATGTTTGTGGTGGCATAATCCGTACGTGACGTATCGCACGCACAGTAAAATGTACAACGCGCATCATGTATTGTGCGTTTACGCTTTGGTATCAGTAGTGGTAATACACACTCGCCGAAGTGTGCATCTCTAACATACGCGAAGGTGACCAACGTGTTGCAAGCACATGCGGGACAAAGACAAAAGACGATCAAAATACTGAACCGCTTTTTATTTGACCTTCAGCGATTTCAGCAGCTGCGAAAGTCGTGGCTTTCTGTACGGCTTCGAGAATTCGTTGTCGCCCACAACATACAGGGTGTCCCAGAAAACGTGTCATTGAATTATAATAAAAAAACTACGCCACCTAGAATCATGCGGTCAACAGCATTTGTTCTTATTAGGTTTTTGTCACCTCCTAATGTGAATGTCATGTACTCCAAGTTTAATTATGTAAATATTTGCGAACTGAACTCGGAAACTTGCCAAGTAAAGGTCACTTTTTTACCCCACCAATATGAAGAGCGTGCCGAATTCACTCAAATTCATGATAATTCACAGTGATATTCACGAGCTATCCCATCGGAAAAAAATAGCCGAATATCATGCTTTTCGGAGCACCGGACCATAGCGCGCGATGACTTTTTGAGCGCAATCGCTCTCAGTGCGACGAAAGGAGGTTCCGAAGCCAGCCCACAGAGTGATAGTAGAAAAAGTAACAGTTCCTAAACTTGGGAGAGGGAAAGCATTATCCCAGCGAAAGTCGGACGTGATAAGCCATGCCTGTTTCATCTCTTTCTGCGACGTCGGCGAGGACTGGGTTTCCAACCTCCTTTCGTCGGACTGACAAAGATTGCGCTCAAAAATTCATCGTGCGCTATTCTGTGCGACCTCCGTAGAGCATGATGTTCGGCTATTTTTTCCGATGGGATATCTCCTGAATATTCCTGTCAATTAGCATTAATTTGACTAAATTAGACACGCTCTTCACATTGGTGGGGTAAAAAAGTGACCTTCACTAGGCAAATCTCCGACTTAAGCTCGCAAAAATTTACATAATTAAACTTACGTTACACGACATTCACATGAGGAGGTGGCAAAAACCCAGTAAGAACAAATGCCATTGACCGCATGACTCTAGGTGGTGTAGTTTTTTTTATTATAATTCAATGACACGTTTTCTGGGACACCCTGTATATCTGCAGCAGGCCTAACAACTGGCCAAAAGCAGCAGGGTATGTCACGTTTTTTTTAGGTAGTAAACTGTCAAGCAGGAGAGCAGCGCAAACTCAAGCATGCCCGACGGTTCCAGCTGCACAGCCTCTCCGTCACTACACCAAACAAGGCTCTCCTGCCCGAAAAAGAGTTTCGGTCCCGTAGAGACTACGTACCTCTTCGGGGACGATCTGGAGAGGAACGTCGCAATTAGTTCGTGTTTCTGCCTTCCAAAAGGATTGTCTCAAACAAAGGAAGCAGCCCATATACCGTTGATATCAGGTCATCGTCAGGGCGGGTCAGGTCAGCGTTTTGGAGTAGCCAGTTCTGACTGGGTCGGGACTAACCTCTCCATATTTTTCTTTCTTTTCCAATCCAATCCAATCCAATCAGGTCATACTTCGAATTTTTTCGGACGCAAGAATACGTCCACATCGACGAATGTCGGCGATTCTTTTTCCTTCATGTCTGAAAAAGCCGCCAGGATGTTAGTCATCTCCACCATTGCTTGATCAAAGCTTTTGCGGAATCTGACGCCGAATTCCAGCATCAGCTGAGAAACAAATGAAGTTCAGATATTAGAGATAAAATTACACTGTCGGCTTGAGCAGTACCAGCACAGCAAAGCCGATCACTTCGCTTGACTTATTTCGATCGTATGAATAATTAGTGTTGACAAACTACATTACTATCATGACAAACTACATCGCTACGCCGTTAAGTGAAGACGTCATTCTGACCCATAGGTGTTTTGCCGACTGGCTACTCTTGGTGCCTGACTTTCCAGCAAAGCAATGTATCAAGGCGACGAGATTTCGTAATCCCTGAGCTGTCGATTGAACGAAGCGCTAGGCTGTCGCACCCGACGTCGGCTGCTGCGGCCGAGCAGCATCCACTCTTATGGCGCTTTCCTTCATTGTGTCCCGTCAACCACCCATGCACTGGACCATATACAGTGACTCCAAAACCGCCCTCCAAGCTCTGCAGTGCACCATGGGCTCGAGCTCCCTCGCTCCACTGGTGTGTGACGTCCTCAGGGAGTATTCGTGTGCTGTCACACAGACACATAACATCACCTTGCAGTGGATCCCAGGTCATTGTGGCGTCCCTGGGAATTAGGTTGCCGACCTACCTGCGAGACGGGCTCATGTGGCACGTGACATACCGACGCACCCTACGTATTTCACCCAAGCGGACGCGAAGCAAGCAATTGGTACTCTTATGAGACGTCTGCGCAGTGAACACTGGCGCAGAAGTGTCCCTTCTACGTCGTTCCTGCGCAAGGTGGGCCCAGATCTCCGTTTTTATATGCCGTGAGCGCTTCCTCGACCCATCACGTCGCTCATCTACAGGCTTCGCCTCAACGTGCCACACAGTGGACGACTTTTGTTTAAGCTCGGCAAGGTCCCGTCCCCCAAATGCGGTCTGTGTGATGTAGTTGAGGACGTGGATCATATACTCCAAGACTGCCCGAGGTACAGTGCACACCGTTGTACCCTTGTGTCGTCCCTGTCCCGCCTGGATAATCAGCTATACTCCACCGAAAAAATTCTTGGGTGCTGGCCAGCAAATCAGCTCATACCTGCCATGCGCGCCCTTGTGCAATTTCTCGTCTCGACGGACCTCTCTGACACAGTGTGACGCTCTTTGTTTTTGTGCATTGAGATTTCGCTTTTGGTGCCAAGCTAGGTGGTGATGTCCTCATTTATTCTGTTTCCATTCCGTTTCAAAGCGTCGAGTTTTGTGTAGTTTCCCTTTCTTTTCTTAATGACGCGTCCTGGAGTAGCCAGTCCCGAGTGGCTCGAGACTAACATGTCCATTTTTTTCTTTTAAAAATCAATCAATCAATCGCTCCAGTATAGAATTATAATTTTATTCCCTACCCGCAGTGCTGGATTCAAAAAGAATCCATTGAAGGTGGCCATGCCATGGGGTAGTAGTATTCGTTAATTGACTGACGGGAGGTACAGTGGCGCGCAGACTTGTCTTAGCCAGCCGAGTGCATGTCATTGGGCGCTGATAGGCAGCTGGAAACGAGATTGGGATGATACACTATCCCCTTAGGGAGGGTCGGTACGCACAGCGGATGAGTTCGCGTTTCGACATCTCCGTTGTGCGTACCGACACTCCCTTCCACGGGATAGTGAATCATCCCAATCTCGTTTCCAGCTGTCTATCAGTGCCCGATGACACGCGTTCCGCTGGTTAAGGCAAGTGTACGCGCCACTGTATCTACATCGAAAAATATTTCAGCGCTACAACTGGGACGATAATTAACCTTCAGCACTAGACAAGCCTGAAATAATACATTGAAGTGGAACGCTTCTAGGTTGTTACAACCCTCAATACAATCGCATACGTACTCTGGCAAGCTACCGTTCACCACGCTCACCCTACACATGCGCGTAGTTGTAGCGGAAATGAACAACGTTAAAGAGCAACCTACCATGAGCAGGTACACCTTCCCGGTCTTTCCATGTCCCTTAACCAGTCATCTTAACCGTGCGAAGACGGCAGCTTCCTGCTCACAAATAACCTTCACACGCGGACGCGGCTGCACTTACAACGCATGTTTCTTCCGTAGGTATCAAAGGTTCGATTCGCTAGATATGAGGCAAGATAAACAAAAAATAAGAAACTGACCCGCCTGACCTCATGAAACCACTGGAAGTTGTGGCTTGTCGGCTCGTCGACAGCTTATCTGTTCCGGAATGTTCTTGTTCTTTTAGTTTTCATGTTGGCCAAAAGAAAACCTGCCTCCTTCACGAACACACGGAGTGAGCTCAATCTCTTTCTATTTTAACAATGTAAATACCCAATAAGCAATAAACATCACATATACAGAACGGCATTTTCCTTGCTCACTGTCTAGCCTGTGTTCGTAATATATTTGAAACAAACGCAGAAATATATACAAAAGTACCACAGTTGAGGCTCTTTAGCTGACGACATAGACAGGAAACGTTTTATCATCTGCCGTGGATGAAACAATCATAGTTGTAAATCAACAACTAATCTTTATCTCCGAGTCCGTGCGATGTACATGCATTATCTGACTGCATCGAACCCTTTGGGGCGTTACTTGAACGCAAGAAGTGCTGAAAGCAGCGGAAAGCACAATAAAATTTTGCGCAAGAGGTACTGCTTTATACGGTATAAGTCGCGGTACCTCATAAACTGACCGTGTACCCCATAAATATGCTTGTATCTCATACATACAAAGCGAGATCCTTTGTCTAGCCCAGTACCTCTTAAAGCAACTGCGGAAAAGAACTGATGTACCTGATATTTACCAGGTACAGTTCGATATAAGGTACGTTATAAGGTACCGATTTTAGAGTGTAGTGCAGTGCATTATAATATGCTCACTATCATCCACCGTTGCACAAATCAAACAATTCGATGAGTCGGTTCTTCCAACTGTATCAAGAAAATGACGGCCATAAGGCACAGTTAACAGACACCGATGTAAAAACGTCTGAACAGAGCGCGGTAACGTAGACGGAACACAGAACTTCAGCTCCGGATCTATGCGATGTAGCCGCAACGAATCACTCTGCAATTGTACCCATCGCCGTCTGCACAGTTCCTGCTACAATGACTTTAATGGAGATATCTGACTTTGAGTATATCAACGGATGTAATGTTGAAGATAGGTGTGCTATATCCGCCAGTTCGTCTGCAGCTTGATTCCTTCCTATACCCACATGTCCAGGAATCCACTGCAGAGTTACTTTGTGGCCGGCGACTCTGCATTTGTTGTATTCATGGAGTATTTGGCTAACTGTTGGTGTCATATAGCCATTTCCCAAGAATGAAATCATGGCTTGGAGTCCAGCTTTTGAATCGCTGTATAGAACCCGGCAGGTGATTGTTGTGCTACTACGTACTGTATTGCCAGCTGGATGGCTACCAATTCTGCTGTTGTTGAAGACGTTTTGTGCGACAGTCGTGCCATTCCTTCTTTCCTGTCCAGTGGAACCACAAAAGCAGATGCTGAGCCTGATGCCGTCGTCGATCCGTCAGTGAAAATAGCAGTGCTGCTACAGTGACACTCCATCATAGATAGACAATGCTGTCTCAGCGCTGCAGTGAGCCAAGTGGACTTGGAGTGGTGTACTCCAGGCACGGAGATGCAAATCCGCGGTAGCTCTAGAGTACAAGGGGGATGTTGAGTCGCTCTTAGAGGTTATGTTTTTGGCAAGTTGCGCTGGTAAGGAGCAATGGCTTTGTAGAAGTCAGAATTTCAGCATCTCAATATCCGTGCCAGGGGGTGCTTGTCATGGCCCAGATTCAGGCGCAGATAGTGGCGCACTATTTCTTGCGATCTCAGCACCCTCTACAGGTAGTTCTCTAGCTTCAGCTGTTGCCAAAATATTGGAGGTGGCTCGAGGTACCCCGAGGCAGATTTTCAGACCTCTTGTTAGAACTATCTGTAGTGTCCTCTCTGCTGTGTTGTTTATCCCATATAGTACAGGTAGATGGTAAGCCACCATTTGCCGAATAAGAGCTCGATGTACCGTAAGTAGGGACTTCGTTTACATTCCCTAACGGTGGCCGGAGAGGTGACGAAGGACGTTGGCCCGTGCCTCAGACCGCTCCTGAAGTTGTTTTATATCAGCAGACCATGATAATTGTGCGTCAATGACGACTCCTAAGGAGCGGTGACGAGACATCCTCTGAACTGGCAGACCATTGAGAGTCAGTTGAAGACTCTTCATTCTTTTTCGAGTAAACGGGAGAAATAGCCTTCCCGGCAGATACGTCCATGCCTCTGTCCGAGAGGAAGGATACCGCGCAATCTATCACATTCTGGAGTAGCTGTTGCAAAGCAGGCAATTGCGACCCAGACGTCCATATACATATATCGTCAGCGTAAATGCTGATGTAGACGTTCTTGGGTAAACAGTGCGGTAAGTTTGCCATGATTACGTTGACCAGCAGAGGGCTCAGGACCCCACCCTGCGGCACACCGCTACCGAGGTCGTGATAATCACTGTTCCGGTCCTCGGTCTGTATGTACACAGACCTTCCTTGAAGATAGTCAGCAATCCACCGCCGATCCCGACCCCTTATCTCCCGAATGTACAGGCCATGTAGCGCGTGGCCGGAGCTCACCGTATCATATGCTTGCTTAAATGTCAAGGAAAGCTGCCAGAGCAGTTCGGTTCTGGGCGCGTTCGTGTTCAACAAAGGTGACGAGGTCCAAAACACCATCCATAGTAGACCTGCCCTGTTTCAAACAAGGCATACATTCCGTAAGCATCTTCTGGCTTTCTAGGACCCACTCTATTCAACCTAGGATCATTTTTCCCATGACCTTACACAGGCAACTTGATCAGCTAATTGGTCTGAAAGACGTTATATTCCTGGGAGATTTTCCTGGTTTCAACAAAGGTACCACTTTAGAGAGTTTCCAGCCAATTGGGAGCTTGCCGTCGTTCCAACTCTTATTAATGATACCTAACAATGCCTTCAGAGCGGAGGGTCCTAAGCCAGCGATGTGTTTGTGTGTGATACCATCCGGACCTGGGAAAGACTTGCTTCGCCTTGTTCGTATAGCTGTCTACAGCTCCGTTAGACTGAAATCATTCTCAAGGGGCGCTACACGCCGTACACGGGGCGCTATCGGCTAGTACAGTGCTCCTTGCAGCATTTTCCAGAGATGCCTTGTATGCGCGCGTCAGAGAGGAGGTACATGGCTTCGTCAGTAGGTTACAAAACTCATTTGCAATAGACCTCTCGTCGGTATTGAGGCGTACAGCCAGCGCCCTGAAAGGGTACGATTGCGTAGTATTTACTGTTCCGAGTGTCTGCATTACCTGCCATAGGCGTGTCGTAGGTGTGAATGGTGATAGTGATGAACAGAAATATCTCCACTGTAGTTGAGAGAATCGTTGCAAGTGCCGCCGTATTAGACGCTGCAGCCGACATGCTTCGCGATAATCGACTTGATTTCCAGTTCGGCGAAACCGCCTCTCAGCTCTGCGTCGAATCGCTCGTAGCCTCTCATACTCTGCGTCTACGCGCGTGTGCGTGTTAGGAGCTATGACGACCGTCAGGGCTCCGACCTTTGAGGCTTAGCATAACAATGCTACGGGTGTTCGCGACGCCATCTTGCTTCTCGCGTTGTTGTTGTTGTTGTTGCTCCTCAAGCGGGATGGCGCTTATCCGCAAGGCGTAGTTGGCCTAGAGTTGGCCTTCTTCCTCTTCTCGCGGGGCCGCACAACCCGCGTGACACCTCCGATATACTAGTGAAATGCGGTACGCTATTACTCGAGGGGATCTGTAACTGCGATACGCTATAGCTGAGCTCCGATAACGTCACGCATATGCCATGATACCAACGCCGTACCGTATAGTATAGGAGATGCAAAAACGGTCTACTAATGGCGAATTCGCTTGGTTGGTCAAAATGTGGCAAAACGGCCGAGCGCTCGGAAGTTGCTAACCTTTTGCCCGCACTGGGTCACGTGACAGTTGCCACCCGAACATGAGTGCCATGAATCTAGCGGTTTTAGTCGCGTGGGTCACGCTAGGGGCATCGCGGACGCTCATCTTCGGGCTTCGTCGTCTGATAACCCACGTGAACTTGGACGTGCGGACCAATGCGGGCACTCGCCACCCTCACAATGCGGATGTGACGACACTGGACATAGCTGTGCAATCTGCTGCCCGATCGTATCGAGACCACGCGAAAAAAGTGCTAGCTGTCAAATTCCGGGCGCTTGGAAAGCGCCACGTGAATAATCGAGATTGCTGCGCTTTGACGAAGCGAACATGGCTGTTCGGGATCTGGCAAAAAAAGTTGTCACGAAATCACCACACGAATTTGCCATCAAACTTTCTAATATCTCGCATGACTAGATCGCCGGAGAACGCTCACATTATTGACGCAATGTGCAGGGCGCCCGACGCCGGGCGAAGTTCGCCGCTTTTTCGCCGCACATTCGCTCCATGGAGGTTGGTCTTACATCTCACGCCGCGCGATGCAAGATACTGCTGCTACTCGCATGACGTCACGGGGACTGTAGTGTACATTGCCGCATGTGACTTCGGATATATTCAAAGCCTATTATTAGCCGCAAAGTTAAAAAAAAAAAACGTAGTAGGAGCTGGCATCCCTCTAAGCGTTCTCTACTGGTCCACAACAGATGATTGACATCGGCATAACACGCGCGCGACACTCATTGCTAGTTCAGATATGCGTACTCAATTATATTATCATAGATCCCAAAGTTCTATTTCAAGAGTCCGTATAACTCCGTGTGTAGGCACAAGTAACAGCAAGAAACGCAATTTTTGTTGAAGTGAAGCGGATAAAACGATCTATAAAAGACTGCAATGTGAGATAATCTGACTTCATCGCACTAGGAGCTCGTCCTCGAAATGGAGGAACGGGAGCAGGACTCGTTTGAGCCAAACTCTCTCCGCCTGCCTGTCCCTATGGAGCGCAACCGCCGAAGCGTTGCCCCCCCCCCCCCAAAGAAAAAAGAAAAAGAAAGAAAAGAACATACCCTTCTCTGCGTCATGCAGAGAAGGACAAGGACGAGCAGCTCTTTTTTCGACTCCCTGAAACTCCCGTACTTGCCGAGTTGTAAGGCAGCGAACGTCGTGACTTTACGCGCCGTCTGCGGAGCAATGCTGACTAGAACTTTTCCATGGGCACGACATCGCTAACGACGATGTTTGCTCGTCTGTCGTATTTTTTTTCTTTTCTAACGCTGCTTTAGTTATTTTCTTGTTCTCTTGTATGAGAGGCACAGAATGAAGGGCAAGAATCTGACATCCTGTGCTCCGTAATGAACTTCACAGACGCGCGGCGGTGTCGATAGTTGTCCTTATCTTTTCACCGATCACCGTTCCCTCATCAAAATCTAATGACAGACGTCAATTTGTCCTTTTTACCGCGTTTTTGGCTATAACCTTCCCGTTGCCCTTTTTACGTATAATTTTGCTCCCGGAACGTTTCTTGGCGAACTCATTTCTTCGACGTTACTACCTTCCCGGTAATAGCGTCCCTTCGTAGCACACCAGAAAGAGAGGCGAAGAAATTTTTTGACGAAATTTATGCGGACTACGAGAAAGAGGCTGAACCTTTTTTTTTTTCGCGGTTGACGTTCCCACGTTAAGACACGCGATTGAAATCTCAGCGCATAACGTATTCAGTTATTCGTTCCGAGCCGCCTAATTTCACTCTCCTGGGGGCTTTCCGTGCTACACGTATTTTGCAATTCGCTTACGGGTCAGGAACAATTTCTACAGCGCTGAATCACGCCAGGCTGTTGGAAGGCAGGTTGTGGCACTGCTTCTTGATTTTGCTCTTCGCTCGGCTCTTTCGTGTGCAATCTAGATGTTCACGGCGTCTACAGTAAAAAAAAGTGTGCTTGTAACTTCTTCGCGGCGCCTTGGAATAATCAGACTTTTTTTTTGTAATATTCCGAGTTAGCGCCGCGAAGTAACTGTGGCTATGAGTTGCGTACAGACGACAGCAGTGGCGTGCAGAGTGGGATGCGTTAGTGGGAACTGTGCTGACCAGAGAGTCGAACCGAAACGTTTATCGGCTCGCTTCGGCGGTTTAGGTTCGACGATAAGGGTTCAGTTCCGGTTCAGCTCCGGAAGGCAACTACTGTATAATGGTTCGAACCGGTTTTTTTTAAACGGTTCGGTTCACGAACCGGTTCAGCACCCTTAAAAAAAAGGTTGTAGGAATTACTACTCAAAGTGCAGGAACGGCTTGTCGCAGATTTTACTAACATGTTAGTAACTGAGAGTAGTAACGACATAGGAAGTAGATGTTGCTACCTGTGCATTTACCCATAGGCACATTCTCAGAGGTCTAGAGCTTCAGGTCTGTAAATCACAACGGACGTAACCGGTTCTGAAATAAACACAGAACGAAAAATTCAAAAATGCAGATTGTCTCTACTTGCCCCAACCCTCGGTGCAAGACGAGACACGCCGTGGTAATGAGCTACCATAAAAATTAGTTTTTGCAATTTAAACACCTACACAGCCCCCTTGAGCGCACCACCTACATGGTGTGCGATAAAACCGCACAGAACCCGGTGCTATTTCCCTCCACCGTCCTTTGCAAACACGGCACCGCCGGCCTGGAGTGTCGCTGGTCGCTCGCTTTTGAGTGCGCTTCTGCTTTGCTGGAAATATTCTAGGGCACAGGAAAAATTGCTGGAAAATCCTAGGCAATATGCAAAAAAAAGAATCTCTGAGGAACAAGCATAAGGCCACCTAATAGTTGAGTGATCAGTTTCTAAATTACATTAAATTTAAATTGCATTACATTTAAATTACATTAAGTTGTCGCGTCTGGCCCCGTGGATACCATTGGATGCATTAATTTTTCAGTTAAACACCGTATATACAGGAGTGCCCAAAATTTGGATATATCCAGACGAATGAATAAAGAAATAGGATGCGGACTTACATTGACAGAATAAACTTGCGACACGCTGTTGCACAACTGACAAGAAGAAGGACTACAGAAAATCGCGCCTTTATGCGGGTCTTTACATTCCAGGCAGAGGTAACCGATTCTTTTTCGCTTCAACGCAAATACCAATCCGGTCAATTCTCACATGCAATAAAGCGGACATGCAGAGTCACCTATGAGTAAAGTTTCAAGCGCATGGGGCAACGCGTCTCTGAGACAGGCGGCGTCGAGGAAAAAATGTGTCATATTGCCCCACCTTACCCTATATATACAGGATGTCCACGATAATCGTGGAAATGATCTCTAACGCATAGCGATGTCAAAGAAAAACTGACACGGCTCTCCTATGACGTTTCTGTCACAAACGGGCTGACCTTACAATGCAGCACCTGTTTGTAACACAAACGTCATAGTAGAGCAGTCAGTTTTCCTTGGACAGCGCTACGTGTCAGCGATCATTTCTGCAGTTAGGGTGGACACCCTGTATAGCTCAGGTTGATTAGTATATTATTATAATATATGTCACTTCCTGAATGCTACCCAAAACTGTCATTGATCCCGAAGTCTCGTATATACACTTGTGTATGTAGACACTAGTAGTCATAACAGTTTTCAGTCATAACTGCCTATTCATCTCCATTCATAATTCCCATTCATCATCTTAAAATAAAGTTGTTGTTGTCATTCCGCGACTCGAGAAAATACTGAGCATTCCTGCAGGGCACGACTTTTTCGGCAAGCAAGAGGAAGGCTACGAAGCTAATAAAAGAAGAAGAATGAAACATAGTTTTTATGTTCATGCACAACATGCAAACGCGTTCATGCGTTGAGCATGTGTGGAAAATGTTTGAGGTATATGTTAACTACAAGTAATTTAAAAAGTCGACAGTACTCAAAGAGGACATATTTGCTGCATGCAAAATGTCCTGCAGTGACTACGGAAGTCGTGACGCACTTGCAAGTTTCGAGTTAAGCCTGGATTGGCCTTCAGGCTCTCCAGGTCAATTGCAATCTTTGTGCGCAGCGGTCGTGCGCTTAAAATTTTGTTTGCATTCGGCGGTGTGATCTGCGTATGACGTGATGGTCCACAAAGCATGGATCTTCATAGATTACGCCAAAATCGACAATGTGACGAGACGGAAGAAGACTTAACCGCACAGGTCGGCGAAAATGCACCGCGCCGTTGCATGCGTACTATCGCATTTTGTACATGTGCGTGGTGTTGGTAAAGACAACTTAATCGAACTTCATGTTCAGCGCTAGCTGTTAAATACTTCAGGGTTAAAAAGAGAGAGAGAGAGAGAGAAACGAGCCCCTTGCATTGGTGCTAATCTAAACTAATCGGTGCTAAAATAGTCCGGCAAGTTAAGCGAGTCGCGATGAATTGCGTTCCAGCTTATGGAAAAGCAAGTACTGGTGCTGAACAACAACAAATACATGTAGTGTGTGGTATAGGCACAGAGTTGTCATTTTGCCGGAAGGGGGGAGCAGGGGAGCCGGGGCGCAGCGGGCTTCGGTCCGAGAGCGAACGCAAAGAGTGCGTGTGTGTGTGTGTGTGTGGGGGGGGGGGGGGTGACAAGAGCACGGTTTCCCCGATGAATTCTTCCATGTTATGCGTGCGTATACGGTACCGTGGCGCATCACCGGACTTCTCTCTTGCAGGCCGACTTCTACGCCTTTACTTTTGCAGTGCACGGAGTTTCTAACTACTGCGCAGCAAAATTTTCTTTTATACGTTTCCTAGTATTTTTGTTGCGCGCATTGAGTACACTCATTCCAAAACTTGCAGTGATCTGTGTCTGATTGACATGGGCCAGAAAGACTGGGAGTATATCGAAACTACCCATTCTGTGTTTGAAGAATTACGAAATCCGACATGCTGCGACACTGACGGTGGTCAACAGCGATATGAGAACATGGGCCCAGAGCTCAGTGTAACGACTAGAAATGACCTACATAATCCTTATTTCAGCATACGCTCTCGATGGACCAGTTTTGGTGGACCGTCCCCCAGAGGGTCGGTGTCCCCGGGGCATTCCAGAAGGGTGTTCTCAGTATGGGCGTTCCGATACGGCTCAAAAGAAGAAAGCCTTTGTGAACAGGGTATTTTCAAGAAGGATCAAGTAAGAAGGGAGAATCGAGAAAGGGTAGTTTCGATAACCACCCGAAAGAATAGATGTAGTTGTTGTAGGTAGGTTGTAGTAACTGTCCCTAGGAAGACTAGAGACTGTGGACAGTGAAAAGATGGCTAAGAAGCAAGCGAGCTGGTGAAGTCGGTGCATAATGTAAAACCCCGAGTCTAGCGAACACGAAGAGACTGTCCTTTCGTGTAGCTTCGGACTCCCTCCAGAGCAAGGGTGATATCGAAGATAAACCTGCACCATGGCAGTGCTCGTAGCGATGCGCACCTGGTGTTTCGCGGGGAATTTGAAAAGTTGTACTTTTTGGTTGTGGTGTTTCGATCAGCGTGTAGCGCGCCCCAGTTCTGCGTAGCAACACGTGGTGACAACGCAAATACGAACGCGCCGGACGTTATTGTAGACTAAAGAAAAGATCGCCTAGCGATGACACAAGAGCCGCTAAAATAGCTAACGAATGGTGAGTGCCCTTCTTGCGATATTGGTCACTGCGAAGTCGATCCTCCCCACTTATTCTCATGAATTATCGCCAAGAGTTCGTCGTCATCGCTGTCCGATGTGCTGAAAAGAAACTCCTACACCAAGCAGCACGTAATTACGTACGGATGCCATCATGTACGTATGCTATGTACTCTGCTGCTGTCGCCTGTCGCAATGCTCCTTGGGATTGCGCTCCGTCGCGCGGTCGATTTTCTCGGTGCGCGTCGCGGCAACTCGGCGGCGCTCCGAGCGGGTGCACCACGATAATCGAAGATGTCCTGTGCGCACCGGTGCGGTTTATCGAAGATGGGCTGCCGCACCAGGGCGCACCAGTACGCACCGGTGCAGTATATCGAAGATGCTATTACATACCCGCCTCGTGTCTGACTGACCGAATGAGTGAGTGAGAAATATGTAAGAGAGAATGAGGGGAATAGCGTGATTGGTTGTCCGTCATCTTTGTACTTGAGGCACTCTAGGTCAAGGAAAGTCTGCTGCCGTGGTGTAGTGGTAGCATATCTGACCGGAAATCAGAAGAACCAGGTTCGGTTCCTGGCGTGAGCACCTTTTCCTTGAGTTGCTTAACTCCTCAAATTTCTCTATAGCGACTGAGCGAGATTGAAAGGGCCCCTCTCCATTAACGCTACGCCTCACCGACGCCCAAAAGTGCATTTAGGGGGTGCAACACCCTCCTACCCAATGGCATTCCTCAAGCATTTTTCAAACCGCAAAACTCCGCAAGGAATTAGTCAATTTGCATAAAATCTTGAATGAAAGATCGCAGTTCGTTCTAGTACTTAGTGGTGCCAGAAATTCATCTTTTATGTTGGAAATGTTTCCGCAGACGTCAGAAATTGCGTTTCGCGCTTCCTTCAATTTTGTTGGCCGGTCACAAAATAAATAGACCTAAGGTGAGAATTTTAATCCCATTAAATACTAGAAAAATATGTCTAAAATCGATATGTCCCGAAAGATTTTGTTTATGTCGAAGCATAGAGCTGCTACATGGATTCGCGTGAGCAATGGTTAGCCGATGCTGACCCGCTGGGATTTTGGCTGTGCGCGTTGGTTCCATCTGTCTGCATGCCACAGAAATCTGCACAAGTGGGAAAAACCGGATAAATTATCACAACCTGTCTATTGGCATGTGATAATAAATGGAGTGTTGGCGCGCAGCTATCGCTCTTATCTCGGAATCCCTCGTTCCGTGGTTCGTTCCGTGACTGTGCCTCGACAGTCACGGTTTTTCGCATTGCAGGAAACCTATATTGCGGAAAACGGATGAGACGCAAAGAACAAGCCTTACAAGAGAAGGCATCTGGATAATCTTTCAGTAGTATCAGACTCTCACGAATCAAGCAATCGAGAGCTAGCAGAAGCGACAGCACGCAAGACGTGTCTGCAGGAACGTCCGGAAACGGACCCTAGAGCGAAGCATTGTGGGCTATGTGCACTTGTTCAACAGATTTCAAGCGCTGGGAATCCACAGTCCGGTCAACTGCACACGTGCAGACATGGGGATAACGTTAGAAAAGAGAAATGAATTACGGAACGAAATTACGCTGCAATGCAAAGTCTGCTTGCTGAAGGCCGTTGATACTGAGGGCCCACCAGATAACATGTCAGATTTCATGGACGTGAACACAGCAGCTGTTTCCGGGGTGTTATCCATTGGGGCTGGGTATACCTTGAGCGGTTCTATAATGACTAGCTGCTTCCAGAGCTCGTTGACCCACGCGTACCACGCAGTATGCCGATCAGGGACCCTTACAACACACAGGAGAGGTCTTCGTAGTACAACCCTTTCGCCAGACTGTGTATTCATATTGCAGTGGTACATGTACTATAATTCCCTTTTCGTCACACAGCTGTCCTTTGCTGTGCTTGTAGTTGACCCCAATGGGGCTTTCATAATCTAATTCAAGTTATCAGACCAAGTGGCCGAAGCCTCTGATCCGCCTGCGGTGTCATGACGAACATGAGCACATTCCCGTGGAGCGTGAACTGCGTCACACACTGAGGGACACTGTACGCTATCTGGCTTATCACAAGAAGCCTGATTCCTGTATGTTTGTGTGTCCGTGGCGTTTCTGCTAGTGCCCATTGAGTATATTGTGGAAGCTTATCTCTTGTATTCACCTTTTTGACTGTTTTTTTAATACTAGTTTTTTATATACACATATTTGAGCTCTTCTTAGTCGGTATGCCACTTAACTGAAATATGCGCATCCTGCACAACGCTGTAGTTTGTCAGCTTATTGCCCAATCACATTTGTGTGCGGCAGTCGCATCCTGTTGTAGACAACACTCAAACGTTATGTTGTCTTGAACTGTCCTTGTGGATTAGGACGTGTTGTATGTGGGATCCGTGAGTTTCAGTGAAATAACACAGCGTTCACATAGGCGGTTCACAGCGAGGTAAAATACTACAGGGAACGGGAACACCAAGGGGGGGGGGATATAGGTTTATTGCAAAACAAAACAAAAAACACGAAAGAGGGGAAAGGTTAGCCTGGCTCCAGCAGCCGACTTGCTATTCCCGCTTACAAAAAGAAAAGGGAGAAAAGGAAAAATAAAGATCAAGAAGAAAAAGGAAGACAAATCGGAAAGAGCGAAAGAGGCGGCGCAGTCACAGGCTCAGCGCGAGCCCTGTGTCGGTAAGGAAGCGTACGAGTTCCCTTCCGACGCGCCACTGAATGGGGCGTTGCAGAGGGCCCAGTAGCGTTGCCAGCGTGACCTCCCTGAGCCCTAGGGCAGCTAGCCGCTCCATCAGAGTGGCACGGGGAGCGGCGAACAGGCGACAGTGGAGGAGTAGGTGGGAAGTGGTGCCCTCGGTAGAGCAGGCTGCACATGTAGGGGTGTCAAGCGTGTTGAGTTGGAAGAGCCGTGTAGGCGTTCGAGCCACGCTTAACCGTAGACGGTGGATAACGGACGCCTCCCTCCTCGTGATGTTTGGGGGAGGGACGTATTGCATTTTTGGGTCGATGGAGTGCAGAAATGTATTGGGCGAGATGGCACGTTCTGTGCCACAGGTGACAGTTGACAGCTCTACAACTTCGATGTTCTGCATTCTGTGTACTAAAACATCTGGAAGCGAACAGTTTGCCTGACAGTTAAAACATTGATGTAGAACGTGGCGTAGAACTTGGTATAGAACTTCGCGTACGCCAGATCGCCCTTCTCCAGGTGAGGGAACGGAGGGACTTGTTGCAAGAACGGTGGCCGATGATCAGCGTCCGCGTCTCACTGGTGACAATTTGTGCACTGAGCTCGCTTACAAATTCCAGTGCACAGCTGTTGATGCATGCCACCTCGTTACAAAAGCATGTGGCTATCAAGTTGTCCGGTTGTTGCAGCCTCTCCTTGCTGCCCAGCGATGGCGACCAGCAACCTGTCTGACGCCCCCGCACGCTGTACAATCCACCACAAGGACTGTACCGCTGGCACTGTGCTCGTGAAGATAACTGCCGCCGCTGTCATGTGCAGCTTCATTCCCTTCTTTTTAGACTTTGTGTAGATATATGCGAGTGTCGAAGTTGTGGCGTTTGCGTAAATGAGTCGACAACAGCACTGTCAACTATACTGAGACACCCATCACTGTTCAGGTGATCAGATGCCGTCAAAACTGAGAATGAACGCCACGTAAGACCGCACTGCCGACTACATAACTTGGCTGGTCTTTACCGATCACACTGAACCAAAAATAGAGCTTTAGATGTGCCAGTGTCAAAGCACCGTGATATCGTAGAACAGTCCACAATAATTTTACAGGACAGTGCACTAATGATCTGCAGATCATTAGTGCACTGTTAGTGCACTTAGTGCACTGTATGGGGCTGACGATGGTGCAGCAGTAATTTTCCTGTTCACGAAATGATCCCGACGATTCCGAATACACAGAAGCACATGTGAGCTTGCCATGAATTTATTCATGAATTCATTGGGCCCGGCGTCGGGAACTTGGCGCCCCCATCGCCCGGCAGCAGCCGCAGTAGCCCCCTCCTGCACTCACGGGTGGGTCGCCGCAGGAGGGAGACCCCCACGTATAGCTGTGCGTGGCTTTCCCGTGTCTGGGGAAACGGGGATCCTGGCAGTTGAGTGGACTCGGAGGTTGGTTTGGACCCTTCGGGGCCCCTCCGGGAAAACAACACACTGCTTTGGCCCCTGCTTCCCATAGTCGGGTGGTCCTGGAAGGCCCGGCCAGGACTATTCAGCTAGTCGCCATCTACTTTTCACTACTTTTTCTTTCTGCACTCTCCTCTCTTCTTCTTTCTTATTTCACCTTCTTTGGCGGCAAGGGTCAACCGTGTGCAGTTCTTTCACCTCTTGCGAAGCTGCACTTGGGTATAGTGCGAACGTACCTGTTATCGCGTGGAGCGCGATCCCGTGGTTGGGTTCCGTGGTGGACGACAGGGCATTTGCACAGAACATTGTGTATTATTTTATGGCATCACGTAACCCCAAAAGAAACGATCGGGACCGAAAACGGTTCCGCACCGAAGGACGAGTAGTGGATTTTTTAGAAACACCTGCGGAAACGTGGTTTCCAAAGTTTTTGATAATTCATGCTGAAAATGACACTGGTACTTTAGGCAAGTTATCACCATTTGTGACAGCCAGAGTTATCGAACAAGCAATAGGGAAGTCGTATCAGGCCAGGAAACTTCGTACAGGGGATATCCAGATTGAGGTTCAAACCAAGCAGCAGAGTACAGCTTTAGAGTCACTGAAACAGATTGGCGATATACCTGTGACGGTAACGCCTCACAGAACACTAAACACAGTGAAGGGCGTGATCTCCCAAGACGAGCTGCTGGACTGTTCAGAGTCTGAGATTGAGGACGGTTTGACTGAAGAGGGTGTTGTTTCTGCAAAAAGAATAACCATGCGCAGAGAGGGCAAAGAGATTCCCACTAAACATGTAATCCTTTCCTTCAGGCGTCACACACTCCCATCGACCATAAAAGCCGGCTATCTCAACTGTCACGTTAGACCTTTCATTCCCAACCCGAAGCGCTGTTTCAAATGCCAGCGCTTTGGGCATAGCTCGCAGACTTGTCGGGGACAGTCGACATGCCCGAAATGCTCTGGAAAGGATCATATGTCAGAAACCTGTCAGAATGACTTCAAATGTGTGAACTGCCAGGGTGGGCACCCAGTATATTCCAGGTCCTGCCCTCGATGGCAAGACGAAAAACAAGTCCTCAAGATTAGAACGGAACAGAACATCTCATACAAAGCAGCTAAGGCCCAACTAGAGTTCCAGAAGAAAGGTTCTTTCTCTGAGGTGGTGCGCAGGGGAGTGGCGCCCCTCAGAGTATCCGTGGAGACCCAAACCGTTGGGCCTCCACTCCACGCTCCCCAACAAAAGGAGAAGGACATGGAAATGTCCCCTCCTCCAGTATCTGCTGCCAGCCAAGTGGCTGGTAGTACTAACGAGGTGGCGACAGCTTCCGTAGAGGCTGCTGGCAACCTCTCCATCTGGGAGGACAGCACTCAGTGCTCGCCTCTAAATGCAAGCCATAGTATGGACGTCGACGACGATGACTGCTCGTCGCAGAAGTCGTCGTCGAGTCTTCCTTCTTTTTCCCAGGCTATGGAGAAAAGGGAAAAGGGCAGAGGCAGGGGTACAAAACCCAAAGATCAGCAAAAGGTACCTGCACCTAGAGTACAGCCCCCTTAACCACAATACAAACATGCGAAGACAGTCAATGTCCGCACACATCCGAGGTACTGTTCAGTGTTATGCGCTTCTATTTCTTTTGCCCGTCCTTTTCCCTGCTATGGACCAGGTTATCTGGCAGTGGAATTGTCGAGGATTCTATTCCAATTTAGAAGATATTAAGGACATTCTAGACAAGAATAACACTATTTGTGCATGCCTACAAGAAACCTATCTGAGTGCACAAAACATGAATCCCCTCAGGCACTATAACATGTTTAGGAAAGACCGCATGAACAACGCACGAACAGCTGGCGGTGTGGCTGTGATCGTACCACGGTCACTTCCGGCTAAAGAAATATCTGTTGCAAGTGAGCTAGAAGCTGTTGCAGTCCAAATCTGTCTAAACAAACTTGTAACTGTCTGTTCTGTGTACCTCCCTCCTTCAGAAAGAATAGTACAAGCGGACATTGAGAAAGTATTAGAGCAACTCCCACCTCCTTTCATTGTCTTGGGAGACTTTAATGCACACAACTATCTTTGGGGGAGCTCTAAAGTCGATAGTCGGGGGAAAATGTTAGAGAGGATCTTACTTGCTCGACCCATATGTCTTCTTAACACAGGTTCACCAACATACCTCCATACAGCCACACAATCTTGCTCCGCCATTGACTTGTCCTTTTGCAGCCCATCGCTGTTCCCAGACATTGCGTGGGCAGCGATGACAAATCCGATGGGCAGTGATCACTTCCCAGTGAAGTTGACGTATGTTTCAAGTACAAGCACAATAACAACACGTCAGCCTCGCTGGAAGCTCCGAGAAGCCAACTGGAGTTTATTCAAAGAACAATCAGAGTTCACTCCAGTATCTTTTAATGGAATGTCGATCGACGACGCCAATAATTTTATTACCAATGTTATGTTGGAAGCTGCTGTTCAGAGTATCCCGCAGACCTCCTCCCGTCTACCAAGGCATCCAAAGC
Source organism: Ornithodoros turicata (assembly GCF_037126465.1). NCBI lineage: Eukaryota > Metazoa > Arthropoda > Arachnida > Ixodida > Argasidae > Ornithodoros > Ornithodoros turicata. The sequence continues at coordinate 23,074,489 of NC_088206.1, read as the reverse complement.
CGTGGTGGACAAAGGACTGTGAGGACACACGGAAGCAACAAAATCGCGCTTGGGGTGTCTTTCGTAGGTATCCCACAGCACAGAACCTCTTAACTTTCAAAAAGGCACGTGCTAAGGCAAGGTGGACACGGCGCCAGGCCAAACGGTCCTCCTGGCGCAATTTTGTCTCGTCTTTAACGCACAAGACCCCATCAAAGATAGTGTGGGACAGAATCAGAAAGATCAAAGGAGAGTACAGAAGTTTTTCTGTCCCTCTGCTTGAGGTAAATGGAATTCCATGCCAGAGCCTAAATGAACAAGCTGATGTATTGGGTCAGCACTTTCACAATATATCAAATTCCTCCCATTACACAGACAAATTCTTAAGTGTCAAGCGACGTGAAGAACAGCGAACTGTCACAACAACGGGAGATGAGAACTGTGCATATAACCAACCTTTCACTGCCCGTGAGCTCCTGCAGGCACTATCATCAGTAAATGTTAGTGCTCCGGGCCCAGATCGAATCACCTACTCCATGCTTGTCCATTTATCAGAAAAATCCAAAGAAGGTTTGCTCAAGTTTTTCAATGACGTCTGGGGTAGTGGGCAAATGCCGTCAGCATGGAAGGTCGCTACAGTAATTCCTCTCCTGAAACCAGGAAAGGACCCATCAAACCCTACAAGCTATAGGCCCATTGCTCTCACTAGTTGTATTGGAAAAACTTTTGAGAGAATGGTCAATAACAGGCTGGTGTATTACCTCGAAGTGAATAACTGCCTAGACAATAATCAATGCGGTTTTCGAGCTGCGCGTTCTACTACAGACCATCTTGTCCGCTTGGAAACCGCAATCAGAGAGGCATTTGTCAGGCGGAGTCACTGTGTCTCGGTATTTTTTGATCTAGAAAAAGCGTATGATACTGCATGGCGGTATGGTATCATACGAGATTTGCATTCCTTAGGCATAAGAGGCCGACTTTTACGTTGTGTCGTCAATTTTCTTCACGGGAGAACCTTCAGGGTACAGTTGGGTTCCACCCTGTCAAGGCCATTTGTTCAGGAAAACGGAGTACCTCAGGGTTCAGTTCTCAGTGTGACTCTTTTTATTGTGAAAATGAATTCAATAGCTACCGCAATTCCTCCTTCTGTGTCTTACTCGCTGTACGTCGACGATGTGCAAATCTCCTACTCCTCGACAAATTTGAATACATGTGAGAGGCAGCTCCAGCTAACGATAAACAGACTTGTCGGATGGGCTGACCAAAATGGATTTAAATTCTCCCCAGAAAAGACTGTGTGTGTCCTATTTTCCAGGAAAAGAGGACTACTTCCAAGCCCAACACTGTCCATCAATGGTCGGGACCTTGCAGTCCAGGACGAACACAAATTCCTGGGAATGGTCTTTGACAAAAAACTGACTTTCTTGCCACACATCAAAGAACTGAAGACAAAATGTATGAAATCGTTGGCTTTGATGAAAGTTATATCACACAAGACCTGGGGAGCAGACAGAGATATACTGCACAAAATATACATCTCAGTAATTAGGTCCAAGATGGACTACGGTTCTGTAGTATATGGTTCCGCTCGACCGTCTGTCCTTAAATTAATTGACCCTATACATCATCAAGGGCTACGGTTAGCTCTTGGAGCTTTCCGAACCTCACCAGTGGAGAGTTTGTACGTAGAGTGCAACGAATGGTCTTTGGAGAGACGTCGTTGCTACCTCAGTATTCTCTACGCCCTGAAAATTAAAAGCTATCATCAACACCCTGCATTGTCTTGTGTCCAGGGCACACAGTTTTGTCGACTTTTCATAAGTAGATCATCAGTTGTACGTCCGTTCAGCATGAGGGTATCACACTATCAAGAACTCTATGATTTCTCTTGTCGGGATTCCTGGATCTTAGAATCCGGACTGGAAGTTCCCCCGTGGCAGCCAAAACCTGGCTACAATTATTCCCTAACAAAGTATGACAAGAAGGCTACTTTGCCCCTGGTTTTTCAACAGGAGTTTGAGGAATTGAAACACTCCTTTGGGGATCACGTGGAAATATACACAGATGGATCACGAACCTCTAGCAGCGTTTCGTGTGCCATGGTCTCTGCAGCAGTGACAAGGTCGCATCGCCTAAATCCAGTCGCATCTATTTTTACGGCCGAAGTGTACGCAATTATCTTAGCCCTCAATTTTATCTTGCAAACTAGCATTAGATCTGCTGTAATCTACACAGATTCTCTGAGCTGTCTACACGCCCTGCACAGTCTGCAGAGAACCAAGAATCTGTTGGTTAAGAGAGCGCTTTCCTTGGTAAGTAGAGTCATAAATAGAGGTTACAGACTAACGTTTTGCTGGGTGCCCAGCCATATGGGTATCCCAGGAAACGAGCAGGCAGATCGAGCTGCTTCAGCAGCCCTTACCTTAGACATCAGTCCATTTGACATGCCCTTTCACGACTTCAGACGGGTGCTAAAATGCGCCATTAACGCAAAATGGCAAGAATTCTGGGATTCACAAACACAGAACAAACTTCACCTGATAAAGCCACACATCAGTCATCACACGCACACATTGGAACACCGCATCTGTGATGTCCTGTGGCACAGGCTCAGAATTGGACACACTTACCTATCACACGGCTTTCTACTTCGTGGGGAGGAGCCGCCACAGTGCACTCTCTGTGACGAGCCCATTTCTATTGTACATATTTTGATATCGTGTCCAAAACACGAACCTAATCGAAATCGTCACTTTACTGAGTGCTACAAGTACTTTTTACCTCTTCACCCAACTCTTCTGCTGGGTGATGAGCCTTTTGTTCCTTTCGAGAACATTTTGAGTTTCTTTAGAGATATAGGAATGCTTAGGAACTTGTAACTTTTAGCTAAATTTTTTGTATCCACTTCTATGTCTAGATTTGCTTCTCTCTCTTAATTCCATCATTTTTACTTTTACTTCTAAGTTGAGTCATTTACAACCATAGTTTTTGGCGCTCTATGGTCTCAGTCGCTTTTGCGCCAAAAACCTCCAATTATCATCATCATCAATTCATTGGGGCATCCGCAAGCCATACCACTGCGTTGCTTTCTCAATAGGCCAGCGACTGTTTTTCAAATCCATGTAAAGGTCGGCGCGATCAGCTACTGTACTGTTCTTTCTTGTTTCTCCACGGTTCCACAACGAGTGTTGGAAACATTTGGTGTGTTCGCGAGGTTCTGTTGAATGAAATTGTCGATCCATCTGCTATCACACGCACGAGTAACAGATAACAAGCGGACGCTGTTCTCAAGGTGATAAAGGCAAGCTAGAGGTCGAAGGTAAAAGAACAAAGCAAGAGGAAAAGAGTGCCTTGTAATCCTTTCCGCTGATATGGTGGATTAGTCGCCTAATGTAACATGTAACCGTCTGCCGCCGTAGTACCAGGAGCCTCCGCAGTGAACGCTAGGTAATCAATTAGATCCTCTTGTGCTCCATCTATCGGGCGGAACTGACGAAACGCGGAGGCTAAGGAGTACAGAGGGCCATAAAAAAAAAGTTCAGATTAAGACGTCTGATGAAATTATGTGTGTTTCAATTTACTGAATAGCACGAAAGGTTTTGATGTGTGCAACTTGTTTCCCAGAAAAAAACTCACATAAACATAGATCCGCGCGCTCACCCTTAACTCGCCACTACGGGTATAACAAGGAGAAGCATGATGGCACGTCGCCAATAACGTTACAGGGAGCACGCGTTATCGTTTGCTGGTCAGTGATGGGTCAGGGCCCTGTCCCTTTGCAGCCGTAAACCAGTTTTGCCAGTCCCCCAGGAGAATTCGGGATAGAAGGAGCGGCCGAATCATGACCGAGCCAGGAGCAATGCTTTTTGCTTGCAATGCAAGAGCTCCGAACAGCCGAGTAGCAGACGACAGCTAAGTAGCAGACAACATTTCTCTGAACCAATAAGCGAGCGCGGGCTCTGTAGCGTCAGCGCGAGGTCGCAGGCAGATCAGAGGCTGGTACTGCTCTCCACCACCGTTGCGCACGGTCGCTTTTTGCGGTGTGTCAAATTCAGTCTCTGCGATAATTATGACTCTGTGGTGTGGATTACTGCTCATGGTGAAAAAGGAGAAAAGAAAAAAAAAAACAGAAAAAATAAACACGCACACACATGGTAGAAGGTTTACACGTAAGGTGAGTCAGCCTACTTGTGTGGCGACGTGCTGCACGTGCCCCTGGGTAGGACTGCGGAAAATTTGAACCACCTGGGTTTCTTTTGACGTGCGCCGGCAATTTTCCACACACGGTGCTGGTGGATCTTACTGGCCTACTTAACAGTTTTATAGGAAGAGAACAGCGTGTTAAAAACGACTTCTGTGATACTTGAAAAGCTCACTTCGAAGGGCATTTGTATTGTCAACGGGCCACACTAACTCGTCTGGACACAGAGCTTTCTCCATAGAGAAGGTCTTGGGGACGTGGGACGCCAACCAGAGAGACGCCGCATTCATGGCTCTCGTAGGCTTCATCTCAAGTTGTTCTCTTGATGCTCAGTACTAGTACATCTGTACGTGACGCCCTGGTTCCTGTGTGGCGCGATCCTCTGACGGTCATGTGCCCGTGAAAACTGCGCCGTATAGCCTAGCCTAGTCATCTCTCTTTTTTTTGTTTTTGTTGTGTTTTGCTTTTCGTTTTGCTTTCTCGGAGTAGCAGAACTTGTCAGGTGACAA